>NC_056726.1:1516817154-1516839654 GCF_019279795.1 Protopterus annectens | reverse complement strand
AATGATGCCACAGTATAAAGACAAAATGATCAATTTTAACAATTGGCTAAAGTATTGGTGTCATTCAAAGGGGATCCAGTGTCTGTCAGCCTGGGATGACAGGCTCGATAAGCCACGTTGTTTCGCTAGGGACGGCTTGCACCTATCATGCCTGAGTTTTCGAATAATGGCAAAGGCTCTTGCCTCCCCCATAGTGCCTTTTTTAGGCAAGGCTCAAAAGACAAACCCACCTCCATAGACAACACAAAGAAAAAAAACTAAAGGTAATGCTGCTCAATGCCAGAAGTCTAAACCTCAAGATGCACACACTCGAGACTCTCCTCATTATAGAGAATATCGATATCTGTGCAGTAACAGAAACCTGGTTAAAGGCTCCCAAGAGCACCCCAGCACTAACAGGTTATACTTCATACCATGCTTTCCAGCTCCAAAACTCGGACCGAACCACAAAAGGAGGGGGAGTATCCATATTTATCAAAGATATCCACACCTCCAGGTTAGTGGCACTGCACGAAGCATCGAAGACCATCCATGTGCAACTAACAGTGGGCAAAACTGCCTTTCAGTTTGTAGCCTGCTACAGACCACCCTCCCAAACACAGGAACCTCACTCGGCTTTCCTGAGAAGACTGGAGAATATGAAGGTCTCTCCAAACACCATTATATTGGGTGACTTCAATTACCCAAACATTGATTGGGAAAACTACTCAAGCCCAAACACCCTCGCCCAATGGTTCCTAGAATTTATAAACTCAAATGTTATGGAACAACTGGTCACCACTCCCACAAGAGGGAAAAACATATTGGATCTGGTGATCACCAACATGGGGTCTCTATGTTCCACACCAGAGGTATACCCCTCATTGGTAAGATCAGACCATAAACTAATCTCACTGGACATCCATATTCCGTCCCCACCCCTAGCCAAGGAAACCACGGTGAAAACCTTCTCAAAAGCAAACTTCACACTTCTCAAAACCGACGTGGAATCCTTCAAAGCCCTCGGGTCATGGAAAATATGGCCCAAAATGAAGAATCCTTTACAAAAGCATTCTATGGACACCTACAGGAATGCATGGAGCATGCTATCCCAAATAAAACCAAGACTCACTCCTCCAAAGGCAGGAGACCTGTCTGGTGGACCCGGCCATAAATAAGCTATACAACAGAAGGAGAAAGCTACTACATGATAGAGCAAAATCCCAAAAAGGGAAGGCGTCTCTGATCAGTACTAGCAAGAAACTACGATCCCTCATAAAATCATCTAAGGCCAGCTTCAAAAGAAAAATTGCACAAGACACTAAAGATAATCACAAGGCCTTCTTTAGTTATGTCAGAAACCTGGGAGGCAACTCCCAGATATGCTCTGAGTTAGTGCAAAATGACAAAAAATTCACTGAACCCACAGATATTGCCAACATCCTGGCAGAAAGGTTCAGTGCAAACTTCTCCCCCCCCAAAAGAGCAAATGTCTATCCCAACAGAGTGTAGCCTTCCTGAGATCACAGATGCACAGGTGAGAGCTGCCCTCTCCAAAGCAAAAAACACAGCATCAATGGGACCAGACGGTGTCCCGGGCTGCACCTTACACTAGCTCCAAGAAGAACTAAACCCTCATATAAAGTCACTGTTCAATCTCAGCCTTACTACAGGATATGTACCCAAGGAATGGTGTACAGCAACAGTGGTCCCACTCCACAAAGGTGGTGCCACAACAGACCCTGGAAACTATCGCCCTATAAGCTTGACTAGCCTGGTCTGCAAAGCTATGGAGTGTATCATCATGGAAATCATAAACAAAGACATTGGGAACCTCCAGACACTGGATCCTACCCAATTCGGCTTTGTTAAGGGCAGATCTTGCCTCTTGAACCCGGTCAACTTCTTTGAAACAGTTACCAAAGCCATAGATGAAGGGAAGGTAGTCCACACAGCCTACCTGGACCTCGCAAAAGCCTTCGACACAATACCCCACTCGGGCATCATAAATAAGCTCACCAGCTTAAATATCAACCCCTATGTCACAAGATGGGTTGCAAACTGGCTCAGGGATAGAACCCACATGGTCAGAATAGCAGGTGCCATGTCAGACTCTAAACCAGTTACAAGTGGCGTCCCACAAGGCTCAGTCCTGGGACCTCTCTTGTTCGGTATATATTTCCCAGAGGTACAGGCTAACACGGGTGGACTATGGCTGACCAAGTTCGCAGATGACTGCAAACTGGGTGCCGCAATTGACTCTCTGGCTGACACAAGCATCCTCCAAAAGGGTCTCACAGAGATGGATAACTGGTGCCAGAGCCATGGCCTAAAGCTAAATGCCAAAAAGTGCATAGTCATCCCCTTTGGGAAAAACAAAGTGCCCACAAATTACCACATAGGGGGTAATCCATTAAGTACGGAAGAAGTAATTAGGGACTTGGGGAACCAAGTAGATAGCAATCTATCCTTTGACAATCACATTGCCAAAGTGGTTAGAAAGACCTTCTATATAGCCCACCTTATCATGAAAGGATTCACATCTAGATCAAGAGAGGTCATTGTGCCACTCTACTCATCACTTATCAGGCCCATAATTGAATAAAATACCCCATTTGGGATGTACCTTACCCGACACCTGCAGCAACTGGAAAGACCCCAAAAGTACCTCACCAAGAGGATCAAGGGGCTCAAACAGATGCCCTATGCAGCTCAGCTAAAGAAACTCCAGCTCTGCTCAGTTGCGTACCACCTACTCAGAGGCAATCTGTGTCTGACGTTTAAAGCCATGTCCAACCCAGAATTAATGGACATGCTTCACCTCAGTAAATCCAAATCCCTTAGAGCTACACGTTCCAGGGACTTGAACCTCAGCACAGAAATAAATAGGACATGCTGGAGGGACAGATTCATATCCCAGAGGCTCCCCTCATTCTGGATCAAAATCCCAATCCATGTTAGACAGAGCCCCTTACTGACCCTCTTCATGAGAAATCTTGACGAGTGGATGGGAGATCGTAAGTTTACCCCTGGGATCTCTTCTGTGTCCCTATTTGACAGAGGTACAGTAAACTAACCTTAAAAGGGCTACCTTCTGTGACCTACTATACAGAGGCACAGTCAACTAATCTAAAAGGGTGGCGAAAGCCAAGCACACTCTGGCTAGGCTTATAAATGCCTTAGGGCAGATACCCTAGTATCAACCTATGAACCTATGAACCTATATACTTATACATATACATATACACACATATATATATATATATATATATATATATATATATATATATATGTATATATATATATATATATATATATATATATATATATATATATATATATATATATATATATATATATACATATACACATGTACATATACATATATACATATACATATATACATATACATATATATATATATATATATATATATATATATATATACATATTTATATTTATATATACATATACATATACATATCGGTTCATAGATGTGTACTAGGCTAACGGTCCTGGAGTCTTTATAAGCCTAGCCCATAGGATTACCATGACATCATGCGACCCAAACATAGTTCCCAGTGCCTCTGTCGAGTAGTGCCACTGGAGTGATCCCCGGGGTGAATTTTCTATTTCCCATCCACTCATCAAAATTTCTCTTGACGAGGGCCAGTGAGGTGCTCTGCTTGACATGTATGGGAAGTCTAATCCATAGCATGGGGAGTCTCTGGGTTATGAACCTGTCCCTCCATCATGTTCTGTTGATTGTGGTTATGAGGTTGAGGTCTCTAGAGTATGTGGTGCAGTGGGATTGGGATTTCTTTAGATGTAGCACTTCTAACAGAGCTAGGTCAGACATGGCTGTGTAAGTCATGCATAGATTGCCTCTAAGTAGGATATATGAGACAGAGAATAGTTGGAGTTTTTTGACTCTGTCCATATTGAACAAGTGTTTAAGGCCTAGGATCCTCTTTGTGAGGTACTTTTGCAGCCTTTCCAGTTGTTGCAGGTCTCTAGTGAGGTACATGCCAAATGGGGCATTGTACTTGATGATTGACCTAATGAGGGAACAGTAGAGAGAGCAATGACCTCTTTCTTCCTCGATGCAAAACTCTTAGTAATGAGATGTGCCACATAGAATGACTTTCTGACCACAGTGGCAATGTGGTGGTCAAAAGAGAGGTTGCTGTCAACCTGTGTTTCCAGGTCTCTTATAATGCCTTCTGTGTTCAGTGGACCACCATCAATTTGGTAATTCATGGGAACCAGGTTTGTCCCAAAGGGGATGATGATAAATTTTTTGGCATTGAGGTTAAGGCCATGGTTCTGACACCAGTTGGTCTCAGTGAGGCTTTTCTGTAGGATGTCAACATCACTTGGTGAATTAATAATAGCTCCCAACTTGCAATCATCTGCAAACTTTGTCAGGCAGAGTCCCATCATGTTGGCCTAGATGTCAGAGAAGTAGACAACAAACAAAAGAGGACCCAGGACCGAACCATGTGGGACTCCACTCTTGACTGGTCAGCAGTCTGACTTGGAGTCAGCTACTTTTACACTGTGGGTTCCATCTGTATGCCAGTTTGCAACCCACCTAGTGATATAGGGGTTGATGCCTAGCTTATTGAGTTTTTCTATGATTCCTGAGTGGGGAATGGTATCAAAGGCCTTGGCCAGATCACGGTAGACTGTATGAACCACCTTGCTTTCATCCACAGCTCTGGCGACTGACTCAAAGAAGTTGACCAAGTTGAGCAGGCATGATCTACCCTTCACAAAACTAAACTGTGTGGGATCCAGAGTTTGGAGATTCCCTATATCCCTATATACATATACATCTCTATATACATATACATCTCTATATACATATACATATACATATACATATACATATACATCTCTATATACATATACATATACATATACATACATATTTCTTTTCTTCAATACAAATCTTTTGTTCTTATTACAAATATATTTATAGTGGTCTAGTACTGATTTTAGCTCTTGTTATAAGGACTTTAATTTACTTTGTAGAATTCTATAATATACTTTATTAATATCTCAGTTTGTTGTGTAGGAGTTGTATACCCTTTTACTGACTCCCAACAAGTCATCTTCCCAAATTTCAAATTCTTTTGACATTCTGCGTATGAGGACATTGACCATAAGCCATTGGAAGCCAAATAATTGTCTGTTGTTGATCTTGTATTTATTTTAATGGAGTGTTACATCTTGTATTTTTATTTATTTTAATGGAGTGTTACATCTTGTATTTTTATTTATTTTAATGCAGTGTTACATCTTGTATTTTTATTTATTTTAATGGAGTGTTACATCTTGTATTTTTTTCTTATTTTCTTTACCTCAGTTAGTGCACATAGATATTAAAATATGGCTATTGTTTACTACTCCTAAAAGTAATTTCCCTTTGCATGCATTTTCAGTCATCGTGATTGTTTACTTGCAATACTCTGACTACTTTTTTAAAAAATTACACTTTTTCAGTATTTTAAATTTCTTAATTCTAACATTATATTCTTACTAGAGTCTTATTTATCTTTAGACAAGTATCTTAAACTAATTGTCAGGGAGTTCAACAGCATTTCTTCTTCTTTTAAAACTGGACAGTGTAAAGCAGTGTTTTAATAATATGTCTGGCTTTAAAATCCTAGATACTTTTTACGATTTCTGAGTAGTGTCTGCCATTTTATGTGAGTAATAATCATATATGGGTTCATAGGCATAGCCAAGAATTTCGCCCATGTTCCCTCAAAGTCAGCACCTGTTTCCCCTGTCCAGCAGAGACATAGTTGGGATCACAGGGGTGTATTTTCTGTTTCCCATCCAGTCAGCCAGGTTCTGCTTAAAGAAGGCTAGAGCGGTACTCTGCTTGACAAGGGGAGGGAGTCTAATCCACAGATGGGGGAGTCTTTGGAACACAACTCTATCCCACCAACAAGTTCTATTAATGTCACAGACCAGGTTAACACCTTGCATATGTGTTGCGGGAGTGGAGTTTGACTTACAGATATGCAGCAACTCCATCAAGGCTGGGTCTAAGATGGCATTGTATGCCAGACTCAGGTCACCTCTGAGCAGTCTGTATGACACTGAGTAGAGGGACAGGGCTTTTAGCCTATCTGTATAGGATAGGTGTTTGAGACCTGGGATTTTCCGGGTCAAGAACCTCTGTGGTCTCTCCAGCTGTTGCATGTGCTTGGCAAGGTACATGCCGAAGGGGGCATATTCAATAATGGGTCTGATAAGGGAGGAGTACAGGGATGTTATGACCTCCTTGTCCCTGGATGAAATACCTTATTTATGAGGTGGGCCATGCAGAAAGCCTTCTGTACAATGGAGGTGACATGGTGGTCAAAACTCAGATTGGTATCAACCTGGGTGCCCAAGTCCCTAATGACTGATTGCGTGCTTAGTACATTGTTATTAGTGTGACAATTAGTGGGGATGACATTTTCCCCAAAGGGGATAATGATGCATTTCCTGGCATTCAGTTTGAGGCAATGTTTCTGGCACCAGTCATTAGTTTGGGTAAGGCCCTTTTGGAGGATATTCACATCACTAGGGGGATGTAAGACAGTGGCCAGCTTGCAATCATTTGTAAACCTGGTCAGCCATGGACCACTGGGTTTGTCTTGCACCTCAGAAAAGTATATCCAAAACAGTAAGTTTGGGGTACACTGCTCATTATGGGTCCACTACTAGAGGTGGCTTCCTCTACTTTGACTGAGTGGGTTCTATCAGTGAGCCTGTTGTTACCATCTGGTAACACATGGGTTGATGCCTAGCTGTGAGAGTTTATCAATTATGCCTGAGTGGGGAATAGTGTCGAAGGCTTTGTCAAGGTCTCACTTGTAAAGCTATTTTAAGGGTCATTATGGAATTGATAAATAAGGACATAGGCAGCTTACAAACTCCTGACTTGAGCCATTTCAGTTTTGTCAAGAGAAGATCCTGTCTACACTTAATCAGGAAAACTTCTTCAAAAATGTTACTGAAACATTGGAAGAGGAAAAGTCTGTACACAACACATATACAGACCTCATAAAGTCATTCAGCACCATCCCTCACTCATGCAAACTTAAAAAACTCATTCACCTAAATATAAATCCTTATGTAAATCATTGGATAGTAAGCTAGCTGGCACATAGAATCCAGGAAATTAGGTTGGACGGATCTACTCCCCGTAAAACACCTGCCACTAGTGGTGTACCTCAGACTTCACCACCTGGAACCTGATTGTTTGGGTCTTTCGGCTTTTCCCGGTTAGAGGTCGCCACAGCGTAACTCCGGTCCGCTAATGATTAGCAGTAGAGTTTTACGTACTGGCTTGCCGGGCCTAACGCACAACCTTCAACGAAGGAATGCCCATTCACACATGTCGCTACACAGAAGACGCTCTAACTGAGAATCAAACTGGCAACGTCTAACAGTGAGGCGATAATGCTACCGCAGCACCACCACTGCAGTTTGATGAAAGGAAGAATTTGAACAGAAGAACCCTGACTTCACCACCTGTAAGAAGAATTTGAATAAAGGAGCCCTCAATAAATGCTAGACTCAGGAAGAGACTTGATAGGAAAGACCCTAGACTGGAGTACCATAAAACCACATTCTGAGACCAGGGACATTCTCTCTCTCTCACTGCAGATACCCCAGACTAGGGGCATTCTCCTTCTCACTATAGATACCCCATACCAGGGGCATTCTCCTTCTCACTGTAGATAATGCAGACCAGGGGCATTCTCCCTCTCACTGTAGATACCCCAGACCAGGGGCATTCTCCTTCTCACTGCAGATAACCTAGATACCCCAGATTAGGGGCATTCTCCTTCTCACTGTAGAACCTCAGACAAGGGGCATTCTCCCTCTCACTGTAGATACCCCAGACCAGGGGCATTCTCCTTCTCACTGTAGATACCCCAGACTAGGGGCATTCTCCTTCTCACTGTAGATACCCCAGACCAGGGGCATTCTCCTTCTCACTGTAGATACCCCAGACTAGGGGCATTCTCCTTCTCACTGTAGATACCCCAGACCAGGGGCATTCTCCCTCTCATTGTAGATACCACAAACTAGAGGCATTCTCCTTCTCACTGTAGATACCCCAGATTAGGGGCATTCTCCTTCTCACTGTAGAACCTCAGACAAGGGGCATTCTCCCTCTCACTGTAGATACCCCAGACCAGGGGCATTCTCCTTCTCACTGTAGATACCCCAGACTAGGGGCATTCTCCTTCTCACTGTAGATAACCAGACCAGGGGCATTCGCCCTCTCACTGCAGATACCCCAGAAAAGGGGCATTCTACTTCTCACTGTAGATACTACAGACCTGGGACATTCTCCTTCTCACTGTAGATACCCCAGACTATGGGGCATTCTCCTTCTCACTGTAGATACCCCATACCAGGGGCATTCTCTCACTGTAGATACCACAGACCAGGGTCATTCTCCTTCTCACTGTAGATAAAACAGACTAGGGGCATTCTCCTTCTCACTGTAGATACCCCAGACTAGGGGCATTTTCCCTCTCACTGTAGATGCTGCAGACCAGGGGCATTCTCCCTCTCACTGCAGATACCCCAGATCAGGGGCATTCTCCTTCTCACTGTAGATACCCCAGACCAGGGGCATTCTCCTTCTCACTGTAGATACCCCAGATCAGGGGCATTCTTCTTCTCACTGTAGATACCCCATACTAGGGGCATTCTCCCTCTCACTGTAGGTATCCCAGAACAGGAGCATCCCCCCCTCACTGTAGATACCCCAGACCAGGGGCATTCTCCCTCTCACTCTAGATACCCCAGACTAAGGGCATTATCCTTCACACTGTAGATACCTCAAACCAGGGGCATTCTCTCACTCACTGCAGATACCCCAGACCAGGGACATTCTCCTTTTCACTGTAGATACCTCAGACTAGGGGCATTCTCCCCCTCACAGTAGATACCACAGACTAAGGGCATTCTCCTTCTCACTGTAGGTACCTCAGTCTAGGGGCATTCTCCCTCTCACTGCAGATACCCCAGACAAGGCACATTCTCTCTCTCACTGCAGATACCGCAGACCAGGGGCATTGTCCTTCTAACTATAGATACCCCAGACCAGGGGCATTCTCTCTCTCTCACTGCAGATACTCCAGACCAGGAGCATTGTCCTTCTCACTGTAGATACCCCCGACCAGGGGCATTTTCCTTCTCACTGTAGATACCCCAGACTAAGGGCATTCTCCCTGTCACTGTAGATAATGCAGACCAGGGGCATTCTCCTTCTCACTGTAGATACCCCAGACCAGGGGCATTCTCCCTCTCACCTTAGATATTGCAGACCAGGTGCATTGTCTCTCTCACTGCAGATACCACAGACCAGGGGCATTCTCCTTCTCACTGTAGATACCCCAGACCAGGGGCATTGTCTCTCTCACTGCAGATACCCCAGACGAGGGGCATTCTCCTTCTCACTGTAGATACCCCAGACTAGGGGCATTCTTCCTCTCACTGTAGGTATCCCAGAACATGGTCATTCTCCCCCTCACTGCAGCTACCAGGTATAGAAACTCCAGCCACTGGGACTGATTTAACAACATTTCTCTAATTTGCAGTAGAATGAAAATTGTTATCCCAGGGCACCATTCTACACTGTTTTATTCAGTATACCATAGGAACAGTCTGCCTATGGTCAAATAAGATCTGTGAGTCTTATGCTTACTAAAAGTATTTGTATAATCTGCGGGTCACCACTTGGTGGGTTTTTAATCCATGGGCACAGAAAGCCTATATAAAAGGTTTTGAGGTCTCAGACTTTACTTACTTTTTTCCTTCCTACTTGTGCACATCTGTGAGCTCAGTAAACATGAGCACTGTGACTTGTCTTCACTGTAAGCTATTTCACTGGATACATGTATAGTTCAAAAAATGGGAATCACCTAGTGTGGTTTTAAGTGACTGCCTCCCCTGAATATAAAAGGGGGTGTCTTCATCAGGAGGAAGAAGAAGAATGGGGACTGGTCACATTAATCATGTATTTGAACCTCTTATAAGCAGGCACTCTAAATATTTCTTTATTTAATATTTTGTTTTGTTTAACATTTATTTACCAGGAAAGCCCAACTGGGAACAGAGCCAATTTTCAGCAGAGGCCTGGGGAGAAATGCTCCAGACACATGTCTTTGGAATACATGTCTTTTTGCTATACAAGAGAAGGTTAGTGTTTCATAATACATTTCAGTAGATATGAGCCCCTTACATGTGGGCACAGCCTTCCATATTACACTTGATGCAAGCATTGATAAGGACAAGTTAGCCTGAAAAAAAGTTCTGTAATAAAGCTTTCATAAGTCGCTCCAAAGAATATGAGCCCCATGGATGCAGACACAATCTCTCATATTACATGTGTTGAAAAAGCAGGCTAAAAAGTCAAGTGATAGCCTAGTAAAAGCAAGCATTTTCAAACTATCGGAATGTAAACCACTCTGTTAGATGGACTTGATGAACTCAGGTGAAAGTGTTTTTTAGTGATAGCTGATGGTGGTGTCATGTTTTATTTGATAAAGACAAAATTAGAAAACTTTCAACTAAGAACAAGGTTCCGCAATCTGCTGAGCTGGTAAACCCTTATGGTTCTTTCAGGAATATTCAAATAAGAGACTAACTTCTCAGCTTTGTTTTTCCATCTTCCAGATTTCTTCCAATCAGCACCCCGGACCCTCCCACCATTATCTGCAACTGCCTTTAAATAACCAGTCTGTTGAATGTAATATATTAGAACAAGAAAACTTGTCCATCTACCTACATAACTGAATAAACTACTTGAAACTTTAACAAGGCATCTTTATTCCTTCCACAGGGAGGGTATTACTCCTGGATTTGCTATCAAAAGTGATTTTTTTCTCGACTAATCCTTTGTACTCTTGTTTCTTATGGTATGGCATTCAGGTCCAGGAAGATGATCATTCCATTGTATTCTGCACTCCTTATGCCAGTCTTTCATTATAATACCTTCTTTGATATGTACTTGTCCAGACACCTGATACAACTTGAGTGATCACAATGCTTTCTCACTATGAAAATCAGGAGCCTAAATCACAAAAGCTACACTAATCTTCTCAAATCCTTGTCCCTCTTTTCAGTATCTTAAATGTTATTAAAGGGCTATCTCTGCCTCACCTACAGAGCTTCTACTTATCCATTCTTTCAGATCTACTACACAGGTGCAAGTCCGATAATGCAGAAACACTTATTCAAAAGATCTCAGTCTCTTCGACAATTTAAACAGAACATGCCGGAGGGATAGACATGTCTCACAGAGAGTACCACTTCTCTGGACTCACCTTCTTCTCTATGTAAGGAAAAGTACACATTTTAGTGTATTCAGGATAATCTGGAAGAGTGTATGGGAACTGCAAGTTCATCCATGGATTGGCACCCTTGTTCCTTATGGATAGGGGTAGCATGTAAATGTATGCCTGCCCCTGGTTATTTGTAATCATAATATATGGGACTCCGGGTTAATTGTACTAAACATATTAGGGCTATAAATGTCCTGTTAATGCATGGCTAGGCTTTTGAAGATCCTCATGGATCATTAGCTTAGTAAATGCCTGTGAAGCTATAATAACTGTAGTATGTGTTGCAGACTTTTAGGTTATCCTTAACTTCTACAAAGTACATTGTGCATGTCCGTTGGAACTGGTTAAAGCAAATATAGAAAATGTTGAGAAAAGTTTATGTATAATACAGTCTGTGACAGTTTAATGATGCTGCCATTCAAAGGGGTCTGATTGTCTGAAAACCACATTGAGCAAAACATCCAGTTCTTAATCCTATGTTTGCAATATTTTGTGTTTTCCTTTTGATCTATATTTTCATGCTGAACAATAATCTATTCCCATGTGGTCTGATGCTGAAACTTGAAAAAATGTTTGCAACCTGCAAATAAAATGTATGTTTAAAATATGTAGATCATGGAAAACTGTGTAACGAAAAGTATATGATGCAAAAGTTATCTGAGATTGTCTATAAATTATTCACACCTATTACTGTAATAAACACCTGACCTATAAACTCAGTACATGTAACCTTGACACCTGTAAAAAAAGCATAAATTACGATTGCAAAATAAATGGGAAAATAATAAAAACTGACTCCACTATTAAAGACCTAGAAACAATGATGCATATCAATTTAAACTGTGACCAGGGTTTATCTGCCAAAGTTAAATAAGCATATTTACATTTCCTTAGAATCATAACAATAGCTTCAACACTTTTATCCTAGTTTGTTTGTGATCTTTTTCAGCCTGAACTGGAAAATAGTCCACTTAGATAAGTGTTCTAACCCATATTACAAATTAAATAAATACATTAATTTTAAAAAGCATATTCTTAAGTCTGCCTGTTTCCAAAGGGCATGTATATAACTTCATAGGTTCATAGGTAGGTACTAGGCTATCGGCCCTGGGGGCTACATAAGCCTAGCCAAAAAAGTTCCCTGGCTTTTGCCACCGAAGAAAGTTATTTTCCTGTGCCCCTGTCTAGCAGAGCTGCAGAAGTAATCCCTGGGGTGAATTTCCTATTCCCCATCCAATTGTCGAGATTTTTATTAAAGAGGGCTAATGAGGAGCTTGGCTTGACATCAATGAGTAGTCTGTTCCAGAGCATGGGAAGTCTCTGAGACAGGAATCTATCTCTCCAGCATGTTTTGTTTATTGTGGTGGCAAGGTTTAGGTCCCTGGAGTGTGTGCCTCAGAGGGATTGGGATTTCTTTAAGTGTAGTATGTCCAACAGATCTGAGTTTGATATCGCTTTGTATGTTAGGCAGTGGTCACCTCTGAATACGCAATAAGCGATGGAGTAGAGCTGTAGTTTTTTGAGACAGTCTGCATATTGCATCTGTTTGAGGCCAGTAATCCTCTTAGTGAGGTATTTCTGTGGCCTTTCTAGTTATTGTAGATGTCTTGTGAGGTACATGTCAAACGGGGGGGTTGTATTCTATAATGGGTCATATGTAGGGTATAGTACCCCATACTAAGGGGTGGCGTAAGCCAATGGGAGGCTAGGCTTAAATGCCTCCTCGGGCAGATAGCCTAGTATGAACCTATGAACCTATGAGGGATGAGTAGAGAGGAAGAATGACCTCTTTTTCCCTGGAGATAAACTCCTTTGTGATGAGGTGTGTCATGTAGAAGGATTTCCTGACTACTGTGGTGATGTGATTATCAAAGGAGAGACTACTGTCCACCTGTGTCACAAGGTCTCTTATCACACTTTTGGTATTTAGTAGGCTACCACCTATATGGTAATTCATGGGTACAGCATTTTTCCCAAAGGGGATGACAATGCACTTCTTGGCATTGAGCTTCAGGCCATGACTTTGACACCAAGCATCAGTCTCAGTGAGGCCCCTTTGTTCATAGGTTCATAGGTTCATAGGTAGGTACTAGGCTATCAGCCCTAGGGCCTATCCAAGCCCAGCCAAAAAGGTACCCTGGCTTTTTCCACCCAAGAAAATTATTTTCCTGTGCCACTGTCGAGCAGAGCCACAGAAGTGATACTCGGGGTGAATTTCCTATTTCCCATCCAATCATCAAGATTATTCTTGAAGAGTGCTAATGAGGAGCTTTGTTTGATATAGATAGGTTGTTTATTCCAGAGTATGGGAAGTCTCTGGGACAGAAAGCTATCCCTCCAGCATGTTCTGTTTATTGTGGTGACAAGGTTTAGGTCCCTAGAGCGTGTAGCTTGGGGGAATTGGGATTTCTTTAAGTGGAACATGTCCAACAGCTCTGGGTTTGACATAGCTTTGTATGTTAGGCAGAGATCACCTCTGAGTAGGTGATATGTGATGGAATAAAGCTGGAGTTTTTTGAGACGGTCTGCGTAGGGCATCTGTTTGAGGCCTGTAATCTTCTTTGTGAGGTATTTCTGCGGCCTTTCCAGTTGTTGTAGAGGTCTTGTGAGGTACATACCAAAAGGGGCATTGTACTCTATAATGGGTCTAATGAGTGATGAGTAGAGGGGAACAATGACCTCTTTTTTTCTGGATGAGAAACCTTTTGTGATGAGGTGTGCCATGTAGAAGGATTTCCTGACTACTGTGGCGATGTGATTATCAAAGGAGAGACTACTGTCCACCTGTGTCCCAAGGTCTCTTATCACACTTTCCATGTTAAGTACATTACCACCTGTGTTGTAGTTCGTGGGTACTGAGTTTTTGACAAAGGGTAACAGTGCACTTTTTGGCATTGACACCAGGCATCTGTCTCAGTGAGGCCCTTTTGTAAGATGTCAACATTGTTACGAGTTTCAATTATGGCTCCTAGTTTGCAGTCATCTGCGAAATTCATTAGCAAAAGACCTTCTGTGTTAGCCTGTACTTCAGAGAAGTAGATACCAAACAGGAGAGGACCCAGGACTGAACCCTGTGGTACTCCACGTGTCACTGGTCTGAAGTCGGATTTGGAGTCTGCTACTTTCACAGTGTGGGTTCTGTCAGTGAGCCAGTTGGCAACCCATCTTGTGACATAGGGATTTATACCTAGTTTAGTGAGTTTATCTATAATTCCAAAGTGGGGGAAGGTGTTGAAACCCTTGGCAAGATCTAGATAGGCTGTGTGAACCACCTTACCCTTGTCTATGGCTTTGGTGACTGCTTCAAAGAAGTCTATCAGGTTTAGAAGATATGATCTGCCTTTTACAAACCCGAACTGGGTGGGGTCCAGAGATTGGAGATTAAAAATGTCTTTGTTTATAAGTTCCATGGATGATGATTCCATGGCCTTACAGACCAGGCTCATCAGGCTAATGGGGTGGTAGTTCCCGGGGTCCGTGGAGGCTCCACCCTTGTGGTGTGGGATAACCATCGCTGTGGCCATTCAGTGGGCAGAAAGCCAGAGGTAAGGCTATGATTGAACATGGTACTTAGGTGGGGTGCCAGTTCATTCTGTAGTTCATGTAGAACAAAGCCTGGGATGTTGTGTGGTCCCATGGATGCTGTGTTCTTGGCTTTGGAGAGTGTGGTTTTACCTGTGCAGTCGTGATTACAGGAACTTTGCATTCTTCCGGTATAGAGATGGGCTCTTTAGGGGCTGAGAGGGGGGTAAAGTTAGCACTGAACCTATCTGCCAGGATGTTGGCAATATCAGTTGGTTCTGTATATTTAGTGCCATTGTGCTGAAACTCAGAGCAGATATGAGAGTTGCCATTGAGATTCTTGACATACCTATAGAATGCTTTGTGGTTGTCTTTAGAATCAGTGGCGATTTTGTTTTCATAACTAGCTTTGGAGGATTTTATCAGGGATCACAGCTTCTTACTGAGCCTGACCAGGGAGCTCCTCCACTCATGGAATTTTACTCTCTTTTGCAACAGTTTCTTCCTTCTGTTGTACAATTTGTTTATGGCAGGGGACCACCAGATTGGCTTCCTTTTTTTGAAGGATAGCATCTTGGTTCTGTTTGGGATAGTATGATCCATGCACTCGTGTAAGTGCTTATAAAGTGCAATTGTGTAGGATTCAGTAGTCGTAACTGTATTGTCCATCTGCATGGGTGTCATGAAGTTCACCACTTCTGTCTTAAGAAGCATGAAGTTGGCTTTGGAGAAATTTGTTTACCGTGGTTTCCTTAATGGGGGGTGGGGGCAGGATGTGAATATCTAGGGTAATTAGCTTATTGTCAGATTGGACCAATTAGGTGTTGACTTCAGGTGTGGAAAACCGGTCACTCATGTTGGTAATGACTAGATCTAGGATATTGTTGCCCCTGGTAGGGGTGTGGATAAGTTGATCCAGGGCATTGGAGTTTATGAATTCCAGAAAGCGTTGAGCGAAGGAGTTGGTACATGAGTAGTTTTCCCAGTTAATGGTGGGGTAGTTGAAATCACCCATTATTAGGGTGTTTGCTTGAACCCTAATATTTTCCAGTACATCAAGAAAAGAGTAGTGGGAATCCTGGGGCATGGTGGGGGATCTGTAGCAAGCTACAATTTGGATTGTAGAATATCCACATCATTAGATGATTCTACTATGGCACCTAGTTTGCAGTCATCTGTGAACTTCATTAGCCAAAGACCTGCTATATTAGTCTGGACGTCTGAGAACTAGATGCCAAACAGGAGTGGACCCAGGACTGAGCCCTCTGGTACTCCACTTGTCACTTGGCTGAAGTTGGATTTGGAGTCGGCTACTTTCACTGTGTGGGTTCTGTCAGAAAGCCAGTTAGCCACCCATCTTGTGACATAGGGCTTTATGCCCAGTCTAGTGAGTTTATCTATAATTCCAGAGTGAGAGATGGTGTCAAAAGCCTTGGCAAGGTCAAGATAGGCTATGTGCACCACCTTACATGGCTCTGGTGACTGCT
The DNA here is from genome assembly GCF_019279795.1 of Protopterus annectens. Lineage (NCBI taxonomy): Eukaryota > Metazoa > Chordata > Ceratodontiformes > Protopteridae > Protopterus > Protopterus annectens. The sequence continues at coordinate 1,516,823,297 of NC_056726.1, read as the reverse complement.
TTAAAGATGTCAATCAGGTTTAGGAGACATGACCTACCTTTTACAAACACAAACTGAGTGTGGTCCAGAGTTTGGAGGTTATCTATGTCTTTGTTTATAAGCTCAAAGATGATACATTCCATGGCCTTGCAGACCAGGCTCATCAGGCTAATGGGGCAGTAGTTCCTGGGGTCCATGGTGGCACTCCATTTGTGTAGTGGGATAACCATTGCTGTTCACCATTCAGTAGGCACAAAGCCTGAAGTGAGGCTATGACTGAACATGGTACTTAGGTGGGGTGCCAGTTCGTTCTGTAGTTAGTGCAGACCGCAGCCTGCATTGTTGTCAGGTCCCATGGATGCTGTGTTCTTGGCTTTGGACAGTGCGGTCTTTTCTTGTGCAGCCATGATTATAGGGGCTTTGCATTCTTCTGGTATAGTGATGGGCCGTTTGGGGGATGAGGGGGGGTGTAGATTGCACTGAACCTATCAACCAGGATGTTGGCAATATCAGTTGGTTCTGTATATTTACTGCCATTGTGGTGTAACTCAGAGCAGATCTGAGTGTCTCCATTGAGATTGTTGACATAGTTGTAGAATGCTTTGTGGTTGTCTTTAGAATCAGTGGCAATTTTATTTTCATAACTAGCTTTGGAGGATTTTATGAAGGATCTCGGCTTCTTACTGAGGCTGACCAGGGAGTTCCTCCAATCATGGGATTTTTCTCTTTTTTTTTCAACAGTTTCTTCCTTCTGTTGTAGAGTTTGTTTATGGCAGGGGGCCACCAGATTGGTTTCCTTTTTTTGGAAGATAGCATCTTGGTTCTGTTGAGGATGGCATGATCCATGCACTTGTGTATATGCATATACAGTGCATTTGTATAGGATTCAGCAGTCGTACCTCTATTTTCCATCTGTATGGGTGTCATGAAGCTTGCCACTTCTGTCTTAAGAAGCATGAAGTTGGCTTTGGAGAAGTTTTTTACAGTGGTTTCCTTAATGGTGCGGGTGAGGGTGGGATATTGATGTCTAGCATGATTAGCTTGTGGTCAGATCTGACCAGCGAGGAGTTGATCTCTGGCATGGAACTTCAGTTGCCCATATTGGTAATTACCAGGTCCAGGATATTGCTGCCCCTGGCGGGGATATGGCAAGCTGATCCAGGGAATTGGAATTTATGAATTCCAGAAAGCATTGAGCAAATGAGTTAGTACATGAGTAGTTTTCCCAGTTGATGATGGGGTAGTTGAAATTGCTCTTGGCTGGAGAGAGCTTGGCTTCCAGTTTGGCTATATAAGTGCATCTCTCACAGGTTGTAGTGTTGGGTGGTAGGAGGAGAGGGTTGTCAGCGAACATGAGGCAATTGCTACATTGCCCCAAGATGCCCAGATTCATCAGGTGGACAGGGGAAAATACCGGGAGCTGACCCTGAGACATGCCTGGATAGGTGCTTATTAATTTAAGTACTAAAAACTGTTTTCCTCCTAACAAGTGAGGAAAGTTGAGTGCTGCAGTAATTTGTAGATTATTTAGTGCTTGCAACAAGTTTTGAACAAGTGCTGAGCACAAGAAAACAGTTTTGAGTGCTAAAACTATAAAACTGGCCAGTTCTAAGGCAAAATTAGAAGAGCAGACTTTCTGGCGCCAGGAATAGTTTAACCCTAGTTAAACGGTGCTGAGAGATGTGCAAAACTGGGCAAACATGGGTTTTTAAACAGAAAGATGAAAGGGATAGAAATAGCCCAAAATGGCCACTAAAGCTACAGATTCTGAGCTGAAACCACTCCTCCAGTGACAGATAGGCTGCTCAAAGCTCACCACTCTCACTGATGAACAGAAAAGCTTCCCTCTATCTTAGTAAGGTCTGGGCAACACAGAAACTACAAAACAGCCCAGAATTCAGCAAAATCTGAAAACCGGACTCTACTGGTTATAGAAAGGTGGGAAATGAGTAGAGTGATAAGATTTTTTTGTTTGTTTTTTTTTTTCAAAAATTAAAACAGATACAGTAATACAAACACTTTTAAATCAGAAAATTGGCTATCGCACTTGTGTGCAGCCCTCAACAGTTTAACAGTTGAAAAACACTTAAAAATGATCAGTTAAAGTGCAAATAGTATCAGAATTCAAAAAACAGTTCAAATAAGTTGCAATGTTAATAAAAAATGCTTAAAATAGTACGGCTAGTGAAAATAAGCAATAAAAAGCAAAACAGAGGTACTAAATCCACTCAAAGGCTCCCTTTTCTCTCTCTGCTGCTGTAGAACTGTACTTTTGTGAGGGAGGTCATTTTACTATGTTATACTTCCAAGATGTAATCCTTCACTGATTACAGTCTGGCTTTTATGGCCTTTGACTAAGTCACCAGAAATAACTTGAAACAGGTTTTCTACCTATTTGGTATTGTTCTAGACTCCAGAAATCAGAATGTTTGTCCAGTAATCCAAAAAAGCGGTGTACAAACTCCAGTATTCCATATAGCAGCACAAACAAGCTACCAGAGTTTGTGATAATGCAACCTTGAACTAATTTTTAATGAAAAACATTGCTTGTATGATGCAATGAAGTCCATGAGAATCTAAAAAAGTCAGAAGAAGGCTTCTTCTTACTAATCATACTTATTTACATTATAAAATGGATGCAAAACTAGGTGAACTGAGCTAGAAAAGTGCAGATAGGTGGGATCACAGCCAGTACAATAGGTGTGGTTTAGTTCTGGCTTTTGCCACAGAGAAAGGTGGCAACCCTAACTTGAAAATGTACTAATCACTATTAAGAAAATCACTGAAATGCAGAAAAAAACAGACTATTCACAAATACACCAATAATCTTCATCATATTCTGCTTTTGATAAGGGAGTATGAGTTAATGTTTATCAGATATATAAGCCAATGTCTGGTTTAGTTCTGTTTGAAAATCTGTGCTTGGAAAGCAGTCTGTGGAGGTAATACCAGATAAGAGTGCTTAACAGTTTATATACAAAAATATATACAATACAGTTTATATACAGACATATATACAAATATGTTACAGTTTCTCATATATATATATATATATATATATATATATATATATATATATATATATATATATATATATATATATATATTTATATATATATATATATATATATATATATATATATATATATATATATATATATATATATATATAGTTTCACTTCAGAATCCTGAAATATCATAATCCTGAATTTCAGAAAACTTCATAATCTGGAAGCCCAAAATACTGAAAATTCAAAATCCTGAAAACCCAAAATCCTGAATCCCAAAAGATTGAAAACACACAGGGTATATAAAGTGACTATAGAGAACACAAACCAGATTACATTCCACCAAATATAAGCAGCGATGCAAGCCCCCCTGCACCCCCTGCTACTTAAATATATCAACTCCAAGATTGCACTTCACTACACTATCATGAGTTATGTTGTAGTATAGCATGTTAAAAGGGAATGTTACTAAGGTTACAACAGGCAGTCATGAACATATGTGATGGTATGTTTGCAATTTTTTTCTGTGGAGTGCAATCTTGGAGTTTATATATTTATCTAGCAGGGGGTGTGGGGAATTGGGGGTGCAGGGGGGCTTTCCCCCCTGCCCATACTTGGTGAAAAGTGCCATCCTTTGTTTTGCATGTGTTTCGCTGTGTCCTTGTACTGGAATATTGTTATTCTTTCTGTCCTGTATATTTTCAGGTCTATATTAGAACACCGAACATTCAAAATGTCAAAGAAACAGAAAACTGAATTTTTTCCTAGGGAAAGAATTCGGTTGTCCGTTTCTGTTGCTTCGGTATTTTCAACGCTGTGGTGGAAAATTACGGGTTGGGTTCAGATAAGTGTGCGATTGTGTGGACGTGAGGGTTTGGGCGGGTTAGGTGAGTTAGGGTTAGGGCGCGGGTCAGGTAAGTGTGCGATTGTGTGGACGTGAGGGTGAGGGCGGGGTAGGTGAGTTAGGGTTAGGGCATGGGTGAGGTGACTGTGCGATAGTGACGGACCTTAGGGTTAGGGTTTGGGTTAAGGTAAGTGGATAGTTAATGGTGCATGTATAGTTTAGTGTAGGGTTAGGTGTAAGAGTTTAGGTGTATGTGTGTGGATTGCTGTTTGTTTGGTGTGCTTGCGTTGTGTGTATGTGTTTTGGAACAGCAATTTTTTTCCCTAGGAAAAAATTCACTGTTCTGAATGTTCGATGTTTTGAATTTTCAATTCATAGGGTTTGATATTAGAACACTCGACATTTTGAATGTTCGGTGTTCTAATATAGACCCATATTTTTTAGGATTTTGTGATTCAGGATTTTGAGTTTTCAGGATTTTGAATTTTCAGGATTTTGGGTTCCGGATTATGAAGTTCAGGATTGTGATATTTCAGCATTTTGAAGTGAAACCACAGACACACACACACACACACACACACACACACACACACACACACACACACACATATATATATATATATATATATATATATATATATATATATATATATATATATATATAAATATAGTGGATATATAAAAAAGTTTACACACTCCTGTTAAAATGCCAGGGTTTTGGGATATAAAAAAAATGAAATCACAATAAATGATTTCAAAACTTTTCCCACTTTTAATGTGACCTATAACATGTACAATTCAACTGAAAACAAACAAATCTGTTAGGGGAAAAATATTAAAAATAAAAAACTTACAATACGCTGGTTGCATAAGTGTGCACACCCTTAAACTAATACTGTGTTGTGTGTGCACACCCTTAAACTAATACAGCTACAGTACAGGTACAGGATCAATGTCTGCTTAATTTAGTGCAGTGTACAGCTACAGAATTACTCCATTATCTTCTGGGACAACATGTAGCTGCAGTACCAATTCCTATACCATTTATGGAAATATGCAGGTCCAATATTTCTGCTTCTATTACCTGGGCAGATTGCAGGTATACTGTAAATGCCTATTTCATCTGAGGCAGTGTGCAAGTACACGATAAATGCCTGCATTACCTGAGGGCAGTGTGCAGGTATAAGGTAAATGTCTTCATCATTACAGAAAATGTCCAGTTACTGCAGGCATTACCTATAGCACCTGAACAGTGTGAAGTTGCAGGACTAATGTGTGGTCTGTCAGGTCAGTCTCACACACACTCAAGTCCTTAAACAACAAGTACCAGTTTTACTCTGTCAAAGTCCGCATGTGTGTTAATGACCAGAGAAGTACCTCCCTGGAGGACATGAAGAGAGACATGATGGAACTCTCAGATTATGTGCCCCAGACCAGTATGAACCTACCACTGAGCAGTATTCTACCTTCTCAAAGGATGATGTCACAATATGAGCAAAATATAACTGACGTCAATAACTGGCTTCATTTTTACTGTCATTCAAAGAGTGTTCAATATTTGTCAGCCTGACAGTATATGATAACCAGACCCTGCTACTTCTCCAGGGTGGTCTGCACCTGTTCCCTCTAGGGTTTCCACTGCAATAGTGCCTTTTTTAGACAATGTCAGCCTGATAAAACTACCAACATATAGAAGCAAACAAAGGAAAATATGAAGTTGTGACTGAACAATTCTAGAAACCCAACTTGTTAAACCTAGCAACATAATGAAGCAATCAGTTGAAAATATGAAGGTGTTACTGATCGATGCTAGGAGCCTGAACAAGAACACCCCCCCCCCATTAGAAGCTCTGAAACAAATGAAGGTGTTACTGATCGATGCTAGGAGCCTGAACAAGAACCCCCCCCCCTTACAAGCTCTGAAACAAACAAAGGAAAACATGAAGGTGTTACTGATTGATGCTAGGAGCCTGAACAAGAACCCCCTAGAAGCTCTGAAACAAATAAAGGTGTTACTGATCGATGCTAGGAGACTGAACAAGAACCCCCCCCCCCCCTCCTTACAAGCTTTGAAACAAACAAAGGGAAACATGAAGGTGTTACTGATCGATGCTAGGAGCCTGAACAACCCCCCCCCCCTACAAGCCCTGAAACAAGCAAAGGTAACTATGAAGATGTTACTGATCGATGCTAGGAGCCTGAACAAGACCCCCCCCCTTACAAGCCCTGAAACAAGCAAAGGTAACTATGAAGGTGTTACTGATCGATGCTAGGAGCCTGAACAAGACCCCTCCCCCTTACAAGCCCTGAAA
>NC_056726.1:1516799654-1516812154 GCF_019279795.1 Protopterus annectens | reverse complement strand
AGAAAATAAAGTTCATTTTAGCATGTACTTGTTTGCTTCTAGGTGCTCGTAAAATGCCTAGAATAGATTAAACTATTCATTTCATCTTTTTATGCATGCCATGACTTAGAAATCATTGCTAATAAATCATTCAATCTTGCCATATATAACGACTTCAGACCGTATTAAAATGAAACAGAAAATGTGTAAGAAGACAGTTTTGTAAATGACTGTTAAGATGTACTGTAATACCGTGCAGACATCAAGAACATCAAGAAAGGCTAAAACAATGTTTAACTCGTGTAATACCTAAAGATGCATGGTATCGTTATCACAAAGAGGATATAGTGTCAGTAATTGTTACCTTACATAATGCTATGTATTGTGCTTTCAGTGTTCGAAAACGTTGGAAAACCTTGCAGTTTGTGTTGGTGTAAACAAGAATTAAGAAGGTAAAACCAAAAATAAGAATAAAAATAATAAACCCACTAGCCACAGATACTCCAACAGGTACAACAGCCAGTAAACGTGCAGTAAAATGAAAAGTAGCACAAAAACGATTGGACTGCACGTTTACTGGTTGTTATACCTGTCAGAGTCTCTGTGGCCTGCAGATTTCTTATTTTTATTGCTTTTTGGTTTCATGAATTTTGAAGGCATAAATACTTGAACGTAAAAAACAAAAACAAAAAACAACAACAAAAAAAAAACAAGAATTCAGCTCCCAAAATTTTCTTTAAGAAAAGAAACATGGAAGAGCTCTCTGATCATGTAGCCCAGGTGGGTATGACCCTGACCCTGAGTAGCATCCTGCCCTCACCAAGAATTTTACCTCAGTATAAAGAAAAAAATGATCAATTTCAACAATTGGCTAAGCTTCTGGTGTCATTCAAAGGGAATCCAGTGTCTGTCAGCCTGGGATGACATGCTCGACAAGCCGTGTTGCTTCACAAGAGACGGCTTGCACCTGTCACCCCTTGGTTTTCGAATACTGGCCAAGGCTCTTGCTGCCCCCATAGTGCCTTTCTTAGGCAAGGCTCAAAAGTCAAACCCACCTCCGTAAACAGCACAAGTAAAAAAGTGAGGGTTATGCTACTCAATGACAGGAGTTTAAATCTCAAAATGCATGTGCTCGAAGCACTCCTAAGTATGGAGAACGTCGACATCTGTGCAGTAACTGAAACCTGGTTCAAGGCTCCAGAGAGCACTCCAACACTTCTGGGCTACAACTCATACCACACATTTCGGCCACAGAACACGGACCGAAAAACAAAAGGAGGGGGTGTATTCATATTCATCAAGGATACCCACACCTCCAGGTTAGTGGCACAGCATGATACCTCTGAGATCATCCATGTGCAACTAACATCGGGCAAATCTGCAATGCAAATTGTGGCCTGCTACAGATCACCCTCCATGACCCAGGACCACCACTCCGCCTTTCTGGAGACACTGGAAAACATGAAGGTCCTACCGAACACCCTGATCTTGGGAGATTTCAATTATCCTACCATTAACTGGGAAAACTACTTGAGTACAAACTCCCAGGCTCAGTGCTTCCTGGAATTTATCAGCTCAAATGCCCTGGATCAGCTGGTAAACTTCCCTACCAGAGGCCACAACATACTGGACCTGGTCATCACCAACATGGGCGACAGGTGCTCCGTACCGGAGGTCAACCCATCACTGGTTAGATCAGACCATAAACTAATCACCCTTGGTGTCCACACCCCACCACCACCCCCAACCAAGGAAACCACAGTGAAAAACTTTTCTAAAGCAAACTTCACCTTACTTAAGGCAGAAGTGGTAAGTTTCACAGCCCCCACGCTAAAGTATAACACTCCCCAAGATGCAGAATCCTTTACAATTGCACTGAATGAGCACCTACAAGGATGCATGGATTGTGCCATCCCTAGCAAAACCAAGATTCACTCCCCTAAGAGAAGGAAACCAGTCTGGTGGACCCCTGCTATAAACAGGTTATACAACAAAAGGAGGAAACTAGTTCAGAAAAAAAGCAAATCCCAAGAAGGAAAGACATCCCTGATCAGTATCAGTAAGAAATTAAGGTCCCTCATAAAATCATCAAAGGCTAACTTTGAAAGAAAAATAGCCAAGGATTCGAAAGATAACCACAAAGCCTTCTTTAGCTATGTCAAGAATCTAAGTGGCAACTCACAGATATGCACTGAACTAGTGCAAAATAGCACAAAATATACTGAACCTACTGATATTGCCAACATCCTGGCAGATAGATTCAGTGCAAACTTCACCTCCCTCTCACCTTCAAAAGGGCCCACAACAATACCAGAAAAGTGTAGAGTCCTGGAAATCACAGAAGTACAGGTGAAAATAGCCCTTTCAAAAGCCAAAAACACAGCGTCAATGGGACCAGATGGTGTCCCAGGCTGCGTCTTGCATGAACTAAAGAACGAACTAACCCCCCACCTAAACATGCTGTTCAACCTCAGCCTCTTCACAGGCTTCGTGCCCATAGAATGGTGCACAGCAATGGTTATTCCGCTCCACAAAAGAGGGGCCACAACTGACCCTGGTAACTATCACCCCATAAGCTTGACTAGCCTGGTCTGCAAGGCTATGGAGCACATCATCATGGAACTCATTAACAAAGACATTGGGAACCTCCAAACACTTGACCCGACCCAGTTTGGCTTTGTTAGGGGCAGATCATGCCTACTAAACCTGGTTGACTTCTTCGAGACAGTTACCACGGCCATAGATGAGGGAAAGGTGGTTCACACAGCCTACCTTGATCTCACCAAGGTGTTCGACACCATTCCTCACTCGGGTATCATAGAAAAACTCACCAGCCTGAACATAAACCCCTACATCACAAGATGGGTTGCCAACTGGCTTACAGACAGAACTCACACGGTAAGAATAGCGTGCTCCAGGTCTCACTCTAAACCAGTCACAAGTGGTGTCCCACAAGGCTCAGTTCTGGGACCCCTACTGTTTGGCATATATTTCTCAGAAGTGCAGGCAAACACAGAAGGACTATGGTTAACCAAGTTCACCGATGACTGCAAACTGGGAGCCATAACTGAGTCTCCGGCTGACACGGACATCCTCCAAAAAGGCCTTACTGAGACAGACACCTGGTGTCAAAGTCATGGCCTCAAGCTAAATGCCAAAAATGCATAGTCATCCCATTTGGGAAAAACAAAACACCCATGAATTACCACATAGGCGGCAGCCCCCCTTACTACAGAAGAGGTAATAAGAGATCTGGTGACCCAGATAGATAGTAATCTCTTCTTTGACAATTATATTGACAAAGTAGTTAGGAAATCCTTCTATGTGGCCCATCTAATTACTAAGGGGTTCGCATCTAGAAATAAAGAGGTCATAGTGCCCCTCTACTCGTCTCTCATCAGACCCATCATAAAGTACAATGCCCCATTTGGGATGTACCTCACAAGACACTTCCAACAGCTTGAAAGACCACAAAAGCACCTCACCAAGAGGATTACTGGCCTCAAACATATGTCCTATGCAGCCCGACTGAAAAAACTCCGGCTGTACTCAGTGGCATATCGCTTACTCAGAGGTGATCTCTGCCTGACTTACAAAGCCATGTCCAACTCAGAATTGATGGACATGCTCCACCTAAAGAAATCCAAGTCACGGCGAGCCCCGCGCTCTAGTGAGCTAATCCTCACCACCACAATAAATAGAACATGCTGGAGGGATAGATTCCTGTCACAGAGACTCCCCGTGCTTTGGAAAACAATTCCTAAGTACATTAGGCAGAGCCCATCACTAACATTCTTCAAGAGAAACCTTGATGACTGGATGGGTAATAGAAAGTACACCCCTGGGATCACTTCATTGGCTCTGCTTGACAGGGGATCAGTTAATTAATCAATGGGGCGGCAAAAGCCGACATAATCTGGCTAGGCTTATAAATGCCCTCGGGCAGATAGTCTAGTACCTACCTATGAACCTATGAACCTATAAAATATAGAAATAAAGACTAAAGATTTGTCTTTGGTATGTGACAGTGCATCATGCTTCTCAAACTATTACCGAAGAAATCTGCGCAAAGACAAAAATAATGGGCGGACAAAAGCCCAAATATAGTGACAGATTTTAAATATTGCTCTTAAAACTTAGAAAGTGGCTAGAATAACAGATTTTACATTATAAGGCATTTTATGAAGAGTATAAAATCTAATACTGAAGTAGCTGTCATTATTTAGTGACTTTAGTCCTCAATAATTTGACAAAATACCTCACATTATGAGGAACAGACCAAAAATATGAGGCAAAAATATGGACATTTGAAAATCTGGACAGTTGAGAGGTATGCAATACATTGTGAGCCAGTAAATGTTGTTTTCAGGGTATAAGTACACTAATGCCAGTGTATGACAGCAGGGGGGACATTCACAACTGTGGGCAGTACAGCGGTATCAGACACCTGTGCATGAAACTGCTGGAAAGAGTGACTGACAGATCAGCATAAAGAAAGATGGGAACTGATACACTGTATTCAGATTAGGATGCAATGCAACAAAGCAGCGGTTTGCAGTGAGACAGGTAGTGAAGAAAAAGTCGTAAATTAGGAACGACTCCAAACAGTCTTTTGTAGACTTGGAGAAACCATAGGACAAGGTCCTATGAAAGTTGATTTGGGTAGCCTTGTGATGGTTTGAACTCCAGGAAACAATAGTAAAATCAATGGACGATATGTATATGGACCCAATGATACAAGTGTAAACAGTGTTTAGAAGTACAGTGATTCTCAATGGGAGTGGGTGTCCATCAGGGTTCAACTTTGTATCTACTCCTCTTCATGCTCATGATGGACTGTGTTATCAAACAGGTCAGAGGGGACAGACCAACAAAGCTGTTGTATAGAGACAATGTGGCATTACAACCAGGCTCTGAACAGGGACATCAGCTAAAGCCAGTGGAATGGAATGCAAAACTGAATGGACATGAGATGAAACTGAGTGCAGCCAAGTCACTGGCCATGGCAGCAAAAGGGGCAATTTAAAGAAGAAGATGAAAATGAAGGTAGAAGGAAAAACAGAGCAACAGGTTAACAGCATCAGGTACCTATGAGGTGTTATTGGAGAAAAGGAAAGTTCTGAATGAAGAGGTCAAAGTAGAAGTTGAAGTGCTTCATACATCGGACAGAATAATGCTTAAAAAGCTGCAAAATAAGGAGAACAAAAATTGATGTCACCAATTCGTCTTCATAACACAGAAACCTTGGCACCTTGAGGCTGTGGGTTTGCAAAATTGTTAAGGTCTTCACCTCAAAGACACAACATATGGGTTTTGATTCTGGCCACAGGTTATTGACTAGGCTTAAAATGGCCCTTAAGGGCAATTAGCTTAGTATTCACCTATGAATCTGTGAACCTATAAAGGTAGAGCAGCTGTGGAAACTTGAAATGATGGAGATAAAGAGATAACTACAGGTAGTAGAATGTTAGACAAATGAAGAAATGAGGGCATCAGAGCAGCAGAGAAAGACAAGGGGAAGAACAGTAGTTTGGTTAGACGTACAGGAAAATAAATATAATTTGATAAAGAATACTTGGAATAAACAGGAAAAAAGAAAGAGAAAGAAGGACATCCAGTAAGGCGATACATGAATTATGTTAGAGAAGATCTGTGGCAGGTAGACATGACTGTTGAATAGGGTAGGACAGTAAGTTTGAGTCATGAGAGATGGTGACAGGTGATATGACACCCATGGTGACAGGTGATATGACACCCATAGTGACAGGTGATGTGACACCCATGGTGACAGGTGATATGACACCCATAGTGACAGGTGATATGACACCCATGGTGACAGGTGATGTGACACCCATGGTGACAGGTGATATGACACCCCGACCCTATGTAAAAATGAGAAAAAGAGAAATGGGGATGATGAAGATGATGATATATTAATGACTGACGAAGGGATGGGATAAAAATGTGCATATAAAATATAGATATTGCTATTACCGTCCTACACTTTATCAAGCATTTATCACCACTCTACCCTTTTCATATAATTTATAAATGTTATACTCCTGTCATATCATTTATAACCATGCTTCCCATGCAGTGCCATTTATCAAAGCTCTACCTATGACATCAGTCATGGTAACATTTCTCTATTCCAACTAAAATTAAAACAAGAATCCTCACTGACTGTATATACAAGATATAAATGCAGAAACCTCATTCAAAACAACCACCATCTAAATGAATCCCCTATAAATGAAATGTATTTTTATCAGTAAGAAAGAAAATGTAATAAAAGAACTAAAATGAAAAAAAAACTAAAGTAAAATAAAACACAAATGCATCTGTCTATGCATTCTTCATTGTGTTTGTTTGCTTGTTTGTTTGTTTTCTCTCTGTATTTGTTAACTTGAAAAATACCTGTGGTCTCCTTTCCCATTTTCAATGGAAGCTGAAGGAAACAACTCAATTTAAGAGTAATTATTCTCAAATTAAGGTGTGAAGTTTACACAGATACATATAATTATTGTCAAATGTTACATGAAATGTGCAGTATATATGGTTCTTAAATTTCGATACAATATAATACAATATTTACAGTGATAAGCAACACAAATATGCAGTAACTAAACCAATGTGCTTACACATACCCCAAGATTCACTATTCTCCTGTGCAGGAATAAGTTATTCCTGCATGGAAACGACTGTTTAAGGGCAGCATGGCAAACCGCCATGCATAGTAATGAAGGCGCACTGCCTCTGCTCGTAAATGGACATGGAGTGTGGACGAGTGCAGGGGTTGTGTCTGAGTGCAGAGCTGTCACAATACACCCTGCACTCAGGAAGTAGCGTTCAGCAATTACAATGAGCGAGAATGCTCATAGGAGGTTGCATACCTCCTAACTGCACAAATCATTGCAGAATATCCAGATTTGTTGCCCATACAGTTGGCCTGTACCCCATTTGTACTGAGAAATCATGGAATGATCTCAGGATTGCAGCCGTTAAATAATGGCATACATTTGAGTCTCAGACACCAAAATCAGTCAGAAAATGTATATTAAAACATATTCTGTTACTCTAGCAACTGTCCCACGTTTATAAGGGCAATAATTAAAATATGTCCGTAGTTGTACCTAATTTGTCAAACTTTGTCCAAATAGTTTGCCTGAAGAGGTTGAGAGGTATGGAGGGTTGCTAGGATGTCTGCCAAATGTGCAGATGCATGCAGAAATCCGCAACAATAAGTGAAACCTGTCCCTTCCTATAGAAAATAACAGTAAAGAATTTTTTTTTCAAACAGATTAAATTTAACCGTAGGTGCGCGGGTTTGCCCATTGCTTAGCTATGTATACTGTAGCTTAAATATCATAAGAAGATAAATAGCAAGATACATGCAATTGAAACAGAACTGAAATAGTATAGTGGGTACAGCATTTGCTTTGTGAGCAGTCATTCCTGGTTCGCTTCTTACTGTCGTAAATTCCATTTTCCATGTGAAATCACTTTATGAACATATTTATGCTGTATAACCAACTAAAAACATATATTTGTGAAGTGGAGTACTGTATTAAGTGCAGATGTGAGGTGAAATTGTAATAATGTGGTAAAATCCACAGATAAACACAAGTGCCCCATACAGTATACGTACACATGAATCAGGGATACTAAATGAAGGTATAATATGTAATGAATGATAAATCCATAGAGTGTCCAAATCTACCACTATCCCAAAGACCCATGTTTCATTTCTTTATAAATTAGCATGGGGGTAAGCAGGAATAAGCACTTTTAAGCAGTAGTAAGCTGGTTTAAGCCTGTTTGCACGGGGGTAAGCAATGTCTACACAGCTTAAGCAATTTAGAGGCTAACTGAGTATAAGAAACTGTAGCGGGAAGTTAGCATTGCTTACCATCATGCAAACCCACTTACAACTGCTTAAAAGTGCCTTAATCACTCTGTATCTAACAGCCCCTGTTCTGCCCAGCAACAAAATACACAGGCCTTGCAGGTCTTGAACCCAGGACCCTTTACACTATAGTCACAGCAGTTAACTAGTAAGCCATCACAGCTGTACATAAAATTGAAGTATACACAAACAGATTCTCATTATAGCAAAATCACAATTTACATGTGAAAGGAATCTATAAACAGTTTTATGTTGTATAACCTACTACATAACATATATATGTGAACTGGAGTACTGCATTAAGTCCAGATGTGAGGTGTCATTGTAATAAAGTGGTGAAATCCCCCAATAAACACAAGGACCCCATACAGTGTACGTACTCATGAATCACAGATACTAAACAAATATATAACATGTAATGAATGATAAATCAATGCCAAACAGCAAATAGTGTGCAAATATAATAATAAGCAATGTTAAGCATTGCACACCCCTGCTTACTAGGTGTATGCAATGTGTAGCCCAGTAAATCAGTTTGCCCATTGGTATACCACTTTAAGCAATGCCAACCTTAGGTGAGCAGGTTTGCCCATATCTTAGCATTTTCAAAACCATACAATCACGGCAAAGTGTGGGAAATCAGACCTATTTAAAACCCACAGGTGGGAATACATCTCATAACTGGTTGCAGCTTCCTCCTGTAGGCATTATGGCCAGTGTTGGAGAAGCATGGTGCTTCCGAGCATAGCGCTGGGGCATCCTGGAGTCCAAAGTCATGGCAGGACTCCTCGTTAAAGACCATGAACAGAGACTGCTGCAGGGCCAGTACCAGGGTTTCCAATATAAAGTGGAAGCCTGTGACCGTCTCACCCATGACCTCACCAGAGCCACTGGCATCCCTCGAACTGGTGATCAGGTCAGGCATCACTATGCCAACCTGAAACAGAGGAAGAGGGAACTCTTGGATCAGTGGATCCAAGAAGCTAGGTAGTTGGGTGATGTCCCAGCAGTGTGTAAGTACTCATCCTACTACCTGTTTAATAATTGCCTAGCTCGTGTATGTTATGGATCGGTATGGCTAAATATTCCTCTATGTCTCTGACAGCAGCAGCAGAGTGGGCTGTGAATTAGGAATCCCATGCATGTAGGCTGCAGAGGCTGTGTCACGAGGCAGGTTAGTAATAATCTTGCATGTACTGTCATAAGAAATAAATCTAAAAGTAGTAGAAAGTTAATTGCCAATATAAAACCTGTATTGTGTATGGGATGTACTGAATAAACTAGACAATATGGCAGGAAGAGTCTCATATAGGTTGTATGTAAATAAAAGGGTAACAGCCTGGCAATAAAGGTCCAACTCCTGGACTGCTTGTGTTTACTGTGGTATCATATGGCAATGTAGCGTTGGATTCTCTTAATAGTACTGTTGTATTAAGCACTATTACCCACACTATGCTACATAAATAAAATGTGTAGGAATGTCTGTATACAACTGTTGTAATCACAAAGTCATATTGTACAACTGAGAGAGACTTAGACAGAAAACAGTGAAAAGACAGACAACATAATCCAAATAGCACACTCAAGTGAGACGTGAAGTGTTGTATTTTTAGCACACACAGCCATGGTTCGAGTCCTGGTAGTGGTAGTAAGCTGTATGCAGAATCATACCCCACAGCTGTACAGATATTGTCAGAAATTCCAGATAATTGCTGTAATTCTTTTGCCTGTCACCCTGTCCACCTGGAAAATCAGTGGGATGATCCCAGAAGTTTATGCAGCAAATAATGACATACAACTGATTGTCAGACATCATAACTGTCAGATATATATCGATAAGAACAAACCTGCCAGTCTAGCAACTCACCAAATTGTTATGAGAGTAATAAGCAAAGTACGTCCCATCTCCACCCCCATCTTGTGAAGTTATGATCAGAGTGTGTGCAGTAACAGAGTGAGACCCATGTGCATAATAATAACGTGGAATCGGGTAATATGTGTGCCAACATTCAGATAGTGTTAACAAACATTCCCTCACAGGTCTGTCAGATATGAAAACTGTGCCTAGAAATAAAGGATTGAAATCCTGGACTGGTACTGTTTAGTCTGGTAATGTATGGCATTGTTAATGTTGCAGTTTCTCTGAATAATAAGGTATTACTCATCACTGTCACCCACACTGTGCTACATAATAAAACTGTCTAGGAAACCTTGTATAAGAGTGTTGTAATTACAAGGTCAGATTGTAAAACCATGAGAGACTTATAGACAGAAATCAGAGAAGAGATACACAGCAATATCTATATAGCACACTCAACTATGATGTGCACTGTTTTGTTTTTAGCAGACACAGCCTTGGTTCGAATCCTGGGAGTGGTAGTAAGCTGTATGTAGAATCATACCCCTCAACTGTACAGATTTGTCTAGATAATTGGCCCATATCTGCTGCCTGTTACCCTGTCCCCCTGGCATATCAATGTGATGATCTCTGACATTTAGGCAGCATTTAATGACATATAAATTACTGTCAGACCTGTAAATATTTGGAAAATGTATATGAAAACAAACCTGTCATTGTAGCAACTCACCAAAGGTTTATGAGGGCAATAGTCAAAATATGTCCCAGTTTCACCTGCATGTTGTCAAGACTTGCTCAGAGTGTGTGCAATAAAAGATGGAGAGGTATGTGTATAACATCAACCTGGAATCTGGGAATATGCGTAGAAACAGTCAGGTACTGATAACAAACAATACCTCCACTGGTATACCAGGTAAGAGATGTATACTGCAGGTAAAACACAGTTCATGTATATAGTTGTCTACAAGCATACCACTGTCCAAACTAAGGCCATAGGGTAGTGTAATAATACCTATAAGGTACAGATTACAGCAGTGACTAAGAAAGTAATAAGAACTACAGGGATATACAAGTTGTTAATTGACATCTCCCCCCTCACCATATCTTCAACAATAATCTAAATGCACAACTCAATGGGTATGTGTACAATTAAATCTACTGTTGGAACATATGTCCTATTGTTTGATAAATATTGAAATTTGTTTCTATGCATGTGGCATGTTGAAATACTCCCACATTGGTGGCATGCTGCCATCAATGTACCTGCATGTTGTTGTAATGGCCACTGTGGTTCCATATATGCATGTGTTCTGTTTGCTATGCAACTGTTCCATATCTAGTGTTTGGGGTTAATAGGAATATCTATGCATGATGTTATACCTAATCCTGGAATGTGTTAACCATTACGAACCCACATATGTTTTAAAATTGAAACACCATAGCAAATTAGGGAAGGCAAGTCCCAGCGGACCTACCTCTCCAACCTCAATGGGCCATGGCACTGGGCACCAGCATGCCTGGGGCCCACTCCGGGACCTCCTCATCCGCTGGTCCTGCACCACCTTCGGGTGGAACCTCCTCCTCAGGGTTGGGGCTCACCCCCCCAGGAGAGGGCATGGACAGGATACTGTCACCCATCATCTGGTGCATAGTGACCACTGCAGGGAGTTTGGAGATCTGCTATGCCAGCTTGAGGGCTGTGTGGTGCATCAAGAAGGTCAGCCTACCCCTCCTACCCAGCCCTCAGTGCAGCCACCTTTGGGGCCGTGAAGGTACAGTGGTGATTGCCCATGGGTGGGGACCTCAATCCCACTGTTCCCATTTAGGGCTCATGGGCTTCTGACTTCCAAACACCTCTCCCCATCCAAGGTGTATACCCCCCACATGTGTCATATACCACCGCTGTATGCTGTCTTGTCTGTCATCCTACCCAACCTACCACCCCAAATATACCTACTATCCCTCCTCAACATCCCACACTCAACTTAAAAAAAAAGGGCAATCTGTTCCCAAAAAAAAAAAATCTTGCCCCATACATAGCGGTCCATTTTATACACATGTCCACTGGACACATGTAATCTGGTATAATTGGCTTCACAACATATTATTGTTGTCCACACCACTCTCTCAGGGGTATGAGTGTCCAAATCTACCTCTAAATCAGTGTATATGCATAGCTGTTGCTGTAGAAGAAATGGACAGCTATGGACCATTCCCTAAACCCGTCCTGCACATCCCTAGCTATTTTCCCTACTGTCTTTCTCTCTTTGTGCCCCTTTTTCACCACTTTCTTATCAACCCTTTTTCTTTTCTTTTAAAGAAATTAGCACAGAGGTAAGTGGGAGTAAGCATGTTTAAGCAGCAGTAAGCAGGTTTAAGCCTGTTTGCGTGGGGGTAAGCAATGCCTACACAGGTTCAGCAATTAGAAGCTGAGTATAAGAAACTGTAACCAGGTTAGCATTGCTTACCGTCGCGCAAACCTATGATATATATGTCTACATAGATATGTCTATATATATATATATATATATATATATATATATATATATGTGTGTGTGTGTGTGTGTGTGTGTGTGTGTGTGTGTGTGTGTGTGTGTGTGTGTGTGTGTGTGTGTGTGTGTAAACAGACATATACATATATGTGTATATATATATATATATATATATATATATATATATATATATATATATATATATATATATATATATATATATATATATATATATATATATATATATATATATATATATATATAT
>NC_056726.1:1516779654-1516794654 GCF_019279795.1 Protopterus annectens | reverse complement strand
GCTGAGGTGGTTAGGGAGCTCTAACCAGTTTAGAGATTGAAGGGTAAGGCAATGGTGGGTTGAGGTTTTGGATTTAGTGGCGAATTTAGAGATTTTATTATAGCAAGCTTCAAGTTTAGAGGTGAGGGATGCAGATAGATTAGTTAGTAGAGGGGCACCATAAAGGAGAGAGGGAGGGAGGTAGGAGGTAGCTAAGGTGTGCCTAGTGGAGTTTGAAAGAAATTGGTTGTTCCTGTAGAGCATGCCTAACTTTTGGTGGATTTGTTTTATGTTTTGTTGTATGTGGAGATCAAATTTGAGGTGCTCATCAATGGTAATGCCAAGGAGTTTTGCGGAAGGGACTACTTCTATGCGAGTATTGGTTTGGCTTTGGATGTTGACAGTGTTTTTGTCAAGGAAGGAAGCCTTGGTAGGGGAAAAAATTAGTATTTTAGATTTGTTGGAGTTGAGGAAAAGATGGTAATTGTGCATCCAGTTTTCTGTAGTGGAAAAAGCTTTTTGTGTTTTGGACAGAAGTTCGGAAAAATTGGGGGTGGCGCAAACTAAGGTAGAGTCATCAGCGTATTGGATGACTGTAGTGTCAGGGAGGGCAGAGTGAAGGTTATTTATGAAGATGTTGAAGAGTATGGGACTGAGGATGGAACCCTGAGGAACTCTGGTAGGAGTAGGTAAGAAGGAAGAGGTACAGTCCTTCCATCTGACAGCTTGAGATCTATCAGAAAGGTAACTGGAGAACCAGGAAAAAGTATCTGGGGAGAGATTAAGGTAGGAGAGATGAGAGAGAAGGTGTGCATGGGATATGGTGTCAAAGGCTTTTGAAAGATATAATAGAATAGTGGACACAAGTAAACCAGAATTGCGGGCTTGATTAACTGTTTCTAAGAAGGAGAGTAGGGCAGTTATGGTGCTGTGGACAGGGTGGAAGCTGTGTTGGGTGGGAGTAAGTAGCTGATTATGCATTAAGTAGGGTAAAAGTTGGTTCTGGATGCATTTTTCTAGAAGTTTAGATAAAGGAGAGAGTAATGCTACTCAACACCAGAAGTCTAAACCTCAAAATGCACGCACTCGAGACACTCCTCAGTATGGAGAACATCGACATCTGTGCAGTAACAGAAACCCGGCTTAAGGCTCCTGAGAGCACCTCAGCACTACCAGGCTATAACTCATACCATACCTTTTGGCCACAGAACCAGGACCGAAATACAAAAGGCGGGGGTGTATCCATATTCATCAGGGATACCCACACCTCCAGGTTAGTAGCGCAGCACAATGCCTCAGATATCATCCATGTGCAACTAACAATGGGCAAAACTGCAATTCAAATTCTAGCTTGCTACATATCAGCCACCATGACCCAGGATCCCCATTCCACATTTCTGAAGACACTGGGAAATATGAAGTTCCTGCCAAACACCCTAATACTGGGTGATTTCAATTACCCAAACATAAACTGGGAGAACTACTCAAGTACTAACTCCCTTGCCCAACACTTCCTAGAATTTATAAACTCGAATGCCCTGGATCAACTGGTCAACACCCCCATCAGAGAGAACAACATATTGGAACTGGACATCACCATCATGGGCTACCGGTGTTCCACACCAGAGGTCAACCCCTCGCTGGTTAGATCAGACCATAGACTAATCACTCTGGGTATCCACATTCCACCCCCACCCTCAATCAAGGAAACCACTGTAAAAAACTTTTCAAAAGCAAACTTCACGTTACTTAAGACAGAGGTGTAAAGGTTCACAGCCCCCATACTAAAGGACAATGCTGTCCAAGCTGCTGAAACCTTTACAAAGGCACTCTATGAGCATCTACAGAAATGCATGGATCGTGATATCCCAAGTAAAACCAAGACTCACTCTTCCAAGAAAAGGAAACTAGTCTGGTGGACCCCTGCCATAAACAAGCTATACAACAGAAGGAGGAAACTAGTACAGAAAAGAATAATATCCCAAGAAGGAAAGACATCCCTGATCAGTATCAGCAAGAAACTATGATCCATCATTAAATCATCCAAGGCTAGTTTCGAAAGAAAAATTGCCAATGACTCCAAAGATAACCACAAAGCGTTCTTTAGCTATGTCAAAAACCTAAGTAGAAACTCTCAGATCTGCTCTGAGTTAGTACAGAATGGCACAAAATAGACTGAACTGACTGATATTGCCAAATTTCTGGCAGGCAGGTTTAGTGCAAACTTCACCCCCCTCTCACCCCCTAAAGGGCCCATAACCATACCAGAAGAATGCAGGTCCCCATCAATCATCGACACACAGGTTAAAACAGCCCTATCCAAAGCCAAAAACACAGCTTCTTTGGGACCGGATGGTGTCCCAGGCTGTGTCTTACAAGAGCTCCAAAATGAACTAACCCCTCACCTAAACACACTGTTCAAACTCAGCCTCTCTGCAGGCTATGTACCCACAGAGTGGTGCACAGCAACATTTATCCCACTCCACAAAGGTGGAGCCACAATGGACCCATTGAACTATCACCCTGTAAGCCTGACTAGTATGGTCTGTAAGGCTATGGAGCACATCATCATGGAACTCATTAACAGAGACATTGGGAACCTCCAAACCTTGGACCCTACCCAGTTTGGCTTTGTTAAAGGCAGATCATGCCTCCTAAACCTGGTGAACTTCTTTGAGACAGTTACCAAGGCATTAGATGAGGGAAAGGAGGTCCACACAGCCTACCTAGACCTTGCAAAGGATTTTGACACCATTCCCCATGCTAGTATTATAGTCAAGCTCACCAGCTTGAACATAAACCCCTATGTCATGAAATAGGTTGACAACTGGCTCATGGATAGAACCCACATGGTGAGAGTTGCAGGCTCTATGTCCAACTCTAAACTGGTTACAAGTGCCATCCTCCATGCTCAGCCCTAGGACCCCTCCTGTTTGGTATATACTTCTCAGAGGTACAGGCAAGCATAGGAGGACTATGGCTGACCAAGTTCAAAGACGACTGCAAACTAGGGGCTATAACTGATTCTCCGGCTGATACAGACACCCTCCAGAAGGGTCTCACTGAGACGGATACCTGGTGTCAAAATCATGGCCTCAAGCTAAATGCCAAAAAGTGCATAGTCATCCCTTTTGGAAAAAATAAAGTACCCACGAACTACCACATAGGTGGTAGTCCCCTAAATACAGAAAATGTAATAAGGGATCTGGGGACCCAAGTAGATAGTAATCTCTCCTTTGATAATCATATTACCAAGGTGGTTAGAAAATCCTTCTATGTGGCCCACCTAATCACAAAAGGGTTCACTTCTAGAACAAAAGAGGTTATTGTGCCTCTCTTCTCATCACTCATTAGACCCATCATAGAATACAACGCCCCATTTGGGATGTACCTTACAAGACACCTGCAACAGCTGGAAAGACCACAAAAGTAACTCACCAAGAGGATTACTGGTCTCAGATAGATGCCCTATGCAGCCCGACTCAAGAAACTCCAGCTGTACTCGGTTGCATACCGCTTACTCAGAAGTGATCACTGCCTGACATACAAGGCCATGTCCAACCAAGAATTGATGGACATGCTCCACCTAAAAAAAAAAAATCCCCGAGAGCCACATGCTCTAGAGATATAAACCTCACCACAATGATAAATGGGACATGCTGGGGGGATAGATTCCTGTCTCAGAGACTCCCCATGCTTTGGAACAGGATTCCAATATACATCAGGCAGAGCCCCTCACTAACACTCTTCAAGAGAAACCTTGATGGGTGGATGGGAAACAGAAAATTTACCCCGGGGATCACTGCAGTGGCCATGCTGGACAGTGGCGCAGGGAACTAATGGCTCTGCTGGGCAGAGGCACAGGGAGCTAATCTAATGGGGTGGCAAAAGCCAACACAGTCTGGCTAGGCTTATAAATTCCCTAGGGCAGATAGCCTAGCACTTACCTATGAACCTATGAACATATCAATACACACACATATATATATATACAGCAGTAAGTGGGTGCAAAATGGATGGTTATGTCAAGTGTGAACCCCATGTTGGGAACACATTGCCCTTATTTGTGAAGGTGGGATTGGTAATTTGGGGAAGGATAGTAGGTATATTTGGGGAGGTAGGTTGGGTTAGAAGACAGACATGACAGCATACGGGGGTGGTAAATGACACATGTAGTGGGTAAACACCCTGGATGGGGAGTGTTGTCTGGGATGTGAAAGTCCATGAGCCCCCATATGGACACAATGGGACCAAGGTCCCCCACCCATGGGCAGTCACAACATCATCTTTATGGCCCTGAAGGTGACTGGGATGGGTGCTGAGCAGGAGGAGCATGCGGATCCTGTGAGTATGTACTGAAGGTCTCAAGGTGCTGTAGCACATCACCAAGTCTCTGTGGAGCTCTGTATGCACCAGATCCAAGACCTGACTTTGGGTGACAGGATCCTGTCTGTGTATGCTCCCAGGGGGGTGGACACCATCACCTGAGGTGGTTCCACCTGAAGGTGTGCAGGACCAGTAGATGAGGAGGCCCCAAGGTGGGTCTCACATGTGATGTGACCTGGTAACATGGCCAGATGAGGTGGAAGAGGTGGTTCTGCTGGCAACTGTTTCCCAAACATGCTATTGTGTCACTGTTATAGAACATATGTGGATAGTAATAGTCCACACATTCCAGGATTATGTCTAACAGCATGCATAGATAGCCCCATTAACACAAAACAACAGATGTGCAGCAGCCACATAGCAAACAGAACACATGCATAAATGGAACCATAGTGGCCCTTATAATGGCATGCAGGTGACTTTGTCCATAACAGGCCACCAATGATAGTGTCCCAACATGGAATATGACTACAAACACATAGCACAAATTGTTGTACAATACGATATATGTCCCAGCAGTAGGTCTTCTGTAGACATACCCGTTGAGTTGTGTGATCAGATTGTTGTTGCAGATATGGTGGGGGGGGGCAGAGATGTGCATTAACAACTATGATAAACTTGCAATATGAGGTCCTCAGACCTGTTTCCCTCTTTATGTCTTTCAGGCAATATGTTGAGGGAATGCCTGCCTATGTACACAGTGGAGGAGAATGATGTCATCATCACATATCTGGTGCATCACTACAATACCTTGTTTGGCCCTACAGCCCATGATCTGCAGGAGAGGACCAGCTTGTGGAACGATCTTGTCAGCAGGGTAAACGATGTCAGCCTGCATAACTGCAGCTATGAGCAGGTCCAACATCGATGCATCGATCTACTCCGCCATGCCTGTCGGCGTGCTGCTGCTGCGGTTAGGAAGGACCAGCTTGCAACAGGGGTGGTCATGCCATCCAGCCCCCTGATACATGTTAAGGAGTTCCTTGCCAGCCTCAGGACACCTGCCTGCCCGCAAACACAACACCTGGTGGAGAGCATAGTGAAGGTGGGTGCTACCCACACAATGGCAGAGGAGCATGCAGGTAAGGCCACAGGGGCACATCAGTAGACCACTGCCTACTACTATCCTTCCACAAATTACCAATCCCACCTTCACAAAAAAGGGCAATGTGTTCCCAACATGGGGTTCACACTTGACATAACCGTCCATTTTGCACCCACTTACTGCTGTATATATATATATATATATATATATATATATATATATATATATATATATATAGATGTGTGTGTGTGTGTGTGTGTGTGTGTGTGTGTGTGTGTGTGTGTGTGTGTGTGTGTGTGTGTGTGTGTGTGTGCATTGATATGAGGGTTGGAGGCTGGCATAATGGTTAAGGTTTTTGCCTTACAGACACAAGGTACTGGGTTTGATTCTCACAGGGTGCAAATGGCTAGGCTTAAGAAATGGCCCACAAGGGCAGTTAGCCTAGTACTAATCTATGGACCTAAATCTATGAACCTAAAAATACTATCTGTAGGTTTCCAAAGTGGTCTTGGTGCACCAGTACCCATTGCAACGCATGCCTTTTGGAGACCTTTGCTGTTATGCATATGCTACCTGTAGAGAATCCTGACTGATGTTTCCTGTGGTGCAACTGCCCCATCTGATTACCCTAACCCATGGGCCAGACTTATGCAGAGTCCAGACAATTGCTGACATGGGTACTGCACAGCTAGTACTTGCTAGACATTCCTCATCTGTGAGAGATGTGATGTCAGTAGCCACACCGGTGGCATTGGTACAGAGTGGGTGCAGCATTACAGTACATCAACAGTACAAACCCACAGTACTACAGATTATGCACATCTGTTTATTACTACAACGCAGCAACAGACTATATATATTTCATCTCACAAATGCATGATCTAACTCTACAGATGTGGATGGATACACAGCAGTGGTCTACTAATGTGCCCCGTGGCCTTACCTGCATGCTCCTCTGCCATTGTGTGGGTAGCACCCACCTCCACTATGCTCTCCATCAGGTGTTGTGTTTGCGGGCAGGCAGGTGCCCTGAGGATGGCAAGGAGCTCCTTAACATGTGTTGTGGGGGGCTGGATGGCATGACCCCCCCATTGCAAGCTGGTCCCCCCTAACTGCAGCAGCATGTTGACAGGGATGGCAGAGTAGATCAGTGCATCAATGTTGGACCTGCTCATAACTGCAGTTATGCAGGCCGACATCGTTTACCCTGGTGACAAGATCGTTCCACAAGGTGGTCCTCTCCTGCAGATCATGGGCTGTAGGGCCAAACAAGGTGTTGTAGTGCTGCACCAGATATGTGATGATGACATCATTCTCCTGCACTGTGTACATAGGCAGGCGTTCCCTCGACATATTGCCTGAAAGACATAAAGAGGGAAACAGGTCTTAGGACCTCATATTGCAAGTTTATCATAGTTGTTAATGCACATCTCTGTCTCCCCCCCACCATATCTGCAACAACAATCTGATCACACAACTCAATGGATATGTCTACAGAAAACCTACTGTTGGGACATATATCATATTGTACAACAATTTGTGTTATGTGTTTGTAGTCATATTCCATGTTGGGACACTATCATTGGTAGCCTATTATGGACAATGTCACCTGCATGCCATTATAAGGGCCACTATGGTTCCATTTATGCATGTGTTCTGTTTGCTATGTGACTGCTGCACTTCTGTTGTTTTGTGTTAATGGGGCTATCTATGCATGCTGTTAGACATAATCCGGGAATGTGTGGACTGTTACTACCCACATATGTTCTATAACAGTGACACAATAGCATGTTTGGGAAACAGTATCAATTAAGATACATGTGCTGCAGAACCAACACCTCACTCCACCTCAGGCCCACCATCTCCATCTGTACCTTGCCGGTGCCAGTGTACACCTGTATGTTTGCCATTCATTAGCTGGGACTAGGCTGGTACACATGGTGTGCAGTGTTTGGGACACTGCAAAATGACACAAAAGTGTAGGCCATAGTTGTCAAGCATCTGCAAAAAGGCTGAGGGTGGGGAGGGGTTGCCATCATGACACAACAGTGCACTGAAGCAGAGATCCAAAGGACGCTACAAATGGCTGTATCTGCACACAATCAAGGTCAGGAACTGTGGCAGACATAACCCTGACTCCACAGCAATAGTGGCAATATTGTCTGACCTCTAAGGGTTGTGCACATGAGTTGACCTTGCAATAATGTAGAGTTGGGGACATTTATAGGGCAGACTGACCAAATACTGGAAATTGCTGATGGCACATGCTAGTATACCCCTGCCAGGAAAAGTGACTGCTGTAGTACACATAACAGTAAGTGCAACAAACCATCATGATAAGGGCATGCACACATATGCACCCACAAAGTGTATGCATCTCAATCAGCATCTGCACAACTAACACATTTGTTTGACACTGCAATTGATTGCACAGGTCATATGGCACATATCAGGTTCATGTAATGTTACCATATGCAGTAATTTGGTCCCATGGCATATCAAGGAAGAGAGCATCAAATCAATAAGGGTGTGTACACTCCCCATAGCCACGCTAAGGTTTGAAGGTTGTCAGTGTAATTGTATCGTATTGGCCATACTTGCACCGGTGATGATGAGATCTGTAAATCAGGCATCAGACATTCACAAATGACATCTGTCCACATATCATCCCAGGTATGTCGGACAAACACACAGGGGCTGTGAGCAGTAGCGCAAACATAACTGACACAATAATACACATTCAGCAATGGCGTGTACACCTGCGTGGTATGATGCGCAGTACATGCTAGGGTGCCTAACAGGTGCACAACAATACTGTGTTCATGGGTGCAGTGTGTTCCAGGGGAAGGGGCATCACCTACTTACACTACCCATGCATCACAGAGATGTATAATGTTGCTAGCAGGGATTGACTATAGCTGCACTGTATGCTGTTGAGTGCTATATGTCATGCATGTTGACAGATGGGTAATGGGGTCTGTGTGTAATATATTTGTGCAACCTCACCTGTAAGTGTGTGTGTGTGTGTGTGTGTGTGTGTGTGTGTGTGTGTGTGTGTGTGTGTGTGTGTGTGTGTGTGTGTGCGTCCATGTATGCACATGTGTGAGTGTGGGGTTGTTCTTACCTCTCAACTTCCCCCTTGAAATTGTGCAGTACATGGACATGGACAGACACATGAGACACCAGGAATACTTTTCTGACATGTAATCTCAGGACAGCTAATAGTATAATAACGTCTGTAGCATGAAACAGGCATTGAGAGGGAAACTAGATACCAGGGATACTGTTTTAATTGCAATCAGCAGAAAGGTGAATGAATACCCATGTATGCAGCACTACAGATGCACTGGGGAATTACCAGACAACACCAGAGAGTGTTTCCAAATATTACTGTAGTCCACATAAAAAGTTAATAGATCAACAGATTGTGCATCTACTGAAGAATAGTTACGTGTGACATTATAGAGTGACTGTAGTAGCCCATAACATATGGAGGCCATGCTCAAGATGTCTGGACAAACCCAGGGTGAACACTCAATGACATCAGGGAGTCTTTGAAAAAACTATAACAATCAAGTCAAAGAGGTAATGGAATAACAGGTCATGTTTTCTGATCACTTTTTTTAGGCAATTAGAAGAATGATACATTAATGATTGGTATTATTGACTGTAATTATCCAAGACTGATGCAGGATGGGGAACTTAAAAGAATAAACTAGGGACAGTCTGTAAATTCAGGGATAGGTAAGTAGTATGGCGGAATGTCAGTGTGTGTGTGTGTGTGTGTGTGTGTGTGTGTGTGTGTGTGTGTGTGTGTGTGTGTGTGTGTGTGCGTGTGTGCGTGTGTGTGTGTGCATATGTGTGTGTACTGTTAAGCAATGACATACAGGTCTTAAAGCGCATTTATTGTTTTCCCTCACAGTTGGCGAGGTGGGTCAGGGTCCCTCCTGCAGGCAATCTGATGTTGGTGTCCATACAGACACTGAAAATGATGATAGATGTGCTGAGGCACAGGCGGGGTTGTCAGAGGCTGAAGCTGCACCATAGTTTGACATCCTGCTGTTATCCACCCCATCCCCACACACGCAGTCACAGTGCCTATACATACCCCATCACCAGTGGCCATAGCAGAGGGACAGTTGGCAGTTGGTGGCATGGGACAGGACAGTGTAGTATCTATGGCACATGTGTCTGGACACAGCAGCCATAGCCAGATGTCTGGCGGGGTATCACATAAGCAGATGTACAGGGGTGCTCATTGGAGGGCTGCTGGTCATTGTGTCCCTGGCAGAAGTGCCACATCTGGTACCACCAGACACATGTTTCAGGCTGTCATGGTGGCGCAGGTACATATGGAATGGTACACCAGACAGGATCTGAGGCTGCAGAGGGCTACTCATTCAGCTGTTACTGACAACATCCGTGATCTTGCAGGTGCCCTCTGTTATTTTACAGAGGTCACAGATAGACAGTTGGGTGAGATGGTGGGACTCCTCGACTGTGGAATGTCCACGCTCGAGCATGTGGTGGGAGTGGTGCGACGTCATGGACGTAGGCCAGCAACACCAACAGCTGGAGGTTGACATGGACGTGCAAGAACACTAAGCCACTCCCATAGTGGCAATACCAGCCCCAGCACTGCAGGGGGGGTGCTGTACACACCACACCACAATAGGCCATGTGCACATGGCCCTGGCCAGTCCCAGGAGGGACCTGTTTCCAGCAGACATATGTCATCATCAGCGGAGAATACCATATCATGGCTTGTACCTGGTTGTGCCTGTGGAACCTCTGGCAGGCACAGTTTTCATGTCCGTGGCCAGAGGCAGTGAACTGCACACCCTGCCAGTTATGGTCTGCAGCTGTCCAACAAACACCTGTATAGGGCAGCCGCATGGCAAAACTGTGTGCATGCATACTCACACACAATACAAACACAGCTAGGGCAACCCCATACCTACACACACCACATCACCATGGCCATATTTATAATTAAACCCACTCAGTCACACACATGGTGTCAAACGTATAGCTCAGCCTAGGTCTCTGGTAAACCAACACACCCTGTGCATATGATGATACCTGTGCCACATCCCTGTCATCCATAACATCAATGCAGGGATAGGCTAATATGGTTCTGATGCACAGAATGAATGTGCTAAGGTGTAGCAATGTAATGCTGTGTAACTTGATTTCAGAAGTAAAGTTTAATGCTTACATGTCAGGAAGTGTAGCTGTCAAGCCATGATGCATTATAGCTGTTATTGACACTGAGTGATTGTGGTCTCCATAATGTAATCCATTTGTGTTGTAGGTGTCCATGTGTCAGCAGGAGGATGGTCTGCTGTTGTATCCTACAAGGGGTATGGCACTGTGGTGACACCTTGGCTGTGTCATATCCTGGGTACAGGTGAACACATGTCACAGGTCTGCATAACAGTTACTGCATGTGCCACATGGTTGATAGGTCTGGGGTGGTGTATACAGGTGAGTGTATGGTGGCTGCTGTCAGCAGCCCTTCTACAGTGGACAATGGTAAGTGTACTGGGTGGGAAACACTACATGCTTGTATATAACACACATAGGGGCTTTGGTATTGATGCAAAACATAGAGAATACTGTACACATGGATGTATGTACCTGTGCACGGAACACATTGTAGCCTATGTAATTCCACCAAGCCAGAATAGGCACAACAACACATTGGAGAATAAGCAGTCTGCTAGTTTAATGTCATTGACGATAGTTCTGGCAGGGTATATGTCCTCTTCCCCAATGTAGTGCAATAGTCAACTCGGTAAACATAGGTGTGCTGGTGTGGGTGGCACAGTCCTACCCTTTGGAGGGTGAGAGGTGCTGTAGAACCACAGACAGTGTGATAGACAACTACCTAACCTGTTAACATGAACTGTACAGTATTACGGCCAGCTAAGTGAGGAGATACACTCAACAGTAACTGCAATGATAGTGGCTGTGTCCACAGCGGCCACACCCAGCTATATATACCAACCCCAGTATTGCTGCACACCTATACAGTGGGGAAGAGGGCATTTACATATCTACCACTAGTTGTGATGGAATGTATGTCCACAGGATGATACCTGTGAAATGTTAGCATATGCCAGGCAGTTCTCAGACAGATGACATCCTGGGACATGTATATTCTGCAAACAGAAGTAGATTCCTTCACATACACATACAGTTTTACTTGGCAACACTGGGACTAGACCCCTACCTAGGTATGTAGTGCTACTGATGTGTGTGGCCTTAATTGCACACACCACACAGCTTTTAGGTTGAGGTGTCTTCCAGGTTACATGTTACATGAAGAATATCTCCAGGCCTGTACAGTATGGTAATGGGGGATGTACTGTTTGTTTATGGACAATACATAGTGTGACATACCGTCATATACACATTGACAAACACATAACAATCAGACACACATCTGAGAGACCTGGGCTTAACTCTGCTAACTACCTTGTCAGTGTGTCCATTGTGTTATAGATAAGTTGCACACAGCACATGCGTAACTGGGATGGATAGTGTTATCAGTTACCTGTATGGTTGATGGTGACAGTGGTCCCCATACAGTGGAACATTGGACATGTACCGGGGGTACCATGGTGTAAAGACAGTATACCCAGCACCCACAGTGGATATTGTATGCACTGAAACCCATGATAACACTCTGACATACCCACCATCACACATTGACCAGGAGTGCAGTACAACCCCTTGTCTATCCCAAGAGTGCTACTACAGAGATATGCATGTAATGCACATGCCACAGGCATAGTAGGGTGATGCATTGTCATGCCTCTTCTACGGTCAGCAACATCACTATCCCTAATACTGTGTGGCAATGCATATTGTATTAGGAGAATGTGGCCAAAGAATGCTGTACTGTACACATATATACACACATGCACACATACACACATTTTCCAGAACTCCGTGGGTATCCCATGCCTATCAACCCATTTGTACAACAGTATTGTCTGATACTGCAAGGCCCAGGTTGCCCTTAGGGAGAAGAGTGTAACAAGGTACATGTAATGTCTGATACAGCAGCAGCCACATATAACTATGGCAATGGGGGTTGCGTTGGGTGTGAAGGTCCTCAGGGTATTCACAACTACAGGTCTACAAACACACAGATACTGATATTCTCAGTAATGCACACATATACATTTGTCCGTACTGGGGTCCATCAGTGCAGGTGTTCATAGGTGTCTACCAGGCTATTGTCCATGGAGAGGTAGGAAGTGTAGGGGATGTGTGTACAGTGGTATCATGCCACCTGCCATGTGCCAGCAGGCCATCTATCAACAGATACCACAGGGGTGATCCTCAGGGTGAATGTGACATGCACCAGTCAATCATCTGGGTGCCTCTTGCAGAGGCCCAGTGAGGTGCTCCAGTTGACATGTATGTAACATGTATTACATAACATGGTCAGTGTCTGTACTGGAGACTTATACCCAAGCATGTTCTGTTGACTGTGGTAGTGTAGTTGAGATATCCATGGCATGTGTTGCATACAGAGTGTGGATTCCTAGCTGTGGCATTCATAACACAGCTGGGCAAACATGTCAGTGTCAGTCAAGAATAGATTGCCTGTAAGTAGCCAAGATGGATACCTGACATCCGCACATCTGTACAGAGGACAGACAGACATCAACTAGCCAACTATCTGTACATTAGGATGAATGTGTTGACAGATAGATAGATATCTAACACCGATAGGTATGCCATTACTACATGACGGCAGCCCTCACTGACATGTGCTATACACACAGTAATCTGCAGTTATTTTCCACATATCAGAACATTATCCAATAGGAAACATTTAATGAGACACAGCTCACACACCAGGAACATGACAGTGAGGACTCAGAGTTCATCAGGCTGTTCTATGGCAGGACAAATTATCTACATGCCTACCTGTTACACTTGGAGTTCCCCAAGGATCTATTCTTGGCCCTCTTCTCTTCACCATCTTTGTTAATGACCTGCCCACAATCACCCCCCATGCCACATGCATTCAATATGCAGATGATTCGACTATCATCAGCACTGCCTCCAACCTGGCAGACCTAACTGCTTCAACCCAAGACCCCTTCAACCTAATAGAAAAATGGTTCTCAAGTCGACAACTAGTTCTCAACCCCAACAAAACAAAACTACTTACTTTCTCACCCACTAACAAGACTCTTCCCCCCACCTTCTCTATTACATCCTCCAATGGAATCACTATATCACCAGAAGCTCACACAAAGCTATTAGGTGTTACCATTGATAACTCCCTTAAATTTGACACCCATTTCAATCTTACCATCAAAACCGTCAATAAAAAGCTTGGCTCTCTCTATAAAGTAAAACACTTTCTCACTCCTCACGCTAAAATTACAATTGCCAGCACACACCTACTATCAACTCTTTTCTATGCCTCCCCTCTTTACAAACCTAAACAAGACAACCCTTAACAAACTTGCTTCTTGTTACAATCACATAGCTAGATTTGCCACAAATTCCACCTTTAGAATGCACCACTGCACTAACTTGAAGCAACTAGGGTGGTTAGAGTTTTCCAGCCAACTCCATTTCAACCAACTCAAAACGGCTCACCAGATACTGTATCACCCAGAGAAAACACCAGCTCTGAAAAACATCATTAACCCCTATATTAACCTGCAATCTTTATGCTCCTCCAATAAGATCTTAGCTCAAACTACCAAAGCCAATAATTCTGCTGGGGATTCTCTATTCTCAAACTTTGTAGGTAAAATGTGGAACTCCCTACCGACCATGCTCATCTCAGAACCCTCACTCCTACAATTCAAAAAAAAGCTTAAACCCCATCTCAATACTCTCTGGCAATGTCCCTGTTCCAAACCTGATTAACCACTATCATTTACCCTTCTCTTACCTCACTATCCTTAACCGCTTTTTAACAAGGTGCCTCGCCTTTGTAACTGACCTATGTTTTTTTTATATGCTGCTGTTGTTTTTTTTCCCAAGATGTGATGTATCTTTATATTGTATTTAGAACTCAACTATCTTCCTTTTTTTGCATTAACAATGTTCATATGTCTGTTATGTACTTGAAGCTTTTCTCCCCGGGCCTCCGCTGAAAATGGACATGTATCCAGTCGGACTCTCCCGGTTAACAAATGTAAAATAAATAAATAAATAAATCTTTGCATGCAGGGGTATTTGATTCCTGTACTACAATCTGCAATCTACTCTTACTTGGGAAAGCACTGTCAACAGTTGTAACGTAATGATACACTACATGCCAGTGTGACTACATATAACCTGGGATACTACCTATGTATGCAACATATTCAAATGGAAAAGAGTGTTGTACAAATCATATATACTCAGGTGTCCAAGACAGTAGACCCACACCCCTTGCTACTGTAATGACAGCACATAGACGCATGTTATGTACATGGCATTAAATACACTTATTAAAGATGTCATCATCCTGCTATTTTATGAGACCGGAATGTGAGCACTGGTTACCAGGGCTGAGGCATGCTTAGCAGGTTTCAGCATTGCTGCAATATAAATGCTGCAGCCGT
>NC_056726.1:1516674870-1516779154 GCF_019279795.1 Protopterus annectens | reverse complement strand
AATACTTGAAAAATTGCTACTCACACTTAAGTCCTGAGCTGTACATCTGTACAGCATCCCACTGCTTTTTCAGAAATACACAACAGTTATGGTGGCCCGGCAGCAATACATCTGACAAATATCTGGACATAACATCACACTGGGTAAGTACACTGAGCTGCTAGGCATGTCACAAAGCACTGTGCAAACTACAGGCAGACTGCCACAACACAGGCCTACATTTTTGATGGGGGAATACACATATACCTGCAAATATAGCAAGCTCTGCAGGCATGTCACAGCATGGAGTAACAGGCACCTGTGTGAAAGCTCATACCCATAACAAATGTGAACACAGCCTCAGCCACATATGGTAAGTGTGCTTAATATTACAGTATAAGGACTGTCCAATCAACTCCATCCTCATATGTGTCACTCACACACAAACCCTACATATACTGGGCCAATACACAGTGTATTCCGATGCCTAACTGTGGTAGGGACATGTGTGTGTTTGGCCCTGCAAACATGAAAGCCAATAGGGTACCATACACTGGAGCAGCATGCAACACCAGATAGAACAGAACCAAGAACAATGACATCTACCCCAGTCTGTATACAGGTCAAGGTACATATTTGCAATACACACACTGTCGACAATCACCATAACTACACAGACCTCACTACTGTACACACTATGACAGAATGTCCAGGTTTTGTCCTCAAATATAACCCCTACTATACATAACATGTCTAGCAGTCTGATATCTCACTGGCTTGTTATCAGGTATGATGTCAATAAATAATGGTGTACTGAACATATGCACCTCTTACTGCATGACATATGAACAAACGTTGATGGAGTTGTGGCTGGAGGCACAAACACAGGGCCAATATTAACATGTTGCTGTGATAACCTCATACATTTACTGGTGTAACAGGGTTTGTTGTGACATATGTCCTATGAGGGATATGAAGTCAGTCACTCTCATGGCTGTCACCATGTACTGACTGCAATCCTCAAACTATGCTTCTGCAGTTCTGAAGATAGGTAATCTGTGAGTAACACAACACATGTAAGACTCCAAACACTGGCCAGTTTGCAGATAGCCCTAACACTGTCATGACAGGTATTAAATCATGTAGACCAGCCATATCCACACAAACCCTGTTAATCCAACATTACTTCAAATGCAGAAGAGCTAGACTTTCATTCTGTAGTCATGTCTGGAACATCCCCTCATGTTTGTTGGCCTGTCTCCACAGTGCATGTTGTTAGAGGTGTACCCCACTACCCTCTGTGATGTAATTTGCCAACATCGACATGAAGTCCTGCTCACAGTGAATTAAAAAGGCCAACACCCACATGATGTTCCTAGTTACAGGAGTGTGTTTCCATGCAATTGGCTATGGGAATGTTACCACAGTTGTTCCACATGCAATCAGCTGGTGGGGGACTGCAATTCATGCACAGGCCATCAGATGATTATGAGAATCACTTACAAAACACAAGCTGCTGCCTAAGCAAAGCAGGTGTACTTCTCCACATCCACCAGAGAGGGAGAGAGACAGACAGAGACAAAGTAAGATAGGGAAGAGGTAGGAGAGTAAAAGCTAAGCATGTTTGTTTCACACACTTACCAATACGGGGTTTTAAACCTCTGCCTGACTATGTATTGTTATTACATTTCTATACAGTTATTGTATGCGCCACAAAGCTTACATGTTGGAGAGCTGTCCAAAGTTATATTTGATGGTGAGTGACATCAGCAACAATGATAAAGGAGGGATAAGGTAGGTGTAGTGCATGTGCCTGTCCACGCGAACAGGTGTCAAGGACGACACAGCCACACTCTCTCAGGGACTCACGCACATTATCACAGTTGGCAGGGTCAGGATTAGAGTTCTTAACTAGTTTGCTACACTACAGTATTACGCAGGTATCACATGCACCACAGAGGTTATCAGGCTGATATAAGGGCAAAGAGTATGTCAAGGTGACTGACATCAGAAGGCATGCTTCAGTAGGCCAATGGGAGATGTAGTGAGTGTGAATGGCATTCAAATCATTAATCTCCACACACACACACACACACACACACACACACACACACACACACACACACACACACACACACACACACAGGTTTGGAAGTACTGACATGCATGGGTGCATTGCTTCAAAAGTGTGTAGTGATTGACTGTCCAAGAAGGCTGTACAAGGCTAGGCAAAGGGTATATCTTGGCATCAGGCCACATGGCAATGGTCTGCAGTGTGGCTCAGGGGTGTAGTCTCTGGATTATCCCACACAGGTGGGTACTGCATTCACCATCCACACATCTGGGTTACTATTGTGGGTGGCCAGTGATGTGCAATGCTTGCCATGTATGTGTTCTATATTCCATAACATGGACGGTGTCTGGGATATGCCCACATCCCACATGCATGTTCTGTGACATGTGGAAGTGTACCTGGGGTGTCTGGGGCATGTTGTGTGGACAGATCATCTGATGTGGCATTCCTGACCTCATGTGATGAGAACTGGCAATGGAAACCAGATTGACCGTGCACCTACATTGACAACATGATACAGGTATTCACTGGTGTTAGTGGCATCTGCCCATACAGGTCATGTGTATATGGCATAGTATTTCCTTTGTGGATTAAATTTGCTGACTCTACAGTTGTTGCAGGCGTCTAGTGAGGAACATAGCAAAGGAGCACTGTATGCAATGATTTGCCCATTGTAGGGATAGTCCACTGCAATCACACCATGGTTACTATCTGTGGGCAATATGCAGGGAACTACCAACATAGTGGTTGTTGCCAAGCCAAGTGTGTTTGTGTATGAGACATGGCTGGAGAGTGTTCTCTGGGTAATACAAGGATTGCCTATATTGTTCCCCAATCCATGATATCACATGTAGGGCTAGGGATTGTTTACACCAGCCTCTCTGCTGCTAGACATCTGTTGTCCTTGTAATGTGGACATTGTGACATATAGGCCCACCATATAAGAAATTTGCAAAACCCGCTTCACAATGAGTCCTATTACACACTCACAGCTACCTCCACTCAGGATACTGATGTCACACATGCACACACACACATTCACACACACACACACACACACACACACACACACACACACACGCACACACGCACACACGCACACACGCACACATGCACACAGACAAACACACACACACATGAGCGCACGCACACACGCACACACACACACTCACACAGATGCCATGTTTGGGATTCGAACTCCTACCTAACTAGTATATCACACTATAGCATTACGCAGTTATAGCACATGCCACAGAGCTTACTAGGTTACTTCATCCCCAAAGGTGTATTTCAAGGTGAATGACATCAGCAGGTCTGCCAAAGTAGGGAAATTGAAATTGTAGTGACCATGAATGGCCTCAAAAGCATTGATCCCTACACATACTAGCAAACACATGCACAGAGTCACACAGTTACAATGTCTGGGATTAGAACTCCTGCCTAAATAGTACATGACACAATAGCATTACACATTTATAGCATGTGCCATGGAGCTTACTGGGTTACTCTTTCCCCAAAGGTGTATTTCAAGGTGAATGACATCAGCAGGCTTGCCAAAGTAGGGCAATGGAAATTGTAGTGACTGTGAATGGCATCAAAAGCATTGATCCCTACATATACAAACACACACACACACACACACACACACACACACACACACACACACACACACACACACACACACACACAGTTTTACATTTGCCATGTCTGGGATTAGAACTCCTACCTAAATAGTACATCACACTACAGCATTATGCAGTTGTAGCACGTGCCTCGGAGCTTACTGTGATATGCTTTCCCCAAAGGTGTATTTCAAAGTGAATGACATCGGCAGGCCTGCCAAAGTAGGGCAATGGAAATTGTAGTGACTGTGAATGGCCTCAAAAGCATTGATGCCTACACAGACAAACAAATACACACACACACACACACACACACACACACACACACACACACACACACACACACACACACACACACACACGCACAGAGTTTCATAGCTGCCATGTCTGGGATTAGAACTCCTACCCCGCTAGTACATCACACTACAGCATTATGCAGTTGTAGCACACACCACTGAGCTTTCTGGGTTACTCCTTCCCCAAAGGTGTATTTCAAAGTGAATGACATCAACAGGCTTGCCAAAGTAGGGCAATGGAAAGTGTAATTCATAGGTTCATAGGTTCATAGGTTGGTACTTGGCTATCGGCCCTCGGGCCTATACAAGCCTAACCATGACAATTCCCTGGCTATTTCTTTCCACATTATTTACTTCCCTGGTCCGTATCTAGTAGGGCAACTGACATTATCCCTGGGGTGAATTTCATATCTCCCATCCAATTGTCAAGGTTCCTTTTGAAGTGAGCCAAAGAGGCACTCTGCTTGACATGTATGGGCAGTCTATTCCAGAGTCTGGGGAATCTCTGGATGAGGAACCCATCCCTCCAGCATGTTTTGTTCATTGTGATGACAAGGTTTGGATCCCTGGAGCATGTGGCTCTGAGGGATTGGAATTTCTTTAAGTGTAGAATATCCAACAGCTCTGGGTTTGACATGGCCTTGTATGTTAAGCAGAGATCGCCTCTGAGTAGACGATATGCCACATAGTATAGCTGGATGACATTTAGACGGTCAGCATAGGGCATCTGCTTTAGGCCTGTGATTCTTTTGTTGAGGTATTTCTGCAGCCTTTCTATTTGTTGCAGATGTCTTGAGAGGTACATATCAAAGGAGGCATTGTATTCTATACTGGCTCAAGTGAGAGATGACTACAGTGGGACAGTGACTTTCTCTTTTTCTGAATGAAAAGCCCTTAGTGATGAGGTGTGCCACATAGGCAGATTTCCTGACTGTTGTAGTGATGTGGTTATGGAAGGTGAGACCACTGTCCACCTGTGTCCTTAAGTTTCTTATCACACTTTCAGTGTTTAGTGTACTGCCACCTACGTGGTTCTTCACGGA
Source organism: Protopterus annectens (assembly GCF_019279795.1). Taxonomy (NCBI): domain Eukaryota; kingdom Metazoa; phylum Chordata; order Ceratodontiformes; family Protopteridae; genus Protopterus; species Protopterus annectens. The sequence continues at coordinate 1,516,774,140 of NC_056726.1, read as the reverse complement.
TACATGTTTCTTCCCAAAGGGGATAACTATACATTTCTTGGCATTTAGCTTGAGCCCATGGCTCTGGCACCAAGCATCGGTTTCTGTAAGGCCCTTTTGTAGAATATCCACATCATTTGGGGATTCATTAATGGCTCCCAGTTTGCAGTCATCTGTGACCTTTGTTAGCCAGAGTCCCTTAGTGTTGGCCTGTTCTTCAGAGCAGTATATACTAAACAAGGGAGGTCCCAGTACTGAAACCTGAGGTACTCCAATTGTCACTTGTCTGGAGATGGATTTCGAGTCAGCTACTTTTACAGTGTGGGTTCTCTCAGTAAGCCAGCTGGCAACCCATTGAATGACATAAGAATTAATGGCCAGCTCAGTACGTTTATCTATGATTCCAGACTGGGAATGGCGTTGAAGGACTTGGCGAGGTCCAGTTAGGCTGTGTGGACCACCTTACCCTCGTCCACAGCTCTGGAGACTGATACAAAGGTGTCAATCAGGTTCAGATGACATTATATGGCCTTTCATGAACTCAACCTGGGTGGGGTCCAGTGTCTGCAGTTTGCCAATCTCTTTGTTTATAAGTTCCATGATAATACGTTCCATGGCTCTTCAGACTGATGTGGCGGTAGTTCCCAGGATACAAGGTGGATCCCCCCTTGTGAAGTGGGATAACTGTAGCTGTACGCCACTCAGTGGGCATGAACCCTGAGGTATGGCTATGATTAAACATGACACTTAGGTGAGGTGCCAATTCATTTTATATTTCATGTAGTACACAGCCAGGGATGTTGTCTGGTCCCATGGATGCTGTATTCTTAGCTTTGGAGTGTGTGTTTTTTATCTTTGTAGCCGTTATTACCGGAATCTGGCAATCTTTCGGTATTGAGATGGGTCCTTTATCGGGTGGGAGGGGGGTGCAGTTGGCACTGAATCAATCTGCCAGGATATTGGCACTATCCTTGGGATCAGTATGTTTAATGCCATTCTGTTGTAGCTCAGAGCAGATCTGAGCATTGCCATTTAGATTCTTGACATAGCTATAGAACGGCTTGCGGTTGTCTTTGAAATCTTTGGCTATATTATTTTCATAACTAGCTTTGGAGGATTTTATGAGGGATCTCAGCTTCTTATTGAGGCTGGTAAGGGAGTTTTTTTGCATCCCGGGATTTTTCTCTTTTCTGCAACAGTTTCTTTCTTTTGTTGTAAAGTTTGTTTATGGCAGGGGACCACCAGATCGGCTTCCATTTCTTGGAGGAGAGTGTCTTGGTTCTATTTGGGACAGCACGATTCATGCATGAGTGGACATGCTCATACAGTGCCTTAGTGTAGGATTCAGCAGTCAAACTTTTAGCTCCAGTTTGCATGGTTGTCATCAAATTTGTGACATCTGACTTGTGTAGCAAGAAGTTGGCTTTGGAGACATTTTTTACGGAGGTTTCCTTACTGGGGTGTAGGGGAGGGATGTGGATGCCAAGACTGATTAGCTTATGGTCAGACCTGACCACCGATGGGGTGACCATAGGTGTGTAGCATTGATTTCCCATGTTGGTAATGACCAGGTCTAGGATATTGGAGCCCCAGGTGAGAGTATGGGTTAGTTGATCCAGGGCATTGGGAATTATGACGTCCAAGAAGCATTGGGCAAAGGTGTTGGTACACAAGTAGTTTTCCAAGTTAATGGCAGGGTAGTTGAAATCACCCAGTATTAGGGTGTTTGGTTGTATATATTTTCCAGTATGTTTAGAAAGGTGTAGTGAGAATCTTGGGGCATGGTGGGGGATCTGGAGCAAGCTATGCAATTTGGATTGCAGTCTTACCTAGTGTTAGTTGCACCTGGAGAATTTCAGATGCATTGTGTTGGGCAAGTAGCCTGGTGGTGTGAATACCCTTGGTGAATATGGACACTCCTCCACCTTTAGTGTTTCAGTCCTAGTTTGGTGGCCAACAGGTGTGGTAAGAGCTGTACCTGGTATTGCAGGGGTGCTCTCTGGAGCCTTGAACCAGGTCTCTGTTACTGCACATATATCGATGTTCTCCATTTTTAGGAGTGCCTAGTGACTGTGAATGGCCACAAAAGCATTGATCCCTACACACACACAACCAAACACCCACTTGCCATATCTGGGATTAGAACTCCTACCAAACTAGTACATCACACTATAGCATTACATAGTTATAGCACATGCCACGGGGATTATAGGGCTATTCCTTCACCATAGGTGTATTTCAAGGTGAATGACATCAGCAGGCTTGCCAAAGTAGGGCAATGGGGAGTGCAGTGTGTGTGCATGGGCCATAAACCATTCATTTGGAAGCAAACACACAACACTCAGTCATACACGGGTTTAAATTTAACAGGTACATGTATACAACTGCTAGATGAATAAAGACTTGTACAGTCATGTTACACAGTTATCACAAGCACGACAGACACTATAGTGCTGAGGAATACCAGAGGCAAATGTCTACAGTGATTGTCATTTGCACATCATGTGGTTTTAGCCAATTGGATGTGTGCTGGGTGGGGCAGATCTCATGATGGGAGGCTCTTTGTCACTGTCTGTCACTCTCTTCCACACATCTATGTATGTGTAAGTTTGGCCTATTACAGTGTGTTGTCCTTGGATATATGTGTGTATTCCTATCCAATGTGCGTGCAAAGCATGACTGGTGTGCAATGTGGAGTGTGTGCACAAACATCTGCTACTGTCAGATATGTATAGTCCACTGTTTTTGGCAGACATGGGCTTCTAAGTGTGGGAGCATGCCCAGTATGACCTTCTATATTGAATGTGTGAATCCATTTCAGGTAGGTTGTACTCCAGTGCAGGCTTCTGGGTTCTACACCTTCAGCTAGCAACCTGTTTCTGGGGGATATCTATAGATTGGTTGACAATATGGGGCCACAATGGGCAAAGGATAGTGGGTTACTGTAGGTAATTGTGTCTGTGCTGCTTCTGCTACATGGTTTTGGTGTTAGCAGAGATATTCAGACATATGTACTGTTTTACACTGTGATGTTTTAAGTCATCAACTACTGACAGATATACATATTTGCTTGCAGTAATTTCCTGGGAAATACAGGGTGAATGAAGCTGTGTCCAGTACTGTGGTCTGCAGCCTACATATTCTTGCACAATCATGCCATTCTGGAGGGGGAGCTGCAGCCACTTGCTGCTGGGTCTGTGTAAATGGTTCAGCACCTTGGGACAGTGGTGGCAGAAGGTCCCATGCTTGTGCATCCATCGACGTGACAGTATGGCCATATCCTTCTGTGGCCATACCTCACAGCTGTACAGATTTACACAGGTTACCCAGAGGCAGGGCTCATATTTCTGGTCATTACCCCTTCACACTGTGGTTTACAAACAAGTTTGTAGCCACCCATTCCTGTGTTTGCAGGCAGGGATAGTATGTGCACACAGCTGAGTTTCAGACTTCACACACTCCATGGCATCCATGCTCCTAGCCCCCCCCCCCATTATTCTATCCTCTTCAGAACATTATGTAAACATTATCTGATAAGTTCTCTGTAGTTATCACTTCAGCCCAGCAGTATTTAATGGTTGGTCCACAGTTCATGCAGTAGGACATGGTGGACATGTTACTGGGATTTGTCGATATGGCCTTGCATTTGGGTTCTGTGGACTGTCTTATGTTGTTATTTGGGAGTCCATGAGATAACATACATTGGCAGTACGGGTGAGACACAGGCCTTTGACAGAGGACTGTAGGGCATTTGGTAGTGATGCAGGTCATCTGTAGCAGGCTGTTGCATGGTGTCACTCCTACAGTCCCAGGCTGCAAGCCACTATATTCCACTGGGGTGACAGGGTAGGTGTGCAATGTGTTAATGTCAATAATTTCTGTCCTTATTGATCCATTGGTGTGGATGCTGGCAGGGTGCTGCTTACAGCTAGGGACACACCTGCATGGGACACCTGTTCAGCATTCTGCATTCTGTGGCTATTTCCATACAGAGGTGGGGGTCATATTGTACTCATTCCCAACAGCAGGGATAAGACCTGTGAGGTACCTGTGGCTGATGGTGGGTGAGCTGGGTGCATGTGTGCTATGGAAGTTACTTGCAGCTGACTTACTGATATATGTGGGGCATTCCACTTATGCTGGCTTGTGCAGCAACATCAGCAGTTTCTCAGTACTTCATACCTGTGACTTTTGTGGTCTGCCAGTGTTTGGCCAGACAACATCAGTATTCCATACTACAAACCCAACTAATGTGCTGCTAACCTGTATGTACAATTCCAAAGGTGCGTTCATTTGACAGTAACATTTTATACACTCTCTGTCTAGGGTACTTCCACCTGTGTAATGTTTGTATGTCTAAGCCCACATTCATGCCATGTCCATCTTTAAGATGGTGACAGATATTACATCCGAACAATTAGTATGGCTTACTGCTGGAATGTGTCTTGCTGGGATGCATTGTGCTTGACACTGCAGTTGTGAGTACTTGGCCCTGTCATCGGCAGTACTGGCCAATTGCCACCAGGACACAACCCATCATATCTACATGCTGACCACTCTCACACAATATACAACACACACCAACCTAATGCACACAGCCCTGTATATTGTACACATTCTACAATCTATCCTGCTACTTTGGCCAGCCTAGGTAATCTGTGCTCCATGGTTAGTATACCTACACATACATGTTACTACGTTTCTACATAGGATTGTGGGAGGGGGGCACACCAGACAACTGTACACATTTGCTATGACTGTACTGGTATTTCAGGTACTCCATTTCATTCTGTAGTCTAACCTATCATGCAGACTAGAGTCATATCAGTGTACTACAGTTCTTAGGTTTTATTGACCTACATTTCAGTTTCAGACTTCTTACCCTTCAGAACTAACATCCCACTGCCTGACCTGTTGTAGTCTGTCTGTGCAGGTCTGGAGGGGGGATGTTCTCAATAGCCATCAATCAGAGGCCATAGCACAGCCTTTCTTTGTGTTCATCTACACCTGTCCTGCTGGCTGAGGCTGTTGTTGGGTATGTGAGCCTCCCTGACTGGCATGTGTGTGTCTTATGGACACTCATGTTGCCAAGCACATTTCCTGCAGTGGGTTTTGTCACCAGTATTTCTTACAGATCTCATGCTGCCACTATAGGTGTCTACTATCTGCTGGCATCCCATTCAGCTACCCGAGTCGCTTGCATGCTTACATCCATACCATAGATACAAGTAACAGAACATACTACTGCATTACCATAGATACAAGTAACAGAACATACTACTGCATTACCATAGATACAAGTAACAGAACATACTACTGCATTACCATAGATACAAGTAACAACATACTACTGCATTACCATAGATACAAGTAACAGAACATACTACTGCATTACCATAGATACAAGTAACAGAACATACTACTGCATTACCATAGATACAAGTAACAGAACATACTACTGCATTACCATAGATACAAGTAACAGAACATACTACTGCATTACCATAGATACAAGTAACAGAACATACTACTGCATTACCATAGATACAAGTAACAGAACATACTACTGCATTACCATAGATACAAGTAACAGAACATACTACTGCATTACCATAGATACAAGTAACAGAACATACTACTGCATTACCATAGATACAAGTAACAGAACATACTACTGCATTACCATAGATACAAGTAACAGAACATACTACTGCATTACCATAGATACAAGTAACAGAACATACTACTGCATTACCATAGATACAAGTAACAGAACATACTACTGCATTACCATAGATACAAGTAACAGAACATACTACTGCATTACCATAGATACAAGTAACAGAACATACTACTGCATTACCATAGATACAAGTAACAGAACATACTACTGCATTACCATAGATACAAGTAACAGAACATACTACTGCATTACCATAGATACAAGTAACAGAACATACTACTGCATTACCATAGATACAAGTAACAGAACATACTACTGCATTACCATAGATACAAGTAACAGAACATACTACTGCATTACCATAGATACAAGTAACAGAACATACTACTGCATTACCATAGATACAAGTAACAGAACATACTACTGCATTACCATAGATACAAGTAACAACACATACTACTGCATTACCATAGATACAAGTAACAGAACATACTACTCCATTCAGCAGTTGATAGGGAGAGTGACTTACCTTGTGGCTGTGCCAGTATTGAGGATGGTGCTGGAGGGCTGACTATGTCGGATGCACATAGTGCACTCCCTATACATGGTTAAGCACAGGTAGTGTCATGTTTGGCATCCCTTTTACTGTATGTGTGAGTCAGAGAGGTGTCATTCCCTGGGTTCCTACTGTGTCAGTGTATGTGCTATGTGCTATGTGTAGCCTCTTTGACAAGGCCTGGGCATACTGGGCATGCCTCCTTCTGCATACTGGGCATGCCTCCTTCTGCATGCTGGGGTAGGCTCAGGTTGTTCCTCCTTCAAGTCACTCTGTGCCTATGCAGGCCTTGGCAATGGTGGGGGGGCTGTGTGGCCCTGCCCGTGCTCTTCCTGCTGCAGCTATTTCTGCAGGCTCATATTGTGTTGTATGGCACATACGATGACAATTTGGTTACATGTAGCTGGTGAGTACTGCAAAGCTCTACTAGATATGTCCAGGCACCTGAACCGTGACTTGAGAATCCCAAACACACACTCTATTATGATTCTGGTCTGTGTGTGTGCCTCATTATGGAGTTCTTGTTCTGGTGTGTGTGCATTTCTGATGGGTGTCATCAGCCACGGCTCCAGTGCATAACCAGCATCCCCCACTAGGTGGCCATATAGGATGTCCCCAATGGCAAATCTCTGATACAGCTGCATCATATGCTAGATGTGGGAGTCGTGATAGCTTCCAAAGCTGCCAGCACACACATTCATTATATGCCCTGGGCATTGCACTTGACCTGGCAGTTGATGGATGGGAAGCTCTTGCAGTTTATGTAGACCCTACCCCGCTCACCGGGTGGTGCTTTGATGTGTATGTGCATGCAGTCTATAGTACCCACTATCTCAGGGTATTCTGCTATTTGGTGGAAGAGATGCATATTGCTGGTCAATGCCTCACTGGTGTTGAGGAAATATATGTGCTCACTGACATGTGCTGACATGTCAACCAGGAACTGCTGGAGTACCCTGGATGCTGATGCCTGTGAGATCCCCATGATATCCCCAGCTGGCCTTTGGAAGGTACCTGTGGCTAGTATTCTTAGGCCTACACTTACCTTGGTATCTACTGCAATGGGTTCCCCTCTGTTGGTTCTGTGTGTGAGGCGTGGCCAGCACAGCTCAACAGTTTTCTGTAGGAAGTCCCTGTCCACCCTATAGCACTCCACTATCTCCAGCTCATGTAGCCCCTGGTAGGTTACCCTGGGTCTGTGCACACTTCCCCTTCTCCTCACTGTGGGTTTGTCATCAGCATTCTCATCCTCACCACCCTCAGCGCTTCCACATGTTGATTTATGATAGCAAATGCAGCCCCTATCATTTTGATTCTTTTGTTAGGTAAAATTTCCCCATTTGTGTACACCAGTGTTGTAGAGTTTTTGTGAAAAACCAGAGGGAAAGGTGTTTGCATAGTTTATAGTAGTGTGCTGGGCTGGGCTGCTGCCTGTGTAATTGGCTGATTCTGATATATTTCACCTGCCAGCTATACTATTTCTACTTGATTACCTTCCTACTGCTGTTTTCCCTTCCCATTGCCTTCCTGTTTAAGCCCTGAGGTGCACAGCACAAACACAGTGCTCAGATGTGCACGGAGCTGCTATTTCCTGGTTTAAAACCCAGTGCACACACCCATTTAGGCAATGTAAAGTGTGCTTGGCAGCTTCAGACACACCCCCTTCCTTAGCTCTGCTAAGCTAAGGGCAAACACGAGCCACAGGGCTCCAGTAAGCTTACAGTATACCTGACACACCCCTTTATGATGTCAGCTAGCTCTTAGGCTTGCACCATGGTCTTCCTGCTCCTACACGGTTGGGTGCAGGCTAGCCATGAGGGGAAATCTGTGATTCGGTGTCATTCCCCTCATTTGCATAGGATTGCCTGCTAATGCCTAGTTACAAGTCCCACACTGAGCCTTCCCTCTTAGTAACCACTATTCACTGGCCTTATTGCCTTCTGCCTGCCATTGACTATAATGGCAAAGTTATGATTTTGCAGAGAAAGCTTTTTTTCAGGGTTTTTCTTTTATTTTCTGGCAGATCCCGTTTGCGCGCCACTGCCGTATGCTTAAATGGCCAAAATCGGCCAAAAAAAAATAAAAGTTATTTTTTTTGTAACTGTTTTCCATGCCAATGGCCATGTTTTTGGCCATTGGCATGCTTTACACATTATATACACCCTTTATTTGGAGCGGTCATGGATCTGTTTTACAGTTTTCAGAAATGTGCTTGGTTACTAACCGAGTACTTTTCTGCAGGTTACACTAGTCCTGCATGGATGGCTGCCAGCTTCCTGAATCAGTAATGCACCTCATTTGCATGGTTTTCACCTGCAAATTGGGTAATTAGCATACAGATGCTGTGTCCATTCAGGAATAGTGCAGGTGCACTCGTGCACATCCCGGGAGCTTGTTCCTGGATCTCTCCACGGCCATATTGCCTCCAGCAGCTCCTGCACTATTCCTGCACGCCATGCAGAGCTTGCTGAATCCTGGGGATTGAGATTACAACTGTAAATACAAGTGACCCTGGTAGTGATTCTACAGTTATGATAACTAGATGAGCAGGACATGCTGTAAGGGTGCAAATAATTCAAAGTAAAATTTTAGACAGAAAGAAAACGAACAACTATAACAGAGAAACAGCTACATAAGGGTTGGTTAGAAATAGGTAGTGGAATTTGTTGATATACATTGATCAGATAAGGAGAAATTAGGAGCTTGTAAATAGATTTAATAATGAAATATAACTGCTGTGGGCTATATAGTTGCTATATGAGTACATTTCATGCAAACCAATAACTTAAAATTTAAATCATCATATGATGAGAATTTATATTATTTTTTAACATGGGCAAATGCATGCATCTGACATTGAGGTAATTTCTTTAGGAAAAGTTTATGGTCATTTTCTGGTTATATGTCTGAAGGAATGGAGTTCCAAATTTTAGGAAACAGACTATACTGAGTTACCTTAATTATTCTTTTAATGTTTTTGACATGTACTATTTTTTGTTGTTGTTGTTGTTGAGACACTTAAGAGATCTAAGGTGTTTTATGGCTAGGTTTTCTTAGGTTTATACATAATGTCATGTTTTACTTTTAACTTATGGAATATCAGAGCATTTTGTAGTTCTACCCATTTGATTTTCTTTAGAGCTTCACTGTGGTGTTTTTCCTTGTAACATACGCAGCAAATTCAATCCTTTGTTGTAGGGTTATCCAGTTTATTACATGTGGTTTTGGTATATTGGTAAAGGCAGCTGATGCATGTTTTAGGTTAATAAGAAGAAGGTCGCTGCATTTGTTAGCAGAGAACATTCTAGTACATTCCTCTGTGTTATACAAAATTCTACGTTTTGGTTGGTTTTACCTAGATTGAGGTGAATATAGATATTAAATTTTAAATTTGGTCAAATTCAAGGCTTAACAATTTTGTTTGAGAAAATTGTTTTAAGATAGTGCTGTAAAGGGATATAATACTGATTATTACATCTGTCTTTTTGGGTACAACAGATATAAAATTAAGAGTTTTTTATTGTTGTAACCATGTTTCCAATGTATTGAAATGTTTAAAGATTGTATCCTTACTGCCTTCCCTCCTTGTAATGTGTTTGGCAACTATGTAATGACAGAGCTATATTTGTGCTTGTAATTTCAGGGCACAATTATATGTCATGGAAGCACTGGAGATTGGTTCATTTTATGTAATGAGTTTTACCACAACATTTTGTATTATGAGAGCTGAAGGGATGGGTTTCAGGGATTTTTACTCTTTCCTCCAGTGTGGTGTTCTTGTAGAATTATTATATATATAACTTAGGGGATGTAGAATAATTCACACATGAGGAGTGGTTGGGGGTGCTTTCTCCACTCCAAAACAACAACAAAAAAACAGTGTTTTGAATCATACCTCCCAACCTCTTAAAGCAAGAAATCTGAACAAAACCATAAAGAATGGGGCAACAAAGGCCCAGAAATAGGCACACCTTTTAAATATTGCTCTTAAAAACTTAGAAAGTAGATAAAACAACAGGTTTTGCATTAGCATGAATTTAATGAAGGGTATGAAGTCTGAAACTCAAATTACTGTCATTATTTTCAGACTTCAACCCTCAATGATTTGCCAGTGATTTACCAGAAAACCACAGTTTTACAGGAAATAGACCAAAAATATGAGACAAAAATCTGGACGGTCTGCAAAAATCTGTCTGTCAACACTATATGTTTTTTCGATGTTAAACTCCAGTTAAATGAAGGAATATTAAGTACTAGTATTTATAGAAAGGATGTTAGTAATGGCAGATACACACATCACAGTAGCATGCATGCACCACATATTTTTAAGGGTGTAGTTAAGTCACAATTTATTAGCGCTAGTAGACTGACTACGAATGATACTACATTTGTTTCACAATTGGATGGAATGGTAGAAGATTTTTCTTCCAGTGGATATGATGTGCATTTACTTTCTAAGCTTAAATTTGATATGATGGAAGCTAGGAAAACATCATTGCGACCAATCTTTTTGGAAGGGATGCCTAGCACTAAAAATAGTTTATGCACCAACATCACCAATCGACACGAGATAAGGTATATTACAACTTATAATACAGAAACTGGCCAATTTTAATGGCCTTAGATGAATTGAAGACCATATTGGGCACTAAGCCATATTTTACATATAGGAACATGAGGACGATTAAAAGTTTACTCTGTTATAAAGACTTCTATAGACCCAGTTATATAAAATGTGCTGCTAAAATTGGTACTTATCCATGTTTTAATTGTGTTACTTGCGCTTATATTTTTGGTAATGGTAGTGATATATTTAAACATCCTAATAATGGACAAATGTTTAATTTTAAAATTTCAGCTACTTGTAACACCCCTGTTGTTGTGTATTTGGCTACCTGTAGTTCATGTAACTCATTTTATGTGGGGAAAACTACACGTAAGTTGAAAGAACGTATCATTGATCACAATTCTGAAATTAGGAGAAATTGTGACAAAAATGCATTATATAAACACATTAATACTTGTGGTGGCACACACACCTTTAAGTTTAGAGTGATTGATGTATTATGTTCTAATGCAAGGGGTGGTGACGTCAATAATAATCTTGAGTTAAAGGAATTTGAATGGATTTTGAGACTAGCTGCTGACTCTTATCCTGGTTTGAATAGTACAGTCAGCTTGAAACCTGTGCTAGAAAAATTATGCAATAATATTATAAAATAGAAAAAGCTTTTACTATTGTATTATGTATATAACGTATATTTGGTTTTTACTTTTTACCTTTTATTGTTAATAGCATATATTACCTTTTATTGTAAAAAGCATATTTTATGTTTTGCTGTCACATGATTCCATTTGGCTGCTGGTCATGTGATTTTAGACTTGTATTTAAGCTTTCAGTATTAGACTTGAATGTATTAGTATTGAGGAAGGGATATGCCCGAAAGCTTTGCTTTGTATTAAACTGGTTTTTCCTACCAAGTTTTTTCATAAATCTTATAGAAGGTAATGAGCCTCAGGCTTATCCTCGATGTGTACATACAGTGATAGATGGATGGGGGGATATGTACCCTGCCATTACCCACTTTGAGAGAATTGGATTAGGTGATATTTGAACCACCCTACTGCTTTCATTCCCCCATCACTGTCTGCAAGTCTTTTGATACGTATTGTAATAGGATACTGTCCAAAACCTTGGAATGATAAAGAAAGAGATCTACAAGGCTGAGTAGGCAAGACCGTCCCGTAACAAAGTCAATCTGGCATGGGTCCAGGGTCTGTAGGTTGCCAACATCCTTGTGTTATTTCTATGATAAACTGTTCCATGGCTTAGCATATCAGACTTATAAGTTTATAGTTTCATAGGAGTTTATTAGGCTAGCGGCCCAAGAGCCTTTACAAGCCTAGCCATGTTAATTTCAAGTATCCCCATTTGTTCTTTTTTGGGTAGTTAATAAATTTATGAACAGAGCGGGTCCATGTTCAACACTGGCTACCCCTCCATGAGGGACAAGGGTGCCACCCCAGGGGTGAATTTGTGGTCTCTCATCCAATTATCTAGGTTGCATTTGGATAGAGTCAGTGAGGAGCTCTGTTTTGTCATGTCAGACTGATGGGTCTGTAGTTGTTGGGGTCAGTTTATGGTCCACCATTATGAAGGGGGATGACTGCGGGTCTGTAGTTCTTAGGGTCAGTTTATGGTCCACCGTTATGAAGGGGGGGTGACTCTGCTGCCCTCCATTCAGCTGGTATGTAACCTGTTTTGAAACTGTAACTGAAGTTTGACTCAAGTTCTCCTGCTAGGTCATGTTTTAGGCTACTTGGGAGGCAACCAGGGATATTGTTGGAGGCTCATTGAAGCAATGTTTTTGACCTTAGCGAATGCCACCAGGATCTGCTCCCTGTTGATAGTGGGGGGATGCTAGAAGAGATTACACGGGGGGGGGGTAGTGGAAGAGGAACTTGGGGATGAAGTTAGAGCTAGTTTTATCAACCAGTAGATTTGCTATGTTACATGGTCAGTAAAAGTTGTGCCATTTATTACCAGTTTTGCACTGCTGAGTGTTACCATTAAAGTTCCTGACATAGCTGAAGAAAGCCTTATGATTGCCCTTAGCCTGGGAGGCTATCCTGACCTTGTAATTTACCTTGCTGGACTTTTTTAGATCTCTTACTTTTGTATTTAGTTGAATCAGAAAGCTCTTGGCTCTGTGAGAGTTGCTGTTTCTAATTCTGTCCATGACTTTTTTTCTTTTGTTACATACCCTGTTAAGGTAAGGAGTCCACCAGTGGAGTTTACTTTTGGTGTTAGATCTGGACTTACTTCTGGTAGTTATGGCAGCCTCACTGTTGTCATTTACATGTTTGTACATGACTTCTGTAAATAATTCTCTTTCTATAGGTAGCTGTGTTGTTAGAGTTTGGGAGAGCAGTGAATTTGACAAACTGTCACTTAAGAGCCTGTACTTTGCTTTAGAATGGTTGCAAACTGGTTTGGATTTAGATGAGTTTTCTAGGTTGATTTTTTCACTGATGGGGATGTGACACAGGGAGGAGGGGGTGCAATGCTCTCCCATGTTGGGGGGGGTACCAGATTGGAGACACACTGGTCCTGGGTGTTTGTTATTGATAAAGTCCAGGAAACTTTGTGTCTGGGAGTTAAAGGCAGTGTATATTTTCTACTCTCTAAAGAGGGGTATTTAAAATTGCCCATGAATAGGGCATTTGATTGGATGGTGTGCACCTCTAGTAGGTCTTGGTAAAAGTAGTGAGCTGTGTGGGTCATAAGTGGCAAACTTTAGCTGGCCATGACATGATAAGGAACCTTGTCTATGGAGACCTGGACATGGACGAACTCCAGGGCATCATCCTGTTTGACCAACCTGGAGGTGTATTTGTTCCTAAAGTAGATCAGGACACCCCCACCTTTAGTGCCTCTCTGTGCTGCTGTTGGTGTAAATGTGTGGAAGGCACTGTAGCCTTCCACTGCTGGAGTATTTTCTGTGGCATTAAACCCATGTCTTGGTAATAGCACATATGTCTACATTCTTCAAAGTGAGCAGAGTTTGTAGGGTGTGGAAACTCTTGTTTAGGCTCTTAGCACTGAGCAGTAACACCTTAAAATTGAGTTGTTTTGTTTTTTTTTTTTGGCTATGTAGCTTTCTGCACTAAAGGCTAGTGTGATGCCTGATGTACCACTGATACTGGCTTTTACACTTTTGGAAAGTTTAGGTCTCATATAAGAAGGGTGCAGAGAAATGGTCTCTGTTGCCATCCCAGCTGAAAAAGCCTTTTTTTAGCCTATATGAAAAATGCTAGTATTAGCAATAAATAGTCAATACTGGAGTATCTAATACCAAACAACAGCATTAAAACAGTATCAATTACTGAATTCTAGTTAAAAGAGGTCATTTGCATATTACACTTCAAAGAGCAAACACTACAGGCGATACACAGATAATTGATCTGGCTTTATAGTAGTAAGGGCTGCAGTGCTAAATCATAGAAATGCAAACCTTAATCCAGCTCTTGTTGCTAAAAGCAGGACCCCAAAAGATGATCATCCAGGTTAGATAGTTACAGAAATGTTAGTAGGCAGACATACTAAAACGCTAAAATAGTAAAATGATCAGGATGTGTGAGTTAGGGTGAGAAATGGCCCCAGAGGGTATTCACAGCAATATGTTGAGAAAGGTGCATCCTGGATGACTGGAAGGCATGCATTTAAGTACCAGTGTGTAAGAACAAGGGGAGACATTCTCACTGATTGGCAGTACAGAGGTACCAAACTTCTGTCTTACTCCATGAAGATGCTGGAGAGGGAGATTGATAAACAAATACACTGAGTAGTAGGAAAAAATATGGGAGATAAACAGATGAGATTCCAATCAGGATACAAGACAACCAAGCCAATGTTTGCTTTGAAACAGTCAGTTAAGAAGAAACTAAAGATGAGGAAGGAATCTAACTGGGCATTCATAGACTTGGAGAAAGCATATGACAAGGTCCCAAGAAAACTGATCTGGGCAGCCTACAATGATTCCAAATCCCAGAAACGTTAGTGAAATTAGTGCAGGCTATGTACAAGGACCCAGTAACACAAATAGAATTGGTGTTCAGACTCACAGAGAGGGGTCCCAGTGGTAGTGGGTATGTATTAGGGTTCAGCTCTTAGTCCACTGCTGTTTATACTGGTAATGGACTGTGTTAGCAAACAGGTCAGAGAGGAAAGATCAGTGAAATTGTTATATGCAGATGATGTGGCATTATGAACAGACTCTGAACAGGAACATCAGCAAATGACAGGGGAATGGAATTGAAAACAGAAGACAAATAGGATGAAACATATTACAGATGTGACAGTTGTGATGGTAACAAATGGGGGAAATTAGGAGAAGATGAAAATTGAGACACGTGAAAATATTGGAATGGGTTAACAGCTTCAAGTATGTTGGGTGGTTGAAGAGAAGAGGAGTTTAAATGAAGATGCCAAAGCTAGATTCAATGGGACTACAACAAATTAGTACAGGTTGTCAGGGGTAGTGCATGACAGCAGAATGTCAAAAAATCTGAAAAGTAAGGTGTAACGCAACTAGTACTTCTGAATGGTGCAGAAACCTGGGCAGTGAAGGCAGAACAAATGATCCAGTGATGGGAGATATGATGCAATATTGTGTGAATTAGAACAGGTAGACAGCTTCTCAATTTGTCCTGCAGATAATCCTAAAGTAGCTCTGATAATATTTTAAAATCTTCGACTGCTAATGCGGTATAGACTTTCCCTCTTAGGTAGAGACAGATATCCGGGAAAATATTACAATGTCTTATACATGAATTTAAGGGAAAAAGTCAAGACTAAGGATGAAGTTTGGAGCTTTGGGAAAGCTGGTCCTTCTAATTAAGCAAAGTGCATGATCCTTCTTAAATTAACGAAATAACGAGCTATCCAAGAATAACTGCTGTGTAGGTAGCTTGTCTTAGTCACAGTCAAGGGCAGTAACTTAATCCCAGAATATTCTTGCAAATTGTTATACTAATCAGCACAGACACACTGTTTACCAAAGGGGAAAATAAAAAGCAATACATACTAAATAACTTAACTCACAGTACCGTTCTTTTGAGTGTGCACCTTTAACTCCCAGTGGGTGCGGTTTGAGCCTTTAAAAACTGAAGTTATCACCTTACAGTTTTAACAAATGCTCATTGACAGAGGTCAAATATCAGTACAATTGTATTTACCATCATGTATGCTTCAGCATAAAATATTCTGATGCCTTTTATGTAGCATGGTTTTGGAATTATTAATGCAAATATGAACAAGCAATATCTGATGCCTAGAGGTGTCAGTAGGTGGTAACTGCAGATGCACCTGGAGGTGTATTCGGCTGACAGCCTTAGGAATCACATGTCCTCCTTATCTACAATGCCAAATCAGGTATTAAATACAGATCATCACAAGCCTTCAGTCCCTCTGCACCTGTCTCTAGACTAATCATCGTTATATTTAAAACCATCACAATAAAGTCAGATGATTTTTTTCTAGTCAATTTGTATTACAGCTACAAACCACACTTTCACTGCCTTCAGTCTTAAACTGCTAGAAGTCAGCTGATTTATTCTTCCCATGACCACTCCCTTGCATTTTCAACTTCACCCTAACAACTAAAATTGCTGTACCAAGCTTTTAGCATTTCCTTACAATACGCTTTCTTTAATATCCTCACCCTACCCTAGATAATAATTATAGACCAATAGCAAATGTGTGTGCAGTGCCAAAAATACATGACAAACTGGTATATGATTAAATCTTATAATACATTGCCAAATCTGATATACTTACAAACAGACAAAATGACTGCATACCCAAATGTACATCAATAACTGCCTTATGCAAACTAAATGACAAAATATTTAATAATAATGAAAAGGCAAAATACTTGGAGCAACATTGTCACGCCTTAAGCATGGATTTGGAAATGCTGATTACAGTTTGCTTATGAACAACCTAAAAAAACAATGATTTTGCTCCTGAAATACTGCATGGTTTGTTAGCTACCAGTCTCACAGAACTTTCGCCACTCACACAAATAGTAAGAGCTCACACCTTTATCAAAATATGTACCGTGGTGATCTGTACTTGGACCAAATTTGCTCTCACTTTTTATTAGTGACTTGCCATCATGCCTACCCCAGCATAAACTGTATATTATGCACTGATTATTAATAACTGAATCCTCATCCTCGGTCCTAATCGCTTTAACAGAGAGCAAAAGTGCAAAGAGTCACACCAAGCAAACAGAAAGGGGCACAAGCAGAGCAAGGGACCACAACAGATGTTGTGACACAAGTCGTCAATGCAAAACCGTTTATTCTCTTCCTAATTAAAACCACACAATAAAATAAGTGCTTTCTTCTCTGAGCATTCAGAGACTTCCTCAGACAACCATATCAAGCATTAAAACCCTTTTTATATAGTCAATTCAAGTATGTCATCAAATCAACGCCCCCTATTATGTACAACAAGCCACCCAGCAGTCACAACCAATTATATATGCATATACAATCATTATTTTTATAAGATCCAATGTTCATATTACTATTAGAACTGTCTGGATATCTTTCTTCCACATTGTTCTTGTTTCTGCCTACACATCCTGATGTTTATGACTTTATGTCTGTCTGCAATCTCTGGGTGTAACAATCTCAAAGATCAATACCACGTTTGTCTTTTCTTCCTAAAATATTATCCCCCACATTCTGCAAGCCCTGCAAGACATGCAGGACTAGCGCAGGAGCTCCAGCAGGCAATATGTCCGCCATGCGATCCAGGAATAACCTGCAGGGACGTGCACAAGCGCTCCTGCACTAGTCCTGCACGGACTCAGCCCCTGTATGCAAATGACCCCATTTGCAGGAGAGATCCATGCAAATAAAGTGAATTTGCAATCCAGGAAGCTGGAAACCAGCCATGCGAACTAGTGTAATCTGCAGAAATGTACTCGGCCAGTAATGGAGTACATTTCTGCAAATTATAAAATGGAGCCATGACAGCTCTAAATAAAGGGTAGATATCATGTAGAAAGCTTGCCAATGGCCAACTATAAGGCCATTGGCATGGAAAACATTTACAAAAATTAAAAAAAAAAACTATATATATTTTTTTTAGCTGATCTCGACTTTAAGAGCAGTGGCGTGCAAATGGGATCGGATGGAAAAAAAATAAGCATTCTAACCTAAATCCCTATTTTGCCATTATACCCAATGGCAGGCAGAAGACAACATGGCCAGTGAATAGTGGTTGCTTAGGGGGGATGCTCAGTGTGGGACATGTAACTATGCATCAGCAGGAAATCCTATGCAAATGGGGAATGATACTGAATCCCAGATTTTCCGTGCATGCTAGTCAACACCCAGCAGTGTAAGAGAAGGAATAGCTTGTTGCAAGCCTAGGAGTTAACTGACATCATAGGGGGTGTGTCAAACATACTGTAAGCAGATTGGAGCCCTGTGGCTCGGGTTTGCTCTTAGCTTAGCAGAGCTAAGCAAGGCTGTGTGTCTGAGGCTGCCTAGCACTCTGTACATTGCCTAAGCAGGTGTGTGCACCATGCACCATGTAAAACCAGGTTTTAAAGGAAAAATAAAAAAGTAAACCAGGAAATAGCAGATCTGTGCACATTTGAGCACTGTGTTTGTGCGGCGGGCCCCAAGGCTTAAACAGGAAGGAAATGGGAAGGGAAAACAGCAGTAGGAAGGTAATCAAGGAGAACTAGCATAGCTGGCAGGTGAAATGTATCAGAATCAGCCAATTACACAGGCAGCAGACCAGCCCAGCCCAGAACACTACTATAAACTATGCAAACACCTTTCCCTCTGTTTTTTCCCACACTCTACACCACCGGTGTATATAAGTGGGGAACTTTTAACAAACAAAACTACAAAATGATAGGGGCTGCAGCAGCTATCAGATATCAACATGTGGAAGAGGCTGAGGGTGGTGAGGATGAGGATGCTGTCGATCAACCCACAGTGAGGAGACAGAGAAGGGTGTATAGACCCAGGGTAACCTACCAGGGGCTACATGAGCTGGAGATAGTGGAGCACTATAGGGTGGACAGGGACCTCCTACAGCACATTGTTGAGCTGTGCCAGCCATGCCTCACACACAGAACTAACAGAGGGGAACCCATCCCAGTGGGTACCAAGGTATGTGTAGGCCTAAGAATACTAGCCACAGGTACCTCCCAAAGCCCAACTGGGGATATCATGGGGATCTTACAGGCATCAGCATCCAGAGTATTCCACCAGTTCCTGGATGCCATGTCAGCACATGCCAGTGAGCACGTATATTTCCTCAACACCCGTGAGGTGCTGGCCAGCAATATGTGTCTCTTCCACCAAATAGCAGAATAACCTGAGGTGGTCGGTGCTATAGACTACACGCACATATGCATCAAAGCACCACCTAATGAGTGGGGTAGGGTCTACATCAACCGCAAGATCTTCCCCTCCATCCACTAACAGGTCATGTGCGATGCACAGGGCATTATAATGAATGTGTGTGCTGGCTGACCTGGAAGCTATTACAATTCCCACATCTGGCATCTGATGCATCTGTACCAGAGATTTGTCAGTGAGGACATCCCTTATGGTCACCTAGTGGGAGATGCTGGTTACGTACTGGAGCCGTGGCTGATGACACCTGTCAGAAATGCACACACACCCAAACAAGAATACCATAATGAGGCACACACACACAGACCAGAATCATAATAGAGCATGTGATTGGGATGCTCAAGTCATGGTTCCGGTGCCTGGACACATCTGATGGAGTCTTGCAGTACTCACCAGCTACATGTACCCAAATTGTTATCATATGTGCTATGCTACATAATATGATCCTGCAGAAACAACTACAGCAGAAACAGAACAGGGCAGGGCCACACAGCTCCCCACCAATGCCAAGGCCTGCACAGGCACAGAGTGACTCGGAGGTGGAACAACCTGAGCCTGCCCCAGTAGGCAGATTGAGGCATGCCCAGTATGCCATGGCCTTGGCAAAGAGGCAACCCATAGCACATACACTGACACAGTAGGGACCCAGGGAATGACACCTCTCTCTGACTCGCACATGCAGTAAAAGGGATGCCAAACATGACACTACTTGTGCTCATCCATGTCTAGGGAGTGTACTATGTGCATCCGACATAGGCAGCCCCCAGCACAATCCTCAGTACTGGCACATGCACAAGGTAAGTCACTCCCCTTACCAATTGCTGATTGGGGTAGCATGTGTAGTTACTTGTGTCTATGGTATGGATGTGAGCATGCAAGGGAATCAGGTGGCTGAATGGGATGCCAGCAGATAGTAGACACCTACAGTGGCAGCATGAGATCTGTAACAAATACGGGTGTCACCATAGTGGCCAGTACAACACATGGTAACAAAACCCACTGCAGGAAATGTGCTGAGCCACATGTGTGTCCATATGACACACACATGCTAGTTAGGGAGGTTCATATACCCAACAACAGTCACAGCCAGCAGGACAGGTGTTGACAAACATAAACAAAGGCTGTGCTAAGGCCACTGAATGATGCCTATGGATAGCCTCCCCCCCAGGCCTACACAGACAGACCACATCAGCTAAGGCAGTGGGATGTTAGTTCGGAAGGGTAGGAAGTCAGAAACTAATATGCAGGTCAATCAAACATAGGACCTGTGGTACACCGACATGCCTCTAGTTAGCCTGATAGGTTAGAAAACAGAATGAAATAGAGTACCTGTAAAGTCATAGCAAATGTGCACAAGTGTCAGGTGTGCCCCCCCATCCTGTGTGGAAATGTAGAAACAGTCAGGTGTGCCCCCCCAATCCTACTTAGACATGTAGTTTCAGTCAGGTGTGCCCCCCAATCCTATGTAGACATGTAGTAACAGTCAGGTGTGCCCCCCCCAATCCTGTGTAGTAATGTAGAAACAGTCAGGTGTGCCCCCCCCACAGCCTATGTAGACAGTAGTAACAGTCAGGTGTGCCCCTCAATCCAATGTAGACATGTAGTAACAGTCAGGTGTGCCCCCTCCCATCTTGTGTAAAAATGTAGAAACAGTCAGCTATGCCCCCCACCCTACTTAGATATGTAGTAACAGTCAGGTATGCCCCCCCAATTCTATATAGAAGTGTGGTATTTGTCTGGTGCGCCCCCCCCAATCTGATGTACACATGTTGTAACAGTCAGGTGGGCCCCCCCAATCTGATGTAGAAATAGAAATGTAGTAACAGTCAGGTATGCCCCCCCCAATCCTGTGTAGCAATGTAGAAACAGTCAGGTGTGCCCCCCCATATCCAATGTAGACATTTAGTAACAGTCAGGTCTGCCCCCCAATCCTATGTAGAAATGTAGTAACATGTATGTATAGGTATAATACCAGTGGAGCACGGATGCCTGGACGTGGCCAAGGTTGCAGGATAGATTGTAGCATTTGTACAATATGCAGGTATGTGTGTGTCAGGTTGGTGTGTGTTTCATATTGTGTGAGAGTGGTCAGTATGTATGCATGTTGAGGTATGACCTGGTGGCCATTGCCCACTACTGCTGATGACAGGGCCAAGTCCTCACAACTGCAGTGCCAAAGACAATCCCCACCAGTATAACACATGCTAGCAGTAAGCCATTGTAAATGTATGGTGGTAATATGTGTCACCATTTGAAAGATTAACATGGCATGGCTGTTGGGCTAGATATACAAGCAGTACACAGGGGAAAGTACCCCCGACATAGAGTATATAATGTGTAACTGTGAAATGGACACACCCTTGGAATTGTACATACAGGTATGCATCACATTATCTAGGCCTGTAGTAGGGAATACCGGTGTAGGCTGCCCAAACACTTGCAGTCACAAAGGTGGTAGGACTGATGTATTGGGAAACAGCTGATGTACCTGAACATGCCACCATAACTGGAATGCCCCATGCATATCTGTTCATCAGATGCAAGTAGTGTCCATAGTACACATGCACCCAGCTCACCCAAACACCACCCACAGGTACCACTCTGGTCATATCTCTGCTGTTGGGAATGGGTACAATATGACCCCCACCTGTATATGGCAATAGCGACAGAATGCAGCATGCAGTGCAGGTGTCCAATGCAGGTGTGTCCCTAGCTGTAGGCAGCACCATGCCAGCATCCACACCACCTGATCAGTACTGATAGGAAGTATTGGCATGAACAACTAGCACACCTACCCTGTCTCCCCAGGGGAATATACTGTATGGTGGTCTGGGACTGTAAGACTGAGAGAATGCAATGGCCTGCCACAGCTGGTCTGCATCACCACCAAATGTTCTACAGGCCCCTGCCAAAGGCCTGTATCTCACACGTACTGCCAATGCATGTTATGTCATGGACACCCACATAACAACATAAGACACTCCACATAAGCCATATGCAAGGCCATGTGGACAAACCACAGTAACATGTCCACCATGTCCCACTGCATGAACTGTGGACCAACACCAAAACACAGCTGTGATAAGGTGATAACCTTAGGGAGAGTATCAGAGATTGTATGCATAATGTATGGCAGAGGATAGAATAATAAAGGGGGTGGGAGCACTGGCAGCATGGAATGTGCAAGGTCCAACACACAGCCTTGTGCACACACAGTGCCTGGCTGCAAACACATAAATGGGTGGCTACAAACCTGCCCATACACCACAATTGGGGTAATGTCCTGACTCATGGCCCCTGCCTCTGGTTAACCTGTGTGAATCTGTACAGCTGTGAGGTATTGCCACAGCAAGTTATGGCCATGCTGTCATGTCAATGGATGCACAAGTATGGGATCCTCTGCCAGCGCTGTACCAAGGTACCAAGGTGCTGAACCGGATACACAGACCCAGCAGCACGTGTCTGCAGCTCCCTCTCCAGAATGGCATAACCTACCATGAATATGTAGGCATCTGCCCACAATACCGGACACAGCTGCATTCACCCTTGTTCCCTAGGACATCACTGTGAGCAAGAATGTTCACCTGACAGTACCTGAGGACATAAAACATCACTAAGTATAACAGTATACATGTCTGAATAGCTCTGCTAACACCAGTACTATGTAGCAGAAGCAGCACAGACACAATAACCTACAGTACACACTATCCCTTGCACAGTTTGCCCCCATATTGCCAAATGATCTACCGATACCCTGCAGAAACAGTTTGCTACCTGTAGGTGTACAACACAAAGGTCTGCACTGAAGTACAACCAACCTGGAATGGATCCACACATTCAATACAGAAGGGCATACTGGGCATACTCACACACTTAAACAAATGAAGCCCATGTCTGCAAACAACAATAGACCATACATATTTGACTGTTGCAAATGTTAGTGCATACAGTCCTCAGTATGCACCAGTCATGCTTTGCACACACAGTGGATAGGAATAGAGACATATATCCAAGGACAACACACTATAATAAGCCAAAAGTAGACATACAGAGATGTGTGGAAGAGAGTGACTGTGACAAAGAGCCATCCATCACGAGGCTTGTCCCACCCAGCACTCAGCCAAATGGCTATAACCACATGATGTGTAAATGTCACTCACTGTAGAAATTAGCCACTGGTATCCATTAACATTACAGACTATGTGGTGCAAGTGCTAGCAGTGTAACATGACTGTACAAGGCAGTAGTCATCTAGCAGCTGTATACATGGACCTGCAGAATATAACCCTGTGTGTGCCTGCATGTGGTGTGTCAACCTCTAGATGAATCGGTTATGGCCCATGCACACACACTGCCCTCCCCATAGCCCTACTATGACAAGCCTGCTGATGTCATCCACTTTGAAATACACCTTTGGGAATGAAATAACCCAGTAATCTCTGTGGCACATCCTAATACTGCTTAATTTTTTATTTATTTTTTTTTTAATTTTATTTTACATTTGTTGACCGGGAATGTCCGACTACATTCCACAGATCCTATTTTCAGTGGAGGCCCGGAGAGAAATGCTCCAGAAGCATGTCTTTAGAATGTGGGAAGAAACCGGAGTACCTGGAGGAAACCCATGCGAATGCAGGGAGAACATGCAAACTCCACACAGAAGGCACCCCAGCCGAGAATCAAACCGGAGAACCTCTTGCTGTGAGGCGACAGCATTAACCGCTGCACCACTGCGCCGCCCAATGCTGTAGTGTGACAAACTAGTTAGGTAGGAGTTCTAAGCGCAGACATGGCAACTGTGTGTGTGTGTGTGTGTGTGTGTGTGTGTGTGTGTGTGTGTGTGTGTGAGTGTCTGTCTGTGGGAAAGGTGTAACCAAGTAATCTCCTTGGCATGCCCTATAACTGTGTAATGCTGTAGTGTGATACCCGAGTTAGGTAGGTGTTCTAATTCCAGACATGACAACTTGTTTGTGTTTCTGTCTCTGTCTGTGTAGGGAGCAATGCCTTTTTAGGCTAGCCACACTCACTACAGATCAAATGCCCTACTTTGGCAAGGCTGCTGATGTCATTCACTGTGAAATACACCTTTGGGAAAGGTGTAGCCCAATAATCTCTGTGGCACATCCTAATACTGTGTAATGCTGTAGTGTGATAAACTAGTTAGGTAGGAGATCTAATCCCAGAGATGGTAACTGTTTGTGTGTGTGTGTGTCTCTGTCTGTGTAGGGAGCAATGAGTTTTAGGTTAGTCACACTCACTACAATTCAAATGTCCTACTTTGGCAAGGCTGCTGATGTCATTCCCTGTGAAACACACCTTTGGGAAAGGTGTAGTCCAGTAATCTCTGTGGCATGTCCTATAACTGCATAATGCTGTAGTGTGATAACCTAGTTTGGTAGGAGTTCTAATCCCAGACATGGCAACTGTATGTGTGTTTATGTGTGTGTCACTGTCTGTGTAGGGAGCAATGCCTTTTTAGGCTAGTCACTCTCATTACAATTCAAATGCCCTACTTTGGCAAGGCTCATCCTATAACAGCGTAATGCTGTAGTGTGATATAGTACCCTGGTAGGGGTGCTATTCCCACACATGGCAAGTTTGGATGTTTGTGTGTGTGTTTCTGTCTGTGTAGGGAGCAATGCTTTTTAGACTAGTCACACTCACTACAGATCAAAAGCCCTACTTTGGCAAGGCTGCTGATGTCATTCACTGTGAAATACACCTTTGCCTGCATATTTGAACTGTTTCTTACTGAAATTGGTACACCTTGTTTGCTGTAGCATAGACTAGATCCAGGCCTGCTGAATCTAGCTTTGTCTGCATGCTTGTTGTTTGTTTGCTTGTTATTTCCCTGAAACACTAATTCCACCTAAAACGTGGCTTTTCAGTGCTTCTGTGGATCCCTAGTGATATCTGCATTGCTTACTGTACTTATTTTCTTGTATCACTTGAAAGAAAGTTACTGTTTGTCGTTTTTGCATTTAAGTTACCTGTAACACATTGCATTTAAGTTACCTGGCACTTGCTCACTAAAGCAATTATATAAGTCAGCACTAAAATATTAAAAGCACTACACCCTCACAAACTCCCCTTGAGTACCTCGTTTCCCATTGGCCCTTTTTTCAATTATAAAGGAATTCCCAATACTATTCTAGCATGTCCAAAGGTCAGTTATCAATCTCCTCTCTGGTCCAGCTGGTGAATCTGGGAATCTTGAGGCAATGTTACAACTGCCTCATGTACACAGACAACCCTCTCCTTCTCCAAACAAATTCCAACACATATGAGAGATGCAACCATATAGCCATACTGGAGGCTAAGCTCTCTCAACTCAGTACTGGCGAAACCAGTCAGGAGGAGAAGGAAACCACACTCACTACAATTCCAGTCTCACATAGACCTACCACGACAGCAAACCAAACACATAAACACACAAAAACATACTCGGAGCATCTAAATAAAAATCTGCTTAAGCAGCAGAGACCTCCAAAGCAGACACCTAAGCAACCGCTACCCCGAAAACAAAACACGTGCAACACATAGTTCACAAAGCCAGTGTGCCGAACAGTCACAGCCCTTAAGGCTAAACAACACACCTGATACACTTGCAATAGGTGACTCTATCGTCAGGCACACTGACGTCCCGCTCACCAGGCTGAACAAGGAGAAGGTCAAGGTGAGCTGCTTGTTGGACGCTAGGATCCGCCACATAACACAAGCACTCAGGTCACTCCAAGGCAAGTACAAATATGACTCAGTCATTGTCCATTCTGGTGTGAATGACCTGAGACGTACCTCCCTGGACTACATGAAAAGAGACATAGAGGAGCTCTCTGAGCATGTAGCCCAGGCCGGTATGACCCTGACCTTGAGTAGCATCTTACCCTCACCAAGAATGATGCCACAATATGAAGACAAGATGATCAATTACAGCAATTGGCTTAAGTATTGGTGTTATTCAAAGGGAATCCAATGCCTGTCAGCCTGGGATGACATGCTCGACAAGCCACGATGCTTCGCTAGGGACAGCTTGCACCTGTCACCCATGGGTTTTTGGATATTGGCAAAGGCTCTTGCTACCCCAATAGTGCCTTTTTTAGGCAAGGCTCAAAAGACAAACCCACCTCCATAGGTATCACAAGCGATAAGAAACTAAGAGTAATGCTACTCAACGCCAGAAGCCTAAACGTCAAGATGCATGCACTCGAAACTCTCCTTAGCATGGAGAACATCGATATCTGTGCAGTAACAGAAACCTGGTTCAAGGCTTCCAAGAGCACCCCAGCACTACCAGGTTATACCTCATACCATGCTTTAGGGCCCCAAAACCTGGACTGAACCACAAAAGGAGGGGGAGTATCAATATTCGTCAAAGATACAAACACCGCCAGGTTGGTGGCACAGCACGAAGCATCAGAGACTATCCATGTGCAACTAACAGTGGGTAAAACTGCCTTCCAGTTTATATCCTGCTACAGACCACCCTCCCAAACCCAGGAACCCCACTCGGCCTTCCTGAGAACACTGGAAAATATGAAGTTCTCTCCAAACACCATTATATTGGGCGACTTCAACTACCCAAACATAGACTGGAAGCATTACTCTAGCTCCAACACCCTAGCCCAAAGGTTCCTAGAATTTATAAACTCAAATGCTATGGAACAACTTGTTACCACTCCCACAAGAGGGGAAAACATACTGGACCTGATCATCACCGACATGGGGACTCTATGCTCCAGACCAGAAGTGTATCCCTCACTGGTAAGATCAGACCATAAACTAATCTCACTGGATATTCACATCCTGACTCCACCCCCTGCCCTGAAAACCACAATGAAAAACTTCTCTAAAGCAAATTTCACACTCCTCAAAACCGAGGTGGAATCCTTCAAAGCCCCCGGGCCTGTGGAAAATATGGCCCAGACAGCAGAATCCTTTATAAATGTATTCTATGAACACCTTCAGGAATGCATGGATCATGCAATCCCAAATAAAACCAAGACCCAGTCCTCCAAAGGCAGACGTCCTGTCTGGTGGACCCCAGCCATAAACAAACTATACAATAGAAGGAGGAAGCTTCTACATGATAGAGCAAAATCCCAAAAAGGGAAGGCATCTCTGATCAGTATTAGCAAAAAACTACAGGCACTCATAAAATCGTCTAAGGCCAGCTTCGAGAGAAAAATTGCACAGAACACTAAGGATAATCACAAGGCTTTCTTTAGTTATGTTAGGAACCTGGGAGGGAATTCCCAGATATGCTCAGAATTAGTCCAAAATGACAAAAAATACACCGAAACCACAGACATTGCCAACATCCTAGCTGACAGGTTCAGTGCAAACTTCTCCCCCCCTCCCACCCAAAAGGGCAAATATCTATCCCAGCAGAGTGCTGCCCCCTGACATCTCAGATGCTCAGGTAAGAGCTGCACTCTCCAAAGCAAAAAACACAGCATCAATGGGACCAGACGGTGTCCTGGGCTGCGTCCTACATGAACTCCAAGAAGAGCTAAACCCAGACATAAAACTACTGTTCAATCTCAGCCTTACTACAGGATATGTACCCAGAGAGTGGCGTACAGCAACAGTGGTCCCTCTCCACAAAGGTGGTGCCTCAACGGATCCTGGAAACTATCACCCCATAAGCCTGACTAGCTTGGTCTGCAAAGCTATGGAAAGGATCATCATGGACCTCATAAATAAAGATATTGGGGACCTACAGACACTGGATCCTACCCAGTTCAGCTTTGTTAAGGGCAGATCCTGCCTCTTAAACCTGGTTGATTTCTTTGAAACAGTCACCAAGGCCAATGACGAGGGGAAGGTGGTCCACACAGCCTACCTGAACCTCGCAAAATCCTTCGATACATTACTCCACTCGGGCATTATAGATAAGCTCACCAGCTTAAATATAAACCCCTATGTCACTATATGGGTTTCAAACTGGCTCAAGGACAGAACCCACATGGTTAGAATTGCTGGAACCATGTCCGACTCCAAACCAGTTACAAGTGGTGTCCCACAAGGCTCAGTCCTGGGACCTCTCTTGTTCAGTATATATTTCTCGGAGGTACAGGCCAACTCAGAAGGACTGTGGCTGACCAAGTTCGCAGATGACTGCAAACTGGATGCCATAATCGACTCTCCAGCCGACACAAGCATCCTCCAAAAGGGCCTCATAGAAACAGACAACTGGTGCCAGAGCCATGGTCTCAAGCTAAACGCCAAAAAGTGTATAGTCATCCCCTTTGGCAAAACAAAGTGCCCACAAATTACCACATAGGTGGTAATCCATTAAGTACAGAAGAAGTAATTAGGGACCTGGGGACCCAAGTTGATAGCAATCTCTCATTTGACAACCACATGGCCAAAGTAGTTAGAAAAACATTTTATATAGCCCAACTAATCATGAAGGGAGTCACATCTAGATCAGAGGAGGTCATCGTGCCTCTTTACTCATCCCTCATCAGGCCCATAATTGAGTACAGTACCCCTTTTGGGATGTACCTTACCAGACACCTGCAGCAACTGGAAAGACCCCAAAAGTACCTCACCAAGAGGATCAAAGGGCTCAAACAGATGCCATATGCTGCCTGGTTAAAGAAACTCCAGCTCTACTCAGTGGCATACCGCCTGCTCAGAGGCAATCTGTGCCTGACGTATAAAACCATGTCCAACCCGACATTAATGGACATGCTGCACCTCAGAAAATCCAAATCCCATTGAGCTACGCGCTCGAGAGACTTGAACCTCAGCACTGAAATAAATAGGACATGCTGGAGGGACAGATTCATAACCCAGAGGCTCCCTTCACTCTGGAATAAAATCCCAGTCCAGGTTAGGCAGAGTCCCTCATTGACTCTCTTCAAGAGGCACAGTATACTAACCTCGAAAAAGGGCATAGCAAAATTAATTTAAAATGGGTGGTGAAAGCCAAACACACTCTGGCTGGGCTTATAAATGCCCTAGGGCAGATAGCCTACTATGAACCTATGAACCTATGAGAAAGATATAGCCCAGTAATCTATGTGGCACATCCTATAACAGCATAATGCTGTAGTGTGATCTAGTACTCTGGTAAGGGTTCTATTCTCAAACATGGCAAGTGTGGATGTTTGTGTGTGTGTTTCTATGTATATGTAGGGAGCAATGCTTTTTAGGCTAGTCACACTCACTACAGATCAAATGCCCTACTTTGGCAAGGCTGCTGATGTCATTCACTGTGAAATACATCTTTGGGGAAGAAGTAAACCCGTAATCTCCATGGCACATCCTATAACTGCGTAGTGCTGTAGTGTAATAAACTAGTTAAGTAGGAGTTCTAATCTCAGACATGGCAGGTGTGTGTGTGTGTGTGTGTGTGTGTGTGTGTGTGTGTGTGTGTGTGTGTGTGTGTGTGTGTGTGTGTGTGCCTTTGTCTGTATTTGTCATTCATCTCCTGTGTGGAGGTGGCTGTGAGTGTGTAACAACTGGACTCATTGTGAAGCAGGCTTTACAAATGTCTTATGTGGTGGCCCTATTATATGTCACAATGTCCACCATACAAGGATAACAGATGTGAAATAGCTGAGAGGCTGGGGTGCCAATCCATACCCCTACATGTGACATTAAGGACTGGTGAACAAAGTTAGTAACCCTTGTATTACCCAGAGAACATTCTCAACCCATGTCTCATACACAAACATACTTGCCACTATGGTGGTAGTACCCTTTATATTGCCCACAGATAGTAACCTTGGTGTGATTGCAGTGGACTACAGAGGGCATGGCACCCTGTCCATCAGTACAATAGGCACATACATGCAGAAAGTGCATCTTCACTATGTTCCCCACTGGACACCTGCAACACCTGTGGTGCCATCAAATGTGACCCACAAAGGACATACCATGCCTTAAAGACATGCCCTGTATGGACAGATGCCACTAACACCAGAGAATACCTGTATCCTGCAATCAATGTAGGTGCAGAGCCAGCCTGCTGTCCATTACCTGTTCCTGCCACATGAGGCCAGGACTGGCACATCTGATGATAATCTGTGTATGCAACATGGGCCAAACACCTCAAGTACACTTCCACATGTCACTGTACATGCATGTGGGATGTGTGCACATCCCAAACACCGACCATGTCATGGACTAATGAACACATACATGGCAAGCAATGCACAACAATGGCCACACACAATAGTTACCCAGGTGACTGGATGGTGAATACAATACTCACCTGTGTGGGCCAATCCAGACACTACACCCCTGATCCACACTGGAAACCATTGTCATGTGGCCTGATGCCAAGGTATATCCATCACCTAGCCTTGTATAGCCTTCTGACACAGTCAACCACTACACACCCATGAAGCAATGCACCCATGCATGTCAGTACTGGCATCCTGTATCTGTGTGTGTGTGGTGTATGATGCTTCTGACCACATTCACACTCACTACATCCCCCATTGGCATACTGAAGCATGATGTCTGATGTCAGACACCTCTACATACCCTTTTCCCATATAACCTCTGAAAAGCCCCTGTGGTACATGTGATACCTGCAAAGTACTGTATTATGGCAAACTAACTAGTGAGAAGGTGTATTCCTGACCCTGCCAGTGTGTCAATGTGTGTGGGTCCCTGAAAGAGTGTGGCTGTGTTGATGCTGACACCTGTTCATGGGGACAGGCACATGTACTACACCTAATGTATCGCTACCATATCACTGTTGCAGATGTCACTCACCATCACATATACATTTGGAGATCTCCTCAGCATATAAGCTATGTGGCACATCCAATAACTGCATAGACATGTAATAGCAATACTTCATCAGTCAGAGGTTTGATACTCTATACTGGTAGGTGTGTGACACAAACATGCTTAGGTTTTACTCTCCCACCCCCTCCTTGACCTATCTTTGCCTCTGTCCGCCTCTCTCACTCCCTCTGTGATGGATGTGGAGATGTACACTTACTTTGCTTAAGCAGCAGCATGTGTTTTGTAAGTGATACTCATGATCAGCTGATGGCCTCCGGATGAATTTCAGCCCTCCTCTAGCTGCATGTGGAACAGCTGTGGTAAGATTCCCATAGCCAATTGCATGGGAACACACTCCAATATCTAGGAACATCATGTTCGTGTTTGGCCTTTCCATTCACTGTGAGCAGGACCTAGATCTGTTGTTTGGCAAACAGAATCACAGATGGATTGGGGATTTACTTCTAACAACATACACTGTGGAAACAGACCAACACACAAGAGGGGGATGTGCCTGACATGACTACAGAATGTAAGTATCGCTATTCTGCATTTGGAGTAATGTTGGTTTAACAGGGTGTGTGTGGATATACGTTCAGAGGTTCATAGGTAAGTACTAAGCTAACTGCCCTTGCGACCCATTTTAAGCCTAGCCAATTATCTCTTGTGAGACTTAAACCCTGCACCTGGTGTTTGTAAGGCAAGCACCTTAACCATCAGGCAACTCTCCCAACACATATGTCCCATACTACAGACAGGCATCGGACCACACTGTATAGTGGCCCAGTATATGTAGGGTTAGTGTGTGAGAGGCACATATGAGGATGGCGTTGATCAGATAGCCCCTGTACTGTAATAGCACGCTAGCTACCATATGTGACTGTGGCTGTGTTCACATTGGTTGTGGTTAAGTATGTTCACACAGGTGTCTGTTACTCTGTGCTGTGACATGCCTGTAGAGTCTACTATATATGCAGGTAAATGTGTATTCCCCCATAAGAAATGTAGGGCAATGTTGTGGCAGTCTGCCTGTAGCCTACACAGTCCTTTGTTACATACCTAGCAACTTAGTGTACTTAGCCAGTGTGATGTTATGTCCAGATACTTGCCAGATGTATTCCTGCCAAGCCACCATAACAGTCATGTATGTCGGGCAAAGCAGTGGGATGCTATACAGATGCATGTCACTAACTAGTGGGTAGTACGTGGCCATGGCACCTCTGTACCAGTGGTTAGTATGTGTCAGGACAGACAGGAGTGTGTGAATGCATAACCTATGGGGGCAAATGTATACCAGTATTTACATGATATACCCATCTACATGGCTGCTAACATCCACATTGTCAAGCTCGGTCCACATGTCTTGCACTAAGGGGTTTTATGTATTCCTCTGGACTGACCAGAGTGTGTCAGACTGTCCACATTTATTGGCCATATCTCTGCTGTAGTCCACAGGATCATTACTGTGCTAGCAGTGATACTGTACTATGATGTCCTTAGGATGTCTGTCTGTGGCCAATGGTGCACATGTTAAAAGCAGATGTGATCTCCCACACACATGTCTGTGAAGAAACCCCCTATAACTGTAGCAATAGTCTACATATATATCTGCAATACATACCTTACATCTCCTTGCACTAAAAGGCTGGGACAATTGGGGCTGAGGTAGTGCTCCACTCCATGTGCAGGACATATGGTGAACATATTTGTATATATACTTATCCATATATCTATATAGATATATACACATATACATATTGACATAAATACATGGATATGCATATGTACACACAGACACACACACACACACACACACACACACATATATATATATATATATATATATATATATATATATATACATATACATATATACATATAAACACTCAGATATATGCATATACACAACAATACATGTCTACACATATACAGATAGAGATACATATGCACATATGCTTATGGATATCTACATATATATTGACAGTACTAGGCATATATAGTTATAGATATCTACATATATATCTACATAAATAGGCATACCTGTACACATAGGATGTGCATACATATATAGCTATATATACATATATCTATCTATCTATCTATCTATATATATATATATATATATATATATATATATATATATATATATATATATATATATATACACACATATGTGTGTGTGTGTGTGTGTGTGTGTGTGTGTGTGTGTGTGTGTGTGTGTACATATGGCCATATATATGTTGCACTATACAGATGTGTATACAGACATATGTATGAATGTACATGTGTATTTACATGTAGACATATATCAACCAATTATATGTATATATTCATATTCCTGTCATGAGTAAGCCTCACTGTTGTGTATACACACCCAGATGTATCTCACGGTATGTATCTGCTATGTGTACATTATGATAAAACAACATATGTGATGCAACAGTCATATTAATAACAAGTACTACACAATTGTGGAAGTAAAGTCAATTGTTCAATACTAATCAATATATGTATTGACAGATATATTGGAAAAGAAGCAGATGTCTTCACAGTGGTCATGGTGTAGTGGTTAAGTGTTGTGACTTTAGTGTACAGGGTCCTGGGTTCAAGCCCTGCAAAGGCTGTTCATTTTGTTGCTGGGCAGAACAAGGGCTGTTGGATACAGAGTGGTTAAGGCAGTTTTGAGCAGCTTTAAGTGTGTTTGCGTGGGTTTGCGCAAAGCTAAGCAGTGTAAGCTACGGGTAAACGTATGGGTGCTTACACAGTGTAGGCTTCACTTACTAGTGCGCAAATCAGCTCAGCTGTTATATTGCAGCAATGTTGATACCTGCTAAACATGGCTTAGCCCTGGTAACCAGCTCACACCACCCAGTCTGATAACATAGCAGGGTAATGATATCTGTAATGAGTGTATATAATGCCATGTACAATGCATGCGCCTATGTGCTGTCATTACAGTAGCAAGGGGTGTGAGTGTCATGTGTGGGACACAGACATATATGAGGCCTGTACAGCACTCTTATCCATGTGACTGTGTTACATACAAGGGTAGTAGCCCAGGGTATGTGCTGTCACACTGGCATGTAGTGTATCATGGTGGTACTACTGTTGACAGTGCCTTCCCAGGCAAGAGTAGAGTGCTAAATCTAGTACTGACAACAGACACACCTTCAGGCATAGCTGGACTCTGAGGCCTCTCTTTTGTATCCCTGGTGTGTGAGCTGTGTCACAGTATATAACCCCTACTGGTTAATGATCCTACATGTGGAATGTAACTGTAGACTACCATCTGTGCAGGTCTCCATCACAGACGCTAACCATGTATTGTAACGCATGTTGCATGCATGTCAACATGATCACCTCAGTGGCCATGTGCAGGAGACACCTGGAGGAATGGCTGATGCATGTCACTCTCACCTTGAGGGTCACCACAGTAGTGTCTGTCGATAGACATGGCAGGTGGCAAGATACCACTGTACACACAACCCCTACACAAGTCATCTCTCCTTGGACAGTAGCTAAGTACACAGCTATGACCACATGCAGTGATGCACCCCAGTACTGACACATGTGTACATGTGCATGACTGAGTATAGCAGTGTCTGTGTATTAGCACACCTGTACGTGGGAATTCCATGAGGACCTTCACAACCACCACAACACCCATTGCCATACCCAGTCATGGCTGCTACTGTATGGGACATTACATGTGCCCTGTTAAACTCCTCCCCATACCGGCTACATAAGCCTTGCAGTACCATCACAACAGTGTTGTACAAATGGGTTGATAGGCATAAGATACCCATTGTGTTCTGGCAAGTGTGGATATGTGTGCATGTCCATTTATCTGTAGGGTACATCATTCTGAGGCCACATACACCTATTACAATACCCATTGCCACACGGTAGTACAGATAGTGTTGTTGCTGTCCATCAGTGAGGCATGACAATGCAACACCCTGCTATGCGTGTGACATGTGCATCAAATGCATATCCCTGTAGTACCACTGTTGGGATCTACAGTGGGTTGTATATCAGCCATGGCCAATGTGTGATGGTGGGTATATCAGAGTGTTATCATGGGTGTCAGGGAGTACAATATCCACTGAGGGATGTGGGTACTGTGTACACTGTCATTACATCAAGGTACACCCGGTATATGTCCCATGTACCATGTTTTGGTTACCACTGTCACCATCAACCATACAGGTAACTGATACCACATTCCAGGCCAATTATGCATATGCTATGTGCAGGCTACCTGTAACACATTGGACACATGGTCAAGTTAGTTAGCAATGATAGGCCCTGGTCTCTTGGATGTGTGTCTGCCTGTTGTGTGTCTGTTAATGTGTATATGAAGGTATGTCACACTATGTATTGTTCATATACACCCATTGCATCCCCCATTAGCATACTGTATATGTCTGGGGATGTTCTGCATGTAACATGTAACTTGGGACACACCTCACCCTAAATGCTGTGTGGTGTGTGCAATGTAAGCCACACACTTCAGTATCACTACATACCTAGGTAGCAGTCTAGTACCAGTGTTGCCAAGTAACAGTGTGAGTGTATGTGGATGGGTCTACATCAGGTTGATTGCTATATATACACCAGCGGGTCACCTGTCCATGTGGCACAGGCAATAACTGTTATACTAACCTGTGACATGTGCTCATAGGTTTATAAGTTCATAGGTTGGTACTAGGCTATCTGCCCTTGGGCCTATACAAGCCTAGCCATAACAATTCCCTGGCTATTTCTTCCCACATTATTTACTTCCCTGGACCCCTGTCTAGCACGGTGACTGACGTGATCCCCAGGGTGAATTTCCTTTCTCCCATCCAGTTTTCAAGGTTCCTTTTGAAGAGGGCCAAAGGGGTGCTCTGCTTGACATGTATGGGCAATCTATTCCAGAGTCTGGGAAGTGTCTGGGTCAGGAACCTATCCCTCCAGCATGTTTTGTTTATTGTTCAGCTGTACCCCAGACCATCCTCTTGCTGACACATGTACAGCTACAACACAAATGGATAACATTATAGAGACCACAATCAACCAGTGTTACTAACAGCTATAATGCATCATTGCTGGATGGCTACGCTAACTGACATATATGCATTTCACTTTATTCCTTACAACATGTTAAACTGCAGTACTGTGGTACACTGTACTACAGTCACCGTGTACATCAGAACCATAGTAGCCTATCCCTGCATAGATGGTATGGATGACAGGGATGTTGCACAGGTATCATCATATACACAGAATGCATTGTTGGTTTGCCAGAAGCCAAGGGTCAGTCATACATTTGACACCATGTGTGTGGGTGAGGGGTGTACCAAGGTGAACTGGGTGTAGTGATGTGGTGTGTGTAGGCATGGGGTTGCCCTATGTGTGTTTGTATAGTGTGTGGGTATGCATGCAGACAGTTCTGCTATGTGGCTGCCCTACACAGGCATTTATGGACAGCTGCAGACCATACCTGGAAGGGTGTGCAGTTCACTGCCTCCGGCCATGGACACGTGGACTGTGACTGCCAGGGGTTCCATGGGTACGTGCAGGTAGAGGCCTCGATAAGCTACTTTCACCTGATGATGACAGATGTCTGCTGGTACCAGGTCCCTCCTTGGACTGGCCAGGACCATGTGCATGTGGCCTGCTCTGGTGTGGTGTGGACAGCGCCCCCCTGCAGTGCCAGGGCTGGAACTGCCACTACAAGAGTCCCTACCTCCCACCACATGTTCAAGCATCGACAGACCACAGTTGATGAGGGCCATCATCTCACCAGACCGTCTATCCATGTACTCAGTTAACGCATGGATGGCACCAGCCAGTTCATGGGCGTTGTCACTTGCAGATGTGAGAGCAGCCCTCTGCAGCCTCAGGCCCTGTCTGGTGTAACATTCTATATGTGCCTGTGCCTCCATGACAGCCTGAAACATGCACCTGCTGGTACCAGCTATGCCAACTCTGCCAGGGGCATGATGTCCAGCAGCCCTACCATGAGCACCCTGGGACATCTCCTATGTGGTGCCCTGCCGGACATCCGGCTATGTCTGCTGCATCCAGACACAGTAGGCATGGATACCACACTTTCCTGTACACAGCCATTAAATGCCAGCTTTCCCTCTGCTATGGCCACTGGTGATGGGGTTAAAAGGGGGATGTCAAATGATGGCTCTGTTTTGGCCCCTGACAACCCCACCTGTTCCTCAACAGTACTATCATCATCTTCGGTGTCTGTATGGACACCAACACCAGATTGCATGCAGGAGGGACCCTGACCCACCTCGCCACCTGTGGGGGAAAACAATAAATGTACTTTAAAACCTGTATGGCATTGCCTAACAGTACAAACACACACACACACACACACACACACACACACACACACACACACACACACACACACACACACACACTACTGTAATACCTAACTGTCTGTGACTTTACAGACAGTCCCACTTGTGAGAGATGCAGCTATTTAGCCAGACTGGAGGCTGAGCTCTCTCAACTCAGGACTGGCAAGACCAGGCAGGAGGAGAAGGCAACTACACACACCACAATACCAGTCTCACATAACTCAACCACACCACTGAATCAAACACATAAACACACTAAGACATACTCGGAGGCTCTGAGTAAAAATTTACCTAAACAGCAGAGGCCTCCAAAGCAGACACCCAAGCAACTGCAAACTCAATACACCACACAAACAACACATAAACAACAAAATCAGTGTGCAAAGCAGTCACTGCCCTTAAGGCCAAATACAACACCAAACATACTTGTCGTGACTCCATAGTCAGACACACTGACGTCCCGCTCACCAGACTGAGTAAGGAGAAGGTCACAGTAAGCTGCATGTCAGGCGCTAGAATCCGCCACATAACGCAAGCACTCAGGTCTCTCAAGAGCAGGTACAAGTACGACTCAGTCATTGTCCATGCTGGTGTCAACGACCTGAGACGTACCTCCTTGGACTATATGAAAAGAGACATTGAGGAGCTCTCTGATTATGTAGCCCAGGCAGGTATGACCCTGACCTTGAGCAGTATCCTACCTTCACCTAGAATGATGCCACAATACAGTGATAAGATGATCAGCTTTAATAATTGGCTTAAATTCTGGTGTCATTCAAAGGGGATCCAATGTCTGTCTGCCTGGGATGACATGCTGGACAAGCCACGCTGCTTCGCAAGGGACGGCTTGCACCTGTCACCCCTAGGCCTCCGGATATTGGCAAAGGCTATTGCCACCCCCATAGTGCCTTTTTTAGGCAAGGCTCAAATTCTAAACCTACCACCCTAGAACACAAAAAAGGAAAAATCTAAGGGTAATGCAGCTCAATGCCAGAAGTCTCAATCTCAAGATGCACGCACTCGAGGCCCTTCTCAGTATGGAGAACATAGATGTCTGTGCTGTGACAGAAACCTGGTTCAAGGCTCCTGAGAGCACACCAGCAGTATCAGGTTTCACCTCATATCATGCGTTCCGGCCCCAAAATCAGGACAACACCAAGAAAGGAGGGGGGGTGTCCATATTCATAAAGGACACCCACACCTCAAGGTTGTTGGCAACGCACGATGCATCGGAGACCATCCAGGTGTATTAACCATAGGCAAGACTGCTCTGCAATTTGTTACAGGCCACCCTCTCAAACTCAGGAACCTCACATGGCCTTCCTGAAAACATTGGAGGGGATAAATGTATCTCCAAACACCATCATACTAGGTGACTTCAACTACCCTAATATAGACTGGGAACACTACTCAAGCCCAAACACTCTAGCCCAAAGGTTCCTGGAGTTCATAAACTCAAATGCCATGGAACAACTAGTCACCATCCCACAAGAGGAGAAAACATACTTGATCTCATCATCATGAACATGGGATCACAATGTTCAGCATCGGAAGTATACCCTCACTGGTGAGATCAGATCATAAACTAATCTCGCTGGAGGTCCTCATCCCGCCCCCACCTGAAATAAAAAGACCACAGTGAAAAACTTCTCAAAGCCGACTTCACACTTCTAAAAACTAGTGTGGTCTCCTTTAAGGCCCCTGAGCCAGTGGTAAACATTACTCAAACCGCTGAATCACTTACAAATGCCTTCTACCAGCACCTACAGGACTGCATGGATCAGGCAATCCCAAACAAAACTAAGACTCTTTGTACCAAAGGCAAGCGTCCAGTCTGGTGGACCCCAGCCATAAACAAGCTCTACAACAAAGGAGGAGGAGGAAGCTACTACAAGATAGAGCAAAATCCTTGAAAGGTAAGACACCTTTGATCATTATAAGTAAAAAACTAAGAGCTCTCATAAAATCATCCAAGGCAAATTTTGAGAGAAAAATCGCCAAGGACTCAAAAGACAATCATAAGGCCTTCTTTAGCTATGTTAGAAATCTAGGAGGAAACTCCCAGATATGCTCAGAATTAGTTCAAAATGATGTGAAGATTACTGAACCTACACACATTGCCAACATACTGGCTGACAGGTTCAGTGCAAACTCCCCCTCCCCAAAAGGAGAGATATCTATACCAGAGGATTGTAGCCCCCAAACATCTCCAATGCCCAGGTGAGAACTGCTCTCCAAGGCAAAAACACAGCATCCATGGGACCGATGGTGTCCCCGGCTGTGTGCTCCACTTAACTCAATGAGGAATTAAACCCGCAGTTAGGACAGCTGTTTAATCTTAGCCTCACCTCAGGATACGCACCCAAGGAGTGGCGACGCGACTGTGGTCCCACTTCACAAGGCGGTGCCTCCACCGACCCTGGAAATTACCATCCCATCAGCTTGACAAGCCTTATCTGCAAAGCCATGGAGAGGATCATAATGGAACTCATAAATAAAGACATAGGGAACTTGCAGACTTTGGATCCAACCCAGTTTGGCTTTGTCAAAGGCAGATCATGCCTTTTAAACTTGGTTGACTTTTTCGAGACAGTCACCAAGGCCATTGATGAGGAAAGGCAGTCCATACAGCCTATCTCAACCTGGCAAAGGCCTCGACACAATACCCCACTCAGGTATCATCGAAAAACTCATCAGCTTGAATGTAAACCCATACATCACAAGATGGGTTGCAAACCGGCTAAGTGACAGAACCCACAGGGTCAGAGTTTCTGGAGCCATGTCAGATTCAAAGCCTGTCACAAGTGGTATCCCACAGGGCTCAGTCCTGGGTCCACTCTTGTTCGGCATCTACTTTTCTGAAGTACAAGCAAACACAGGAGGGTTATGGCTGACAAAGTTTGCAGATGACTGCAAACTGGGCGCCATAGTCGAAAACACATCTGACACAGATATCCTTCAGAAGGGCCTCGCAGAAACGGATAACTGGTGCCAGAGCCATGGCCTAAAGTTAAACGCCAAGAAATGCATAGTCATACCTTCGGGAAAAACAAGGTTACCCCTAGCTACCATATAGGTGGCAATCCACTGAGCACAGAAGAAGTCATCAGGGATCTGGGGACCCAGGTTGACAGTAGCCTTTGTTTGACACTCATGTTGCTAAAGTAGTTAGGAAAACCTTCTACATTGCCCACCTGATCATGAAGGATTCACATCTAGATCAAGGGAGGTCATCGTCCCCCTGTACTCATCACTCATTAGACCTATGATTGAGTACAATGCCCCATTCGGAATGTATCTGACCCGACACCTGCAGCAGCTGGAAAGGCCCCAAAAGTTCCTCACCAAAAGGATAAAGGGTCTCAAAAATATGTCTTATGCTGCCCGACTGAAAGAACTCCAGCTCTATTCAGTCTCATACCGCTTGCTCAGTGCTGACCTGTGCCTGACATATAAGGCCATGTCAAACCCAGATTTGATGAATATGCTTCACCACGAATTATCTAGATCCCTCAGAACCACAAGGGCGGGAGACTTAAACCTTGACACGGTTATTAATAGAATGTGCTGGAGGGACAGATTCATCACCCAGAGACTCCCTATGCTGTGGAACAAAATCCCAGTACATGTGAGGCAGAGCACCTCGCTGGCCTTGTTCAAGAGGAATCTTGACCAATGGATGGGAGATTGCAGATATACCCCAGGGATTACTTCAGTGTCACTGCTTGACAGAGGCACAGCAAAATAATAGGCATAGTTTTATTCAAACTAAAGGGGTGGTGAAAGCCACATAACTATGGGCTAGGCTTATAAATGCCCTTGGGCAGATAGCCTAGTATGAACCTATGACCCTATGAACCTATATGTCCATGTGTACCCCATCCTGCATCACACTTGGTAACACACACACATTGATACTACTCATAAACATATCAGTCCTCTAAATGCCTACACAAGCAATCACAACACAAGATCCGTTACTACATTACCTGCCTGACCTGTGTGCAGTGGTTTTAGATGGCCTCACTTCTGTCATTCGGTGTTCACCCTGTGTATGTCCAGACATCATGTGCATGGCCCCTATATGAGTGGGCTACTATGTTCACTCCATAATATCACACACTGGTATGTCATGTGTATGTAATGCTCAGTACATGCCAGATATGCTGCTCAATCAGTCTATCATGTGACAACTGTAATATATGGATACACTCCCTGGTGCTGACTAGTACTTCCCCAATGCATCTGTAGTGCTGCATATGTGAGTTGTAGGTAACCTCTCTGTTGAATGCAATATTAAGGGTGTACCTGGTGTCGACCTTCCCTCTCTATGCCTGTTCCATGCTACAGACCATATTATACTATCAGCTGTCCTGTGATTACATACATGACAAGTAACCCTGGTGTCCACTGTGGCAGTCCATGTCCATGTACTGCATGATCCCAAGGGGAGGTACTGCTATATGAACACCCCACAATCACACATGTGCATACACTTTGCTGTGTCTAGTGGCACTGCAGAGTGCATTCTTTTCAATCTTCTGTTAAACCTAGCACTGCTCTCTACAGTACTTATTACCTTGATACGGCACAATATTGAGGCAATGTTACAATTGCCTCATGTACACAGACAACCCTGAGCTCTTCAACATAGGACTGGCAAGACCAGTCAGGAGCACACAAGACATACGGCGGCTCTGATCAAAAATCTACCAAAACAGCAGAGGCCACCAACACAACACCTGCAACACATAGACCTCACAGTCAGTCAAAAAAAGTCACAGCCCTTAAGGCCAAACACAATGCCAGACACACTAGTCATTGACAGTAAAGCTGCGCGGCGGCTAGAATCCGCCACATAACGCAGCACTCTCTTGATTATAGCCAGCAGCAGTATGACCCTGACCTTGAGCAGTATCCTACCTTCACAAATCTCAAAATGCACGCACTCGGCCCCCTCTCTCAGTGGAGGAGAAACATGTCTGTGTGCAGTGAGAAACCTGGTTCAAGGCTCCTGAGAGCACCCCAGCACTATCAGGTTTTACCTCTTATCATGCGTTCCCCCAAAAAAATCCGGATACAGAAAAGAGGGGGGTATCCATGCCCAAACACCTAGCCCAAAAGTTCTCACCATCCCACAAGAGGAGAAAACATACTTGATCTCATCATCACGAACATGGGAGCACAATGTTCCACACCCGAGTATACCCCTCACTGGTGAGAACCTGAAATAAAAAACAGTACCAGTAGAGAACTTAAAAAGCGCACTTTCACACTTCTAAAGACTGTGGTCTTCTTTAAGGCCCCCCCCGCCGGAAAAAACAGTACTCAAGCCGCTGAATAAATCCCCTCCCCCCCAAGGAGAGATATCTATACCAAGCGATTGCAGCCCCGGTGTCCCGGCTGTGTGCTCCACGAACTCAACGAGGAATTAAACCTGTGGTCCCACTTCTTCACAAAGGCGGCCTCCCACCGACCCTGGAAATTATCCATCCCAGTTTGGCTTTGTCAAAGATCATGCCCTCTAAACTTGGTTGACTTTTTTTTTGAAAACAGTCACAAAGCCATTGATGGAAAGGCAGTCCCATACAGCCTACCCCCACTGGGTATCATTGAAAAAGGGTTGGAGCTGACAAAGTTTGCAGATGACTGCACTGGGCGCCATAGTAAAAAACATCTGACACAGATATCAAAACAAGGTTACCCCTAGCTACCGAATAGGTGGACTTGCAGCAGCTGGAGAGGCCACAAAAGTTCATGCTGCCGACTGAAGAGAACTCAGCTCTCTATTCAGTCGCCATTGCTGCAGAGGGTGACCTTTGCCTAACATACATGCCCTCGGGCAGATAGCCTAGTATGAATCTATGAACCTATGAACCTATGGCCAGCCACACAAACACACACACATGCACACACGCATCCTACCTGCATCAACCTCCCTCCACTTCACCAGAGTGACCCTACAGACAAACTAACTATGCACCAGGACACACACACACACACACACACACACACACACACACACACACACACACACACACACACACACACACACACAGGTGAGGTTGCACAATGATAGTACACACAGTCCTATTACCCATCTGTCAACATGCATAACATATGGTACCCAACAGCATGCAGTGCAGCTATAGTCAATCCACACTAGCAACAGTATACATGTGTGTGATGCATGTGCTGTGTCACTAGGTGATTCCCCTTCCCCTGGAAACCACTGCACCCATGTACACAGTATTGCTGTGCACCTGTTCTGCACCCTGCTATGTACTGTGCACCACACCTCACAGGTGTACAGCCCATTGTTGAATGTGTACTACTGTGTCGGTTATGTCAGCTTTAATGCTCACAGCCCTTATATTTTACATAAACACATACCTGGGATGATATGTGGACAGATGTAATTT
Source organism: Protopterus annectens (assembly GCF_019279795.1). NCBI lineage: Eukaryota > Metazoa > Chordata > Ceratodontiformes > Protopteridae > Protopterus > Protopterus annectens. Next base: position 1,516,730,436 of record NC_056726.1, on the reverse strand, counting down.
GTGAATGCCTGATGTCTGATTTACAGCTCACAACATCTGCGGACCATGTATGACCAATCCAATACTCTTACAGTGACAACCATCAGAGCATACCTTGGCTATGGGGGGGGGTGTACACACCCTTATTGATATGACGCACCCATCCTTGATCTGCCATGGGAGCACATCACCGCATATCTTCACAGTGCATGAACCCAATACGTGACATATGTCCTGTACTTTCACATGTAGTGTCTACAGAATGTGTTAGGTGTGCAGATGGTGACCACGATGCATACACACCATGTGGGCATATGTGTGCACACCCTTATCATGATGGTTGGTCGCACCTCTTGTTGTCTGTACTACAGCAGTCACTACTCCTGGCAGGGGTATACCAGCATGGGCCATCTGCATTTTCCAGTGTATGTTCAGTCTGCCCTACACATGTCCCCCTATTCTGCATGATTGCAAGGTCTACTCATGTGCACATCCCTTGATGTTCATACACTGCTTTCACTATTGCTGTGGGGGTAGGGTTATGGCTGCCACAGGTCCTGAACCTGCCTATGTGCAGATAGAGCCATTCCTAGCATCCTTAGGATCCCTGCTGCAGTGCACTGGTGTGTCATGCTGACAACCCCCTCCTTTAGCCTTTTTGCAGATGCATGACAAGTAAGCCCTACACATGTGTCAATTTGCAGTGTCCCATACACTAAACTCCACATGTTACAGCCTAGTCCCAGCTGATAATTTGGAGTACTGCAATGCCTTATGCCATAGTGTATCTCTGCCACAGTTGCCATTGTCCTACAGGTATATACACTGGTGTACACTATATATGGGTGTTGTTCTGAACATGTCCCTACTGTAGGCCATGTCTACCACTGTTATGTCACTCCCTGTGGACACATTCTGCAATGACAGGATGTTAGTTATCATGCAGGTGTCTGACATACCCTTCCAATACCCCATCATGGCCCCCCATGTGATGCCATGCATTTCACAGCAACAATACATGCACATGCACAGCATGCATTCAGGGTAGGTGTGTTAGATGTGTGCATGGAATATACCATCACCATTACATGCCCGGTGTGTTGGCAAGCATCTACATAATGCATACTCACCAGCTACAGGCTGCTGCCTTGGTGGTATCCAGGAGGGACCTACATAAGAGGGTGAGAGATGCAAAGTCAGTGGCCACACCTTTGGCATTGCTACAGGGTGGGTGCAGAATTACAATACATCAACAGTACATTTCCCAATACTACCACATATGGACATCTGTTTATCACTACTATGCAGCAACCAAATATATCTATGACATGACAGATATGCATGATTTACCAATGCGGATGTATAAGCAACAGTGGTCTACTGATGTGCTCTGTGGCCTTACCTGTACACTCCTTGGCTGGTGTGAGGGTGGCACCCACCTCCACAAAGGTGTCTGGTGGTTGGTGGCTGGCCGGATGGGCAAGTTCCATGAGGCTGGCCAGGAGTTTGTCCACACGTGTCGGGGGTATGGATAGCATGGCCCCCCCTGTGGTGAGGTGATCCCCCCAGACTGCAGCAGCATGCTGATGGGCATTGCGAAGCAGGTCAGAACAATGATGCTAGACCTGCTCATAATTGCAGGTGTGCAGTCCGACATCATTGATCCTGTGGACTAGGTCGTTCCACAGGGCAGTCTGCTCCTGCTGATCATGTGCAGCTCAGCCAAACAAGATCACATAGTGCTGTCTGAGTCCATTCAGCTGGATTTCATTTTCAGTTGCTGTGTAGGCTGGCAGCCTTCCATGAGACATTGTGCCTGAAAGACATAAAGATGGACACAGGTGTGAACAAGTCATGCAGCAAGGTTACCACACTTCTTAATACACATCACTGTCACCCCCCCACCATATCAGCGACAACAAACTGTACACACATCTCAATAGTTATGGCTACAGCATACCAACCAGTGGGCAGATATTGTACTGTAACATGCTTTGTGCAATGTGTTTGTAGCCATGTTCCCTGTGTGGACACTATAATTGCTGGCCTGTTACTGACTATTCACCTGCATGCCATTGTCAGGGCCACAATGGTTCCATATATGCCTGTGGTATGCTTGCTGTGTGTTTTCTGCACATCTGACATTCTGTGATATTGCGGTTATCTATGCATGCTGTTGGACATGTTCTGGGAATGTATAGACTATTACTACCAACATATGTTTTATAACAGTGACACAATGGAATGTATATGTACTATTGGCCAGCAGAACCACTTCTCCAAACTCATCTGCCCATGTTACCAGGTCACATCACATGTGTGACCCACCCTGGGGCCTCCTCATGTCCTGGTCCAGCAATACCATCAGGTGGAACCAACCCAGGGGATGTTGTCCCCCTCCTGGGGGCACACACAGACATGTTCATGTCCCTTAGGGTCGGGTTCAGGGTCTGTTCTATAAGGGGCTCCACAGACACATGTGGGATGTGCTACAACACCTTGAGGCTCCCAGTACACGTTCACAGGGCCCACATGCTCCTCCTGCTCAGCTTCCAGGCCAGACAGCTTTGGGACATGGACTGCTGTTGTGAATAGCAGTGGGTGGGAGGCTTGTTCCCATTGTGTACATATTGGGGTCCATGGGGAGTCCACATCACAGACCACACACATCATCCAGGGTGTTTACCCATCACATGTGTCACATACCACCCTGTAGGCTGTCCTCTATATCTACCAACCCTAACCACCTCCACAACTATACCTGCCATATTTCCCCATATTCCCATTCCATACTTCACAGACAAGGCAATGTGGTCCCAACAAGGGGTTCACATGTGACATACCCGTCCATGTTGTATACACTGACAACTGTAGATATCTGTGTTTATTGATATGTGTGCTGTTTCCTCATGCATAGCATGCAGCGCTGTGGTAGCAATATAGAGGACATGTATTTACATACATATATGTTTGTGTGTGTGTTTGTATATATGTAGACATGTGTATATAGGTATCTATCTATATATGTGTAGATATATGTGGTCATATATATGTCTACACATGGGTATCTGTATATTTGTGGACATACATGTAGATATATATATATATATATATATATATATATATATATATATATAATGGGTTCACTACATATGACCAAAAACCCACAATACCAACACCCAGAATACTGAGCCCACAAAACTGAAAGCCCATTAGCATGAAAGTACACATTACTGATGCCCAGAATACCGTCTGCCCAAAATCTCGAAAAAAGAGATCCAACGGCTGTAATGTGCTTAAATACCGACAAACCAACACCAAAACCAAATGCTATATGCATAATCTCACCCGACTGTGGAATAGTACACAAAACATTAACGTCCATGTGGCAGAGGCCATTGCAATACCTGCACATCATTATAGCAAAGGAAAACTGTTGTCCTCCACACCAGGAATGTATCAGTTGCAAGTAAGTCCTTCCACAATGTACAAACAAACTCCAATCATGACACGAAAGACTAACACACAGTGGTATAACGGCACATTCCCAATTATATTGCAGGTAGCTTCCCTCATATCTTAAGCAGCCGTGCTATGCATCTAATGAACTCCACAGTGGAATACTCATCTTTGTTATCCAGAAGTTGTTGGAACTTCGGTTGTCTATCCAGAACATGCCTTTCGGAGAGGGTGGACATCCTTCAGCTAGACTCTCATGAAGGCCGTCTCCTCAAGTCTGTTCCCTGGTTAGGCAAGTCATGAATACAGATAGATCTGTTGCCCTATCCCCTAGAAAACATTTCAGTTACTGATGCCACACCTCCACAGATTTCTGTGTGCGTGGCAGAAATAGTCTATTCAACTCTGAGACATTCCAAAATCTAATAGGGAATTGGGGTGGGAATTTAGTAATAGCCATTAATCTTGTAATAAACTTCCTCACATGGCCCAGGACATACCAGTCTGAGAAATACTTAATTACCTCCCTACCCTCATCAGGGAATGACTCCTTCAATGAAGTGAATGTTAATATTACCTCTGGCTCCTCTAGGAATGCTAGACCATCCAGTGATTTAATAGCCAAATGGAACTCATGACTGCAGTTATACAAAGACCCCAATCCTAACTGCTGCACTTTGCACCAGACATTCCGGACAAAGTGAAATAAACAACCCTTGGCAGTTACGTCAGTGAAGTTTAGCCTAATACTCTTGATAGCAGCTACCTCATAGTCACACAGCACATACTGGAGTGAAACTGTGAAATTTTGGGACGCAAATAAATATAGTACACAGTGCCATAACATGTTATAAGCACAAAGGGACTTTTTTGACATCAGCCCATATATGAGAGGGACACATTTACTGTATCCACAGCACTTAACAATCCCATGTAGGCTATACAGTTGGCAGCATACGGCGCCCTTGCAGAAGTACATCCCATCCATCAACCATATTGTAGCTACACTCAAGTCATGCAGGTTATTCAGTGTACTAAAGACAACAACATGTGTGCCTGAGCCTGGATCAGCAGCCCGTTTCACTATGAATTCACCTGTCTGTAAGGGGAAGCGGCTAAAGACTAATGTCTCTAAGGTTAGGTTACGTATGTGTCCTACAGCTGCATTCTTACACCTCACATGGTGTATTTGTTGCAACATGGCCCTCCTGTTTGGAAGGCTGGGCACACATCCTAGGGAAGTGGATGCTAAAGCATCCTCCACTAGTAAGCATGGTGTGTCCCTAGATATGGCAGCTTTCTCGCAGACTGATCCACAGATGCTGTAACGTTCTACTTCTAATGGATCACCCGCATGATTATGAGGCATGGTTTTCGGCAGTCTCTCACCTTCTATGGACTCAGTCACTGTTCTTGCCTTGCAAGTGTTGCTTCATTTCCACTTGCAACACCAGTAATGCTTGCTATCAGACTTCCGCTCTAGATGATGGATGTACCCATCGATTATCAGCACATCTTTACACTTTTGGGACCTCATACTTGGGTAGAGAACAGCGACAGTACTGGGTGCATCAGAGTACAGCGACAGTACTGGGGGCATCATAGTTTTGGTTGGCCATCCTTGCAACGTCAGCCATTGTAGAACCTAGCAGAGGTTACGCCCACTTAAATACCAACGGTTCTGTGACTGCTATGTATCTAGAGCGATAGTGATTGAATGTCTGCTATTCTGTCAGGTTGGGTGAGCTGTTACGGTATTCTGGGCTTCGGTAATGTGTACTTTTGTGCTAATGGGCTTTCGGTCTTGTGGGCTCGATATTCTGGGCATTGGTATTGTGGGTTTTCGGTCATATGTAGTGAACCCATATATTATATATATATATATATATATATATATATATATATATATATATATATATATATATATATATATATAGTGTGTGAGACTTTCAGCTTTTCCCAGTTAGGGGTCACCACAGTGGAATTCCGGTCTGCTCATGATTGGCAATGGATTTTTACGGTGCCGAGTTGCCAGCCCAATGCCCAACCTTCAATGAAAGCATGCCCATTCACACTCGCACCTACCTGCATGTCTTTAACGTCACTCGACTGTGGGGAGAACATAAAAACTCCACACAGAAGGTGCTCCAGCTGAGAATTGAACAGGGGAACCTCTTGCTGTGAGGCAACAACGCTAACCGCTGCACCAGCATGGCTTAAATATATATATATATATATATATATATATATATATATATATATATATATATACACATATGCATACCTATATGTGGGGTACATTCAGACATCAGGTCCACAATTTCACAACACTTTCCTGCATAGCTGCACTGTTCTGCCTTGCTACAACACAGACAGGTGCCACATATGGACACAGCCTGACATTACGGGGGTATATATAGGGCCAGATTGCAGATAACCCAATTACACACTTATGGCATTCCTGCATGCTACAATACAGGTTAACCTGAGTATCCTGCAAGAGGTGGGCTGTGGAACCCATGTGTCCATCATAATGGCATTACGTCCACCACCAGCTATTGGCCACGTAATATACATACTTCCCGTTACACAACACACACTGTGATGGCTTACATCTTATCAGTCAGTGCTGCTCTGCCCGGTTGACAGGTATGGCCCACTACCCACAGGGATGGACTCTATTGCCCTTAGCAGTTGTTCAGCTGAACATCATTACAACAACACATGAATGCACATATAAATCATTCCACGTCATTTGCCCCATTATTATGGACCAAGTACTATTGTCAATTTCATACATATATACTTCACATACCTGTTATGAAAATGCAGACTCTTCTGGATGTTTTTTCTCTCTCTCTCTCTCTCTCTCTCTCTCTCTCTCTCTCTCTCACTCTCTCTCACTCTCAGTCTCTCTCCAGTAAATGGAATGAGGTGCTTTGCATAGATTGCAACATGGAATTTGTAGGTGATGCACATGATCAGGTGATGACCTCTGCACCAATCAGTGTCCTCTACTTGCTACCTACATGCAGCATGCTGTGTAGTAATTCCAGTTACCACTGTCATGTCAACCAACTACTATAAATCCCTACATCATGTGGGTGTGGTCCCTTTAACTTTCCTGTATGATGGACATCCTTCCTGTGTGTGGGCAGCAGTGTTACAGACAGCAGGTAGCAATATCTCTTACAGGAGAACCTGCACACTCAGGCCAGATACATATTTGTAGGAACTACAGACAGTGTGAGTAGTGTTGTATGCATTGTATAGCACCAGTGCTACAGGGTTTGTGTGTACATACTAGTTTAACTTGGAATGCACTCTGTCTGCATAGCTCTCAACTGTGGGCCTATCCTCTTGATGGCCGGAGGTGTGCGTGCTATGTTTTGCCTGCCCACTACACAGGTCTTGTGTCAGATATATCACTGGCTGTCTGTGTGCTGAGTGCTATCAGTACATGGCTACATCCATTTCTGTTTCTAATGTCATATTCCTGACTAAGGGTATGTTGCAGACTATCCTGTAACACCAGCGACTTACTTAGTGTATGACAACAGTTTTACACATATGGGCCTGTGTTCCAGCCTCTATCCTCCACCTACATACCAGGCTTTGCACTGACATGCTATCAGGCGCTGTTCTGTAGTGGGCTGTGAGTATGTCATGCTGCCATTCCTGCCATCAGTCCACTGCTGTTGTATCCCCCACACATACAGTGGGGCTGGGGCCATATACGTGTGAGCTTCACCTACACAATACATGTGTGCCCTTATGCACTCCAGAGGCCAGTGTATGTAACAGTGGTATATGGCCCTATATTATTAAGTCTAGGGGGGATGCACCATAACTAACCTAGGCTGTTACAACATGTGGGGGTATCAGGGGTAAGCTGCCTTATGGTATCTGTATGTACATTACCATACAATTCAACTTGGGTAAATACAGGCCTACTGCCTCCTGGCATACAGACTGTTCTGTTTGTCAGTGTGATTGTGATGGTGTCAGTTATGTCCTGTTATGTAACAGATACATCCCATTGTGTCAACTGAGGTCTTTACCCCCTAGAGATTGTGTACAGAGTGTAGATAGAGGCTGCTGGACTATATGTCTGCATTACTTACTGTTGATTGTTTGGTATCATGTGGCCTAGTCTGTCTTTACTATTGTACTACTTGAAGGCCTTGGCCTGGACAGCAACATATGTAAACCTTTCCAGACTACTGTATTAGTATAAGTGTTTCACAGTTGCATTACTCTGTTTATATGGATGTCAGTGTCTAAACAGCTATATGACATGGCATATACAACTGGGGTCTATATTATATTCTCAAAAGCCGACAATGTCGAATCTGACATTGTCGGCACGTGAATATCGAACGCTCAGAATCTCGAGCATGTAAACGGAAATCTCTGTAAGGGGAAATTTCCATTTACTGCAATGTAGTGCATTCTCGGAGTTGGTATATTTAAGTAACGGGGGTGTGGGGGGTGCAGGGGGTCTTGCCCCCCTGCTAAAACCTGTTAGGGTAAAAATTTAAAGTTTTAATTTTTTTTTTCATTTTTGAAGTTACGGAACTTCAACAATATGGTGTTGACCATGTTGTATTCAATGTTCTGTAACTTTGATGTTATAATATAGACCTTACAACTGTAATAGTACACAAATAAAGCTTTCCAATGTATGCAAACCTGTGTGTGGTGTTATATCCTTTGACCTCTCTGTGGGTGTATGTTGCAGGCAACAATTGTTATTTGTGTGGGTGGCTCATACAGTGTCCAGTTAGTAAGGTGGTAATGGTAGGCATCATACCTCTCAACCTCTTAGAGCAAAAAATATTGACAAAGCCTAAAATGATGGGGGACAAATAGGGACAGATTTTAAATATTGCTCATACAAAGTTAGAAAGTTGATAGAATAATGGGTTTTGCATTAACATGAATATTCTGAAGGATGTGGAGTCTTAAACTCAAATGTTTGGCATTATAATGACGTTAATCCTCAGCTATATGCCAGAAACGTACAGATTTTAGGAGGAACACACCAAAATATGAGGCAAAAAATCTGGACATTCTGCAAACATCTGAACAGGTGAGAGGTATGGTAGGCATAGTGGCTGTTCTGTATTGTGTGCACCTTCTATATATGTATCTTCCTATACATATCTCTGTGTGTGTATGTGTAGTTTTATATATATATATATATATATATATATATATATATATATATATATATATATATATAAAACCTGGGATTTGCCCTCCTCCCCAATGTAATATATATATATATATATATATATATATATATATATATATATATATATATATATATATAGATATATATCTGTATCTGCATATATGTGTCTGTGTATATGTATCGTAGGGATGTTGATTGCTTCCACATTGTACATTCTCTATGATAGCCAGACTGCACTGCATGATATGTTACTGATACCAGCCTGACATCATACAGGTGGGATGGGGTACTGTTAACATCTTGTGCCCATGGTGTGTCAGGTCCTGGTTATGGAACCTGCAACAGTTGGCAGTGTATTGCAGGGCAGGTATGTTTGGCTGTTGGGGGGGTTACCTATTTGTACAAGACATATGTTGTTTGGGCCCCTTAAACTCCATTAATGGTGCATGTGGGCATATATGTTTTTGTTATGTTCCCCATTTTATCTACAGATGTATGTATGTATATAACTATATAGAAAAATGTGTAGTTTTTGTTGTATTTTCATGTTTTAAATGGAAATAGGTGGGGGGCTTCACCCCCCACACCCCCCATTGTTGGGAGCTGTGCCCCCCCACCCCCCTAATTATATATATCAACTCCAGGGACACACAACATTGGGGAGGGGGCAAATCCCTGTTAAGTGCCTTGAATACTGGTTGTCGACTAAATGAGCTGTCGACCAAATGAATGTCGATCAAATGGTCTGTTGATATTATGAAGTAGATCCATGTGTGTATACATACATATATATATATATATATATATGGGAACACTTCACATAATTGAATTACTGAAATCTCAAATGTCATATGGTCGAGTCCATATGATCGAGATTTCAGTAAATCGAAGATGTGTAGTGTGTAAAAATAAGAGTTTACTTACCTTAATACATTGCGTGCACACAGAGGCAAGGATTGTTGTATGCTCTGTGTGTACGTAATGCTTTTTTTTTTTTGCGGTGTTGACAGGAAATGAGAAATCTCCCATTTTGCGCTTCCACATACAGCGCAAGACGGGAGATTTCCCATTTCCCCACTGTATCGCGATCCTGGAGTTGGTATATTTAAGTAGGGGGGGTGTGGGGGCACAGCCCCCGACATGGGGGGGTGCGGGGGGGGGGTGAAGCCCCCCTGCAAAAGCAAAGTTTGTCTTTTTTTTTTTTTTTTTTTGGTTTTGCTTCAGAAGTTCGAGTTTATGAAACTTGATCTTTTGCTTATGGTTATTTGCAGTTCGAGATTTTGTAAATTCGAGCTTTTGAAGTGAATCCACACATATATATATATATATATATATATATATATATATATATATATATATATATATATATATATATATATATATATATATACACACACACACACACACATATAGATGTAGACATATATATCTATAGACGTATGCATATGTATGTATATATGTTAATATTTCTATATATCTATATCTACATATATAGATATGTATATATCTATTTAGATATAAATATATGTACACACATACATACATCTACATGTTTAAATGCATTTCCTGTAGTGTTGAATGACTGGGCTGGATGATATGTTTTTGAAAACATCAGAGTTATGTGTATCTGACATGGCTTAGTGGTGAATCACTTTGGCTATGGTGTGCAGGGTCCTGGGTTGGAGCCTTGCAGAGGCTGTTTACTTTCTTGCTCGGCAGAACACAGGCTGTTGGATACAGAGTGATTAAGGCACTTTTAAGCAGTTGTAAGTGGGTTTGTGCAGGTTTGCACAGAGGTAAGCACTGCTAACTTCTGGTTACAGTTTCTTATACTCAGCTTGTAAATTGCTTAACCTGTGTAGGCAGTGCTTAGCCCATGCAAACAGGCTTACACCCACCTACTGCTGCTTAAAAGTGCTTACTCCCACTTACCCCCTCACTAATTTCTTAAAAAGAAAAGAAGAAAGGGTTGATAGGAAAGTGGTGAAAAAGGGGCACAAAGAGGGAAAGACAGTGGGGAAAAAAGCTTGGGATGTGCAGGAAGGTGCAGGCAATGTCCATAGCTGCCTATGTCTTGTACAGCAACAGCTGTGCATATACTCTGAATTTGGAGGTAGGTTTGGGCACTCAAATCCCTGAGAGAGGGGTGAGGACAGCAATAATATGCTGTGATGCCAATTAGACCAGATTACATGTGTCCAGTGGACACGTGTGAAATGGACAGCTATGTACAGGGCAATATTTTTTGGGGGGAACAGATTGCCCTTTTTTTTTTCAGGTGAGAGTGGGATGTTGGGAGGGATAGTAGGTATATTTGGGAAGGTAGGATGGGTAGTTTAACAAATAAGATAAACAAGACACATACAGGGGGGTATATGACACATGTGGGGGGTAAACACCTTGATGGGGAGGGGTGTTGGAAAATCGAAAGCCCGTGAGCCCTGAGTGGAAACAGTGGGACTGAGATCCCCACCCATGGGCAGTCACCACTGCACCTTCACAGCCCCGAAGGTGGCTGTGCTGGGGGCTGAGTCAGAGAGCCAGGCCTACCCTGTAGTCATGACATGTGGCCCTCGAGCTGGCATAGAAGATCTCCAATCTGCTGATAGAGCTCTCTACGCACCACAACCTGGACCTGATGATGGGTGGCAGCTTCCTGTCCATGCCCGTTCCCAGGGGGAGGCAAGCCCCATCCCCAGAGGCAGTTCCACCTGAAGGTGGTGCAGGGCCAACGGATGAGGAGGTCCTGGGTTGGGCCCCAGACATGCTGGTGCCCGGTGCCATGGCCAGCTGAGGTGGGACAGGTGGGTCTGCTGGGACCCACATTCCCAAACATGCTATGGTGTTTATGGTGTATCAACATATGTTGGTTAGTATTAGTCAACACATTCCAGGGTTAGGTATAACAGCATGCATAGATATTCCCATTAACCGAGATATCAGATACGGAACAGTAGCATAGCAAATGGAACACATGCATATATAGGACCACAGTGGTAATAACAACAGCATGCAGGTACATTGATGACACCATGCCACCAATGTTGGAGTATTTCAACATAGCACATGCATAGAAACAGATTTAAATAATTATCAACCAACAGGACATATGTCCCAACATAACAGTGAAGTCATTACATACCAGTTGAGGTAGATATTTAGTTTATTGCTGGAGATATGGTGGGGGGAGAAAGATGTCAATTAACAACTAGTATATTCCTGTAGTTCACATTACTTTCTTAGTCAATGCTGTTATCTGTACCTTACAAGTATTACTACACTACCCTATTGCCTTAGTTTGGACAGTAATATGGCTGTCATCATCTTTATACATGAACTGATTTTACCTGCAGTATACACCTCTTACCTGGTATACCTGTGGAGGAAATGTTTGTTAACACTAACTAACTGCTTCTACACATACTCCCAGATTCCAGGTTGATGAAATGCACATACCTCTCCATCTCATTTTGCACAGACTCTGGCCATGTCTTGACCACATGCAGGTGAACTGGGACATATGTAGACTATTGCCCTTTTCAACCTTTAGTGACTTACAACACTCATATACAGGATTTCCTAGATAGTTATATTATATAACACAGTGTGGTGACAGTGATGAGTAATACCTTATTATTCAGAGAAACTGCATCAGTCACAATGCCATACAATATCAAAGTATACAGTACCAGTACAGGATATCATTCTTTTATTTCTGGGCACAGTGTTCATATCTGACAGACCTGTGGGAGCAATGTTTGTTAGCACTACCTGAATGTTGCCACACACAGTACCAGATTCTACATTACTATTATGCAAATACATCTCATTCTGTTACTGAACACACTCTGGTCACAGCTTGACAACATGGGGGTATAAATGGGACATATGTGGCTTATTACACTCATAAGATTTTGGGGAGATGCTAGTGTGCCAGCTTTGTTCTCATAGATGTGTGACGATCAGTTGTATTTCTTGTTTGCTGCCTGTACGTCTGGGATCATCCCACTGATTTCCCAGGGGGACAGGGTGACAGGTAGCAGATATGCGCCAATTAACTGGACATTCTGGACATATCTGTAGAGTTGTGGGGTATGATTCTGCATGAAGACTACTACCACTCCCAGGATTCGAACCATGGCTGTGTGTGCTAAAAATACAACAGTTCATGTCTCAGTTGCATGTGCTATTTGGATTTTGTTGTCTGGCTTCTCACTGTTTTCTGTCTGTGTGTCTCTCAGTTGTACTAAATGACCTCTGGGGATTCCACCAGTCATATACAGACATTCCTACACATTTTATTTATGTTGCACAGTGTGGGTAACTGCTTAATACAACAGTACTATTAAGTGATTGCAAATCTACATTACCATATGATACCAGAGTATACACATGCAGTCCAGCAGTTAGACCTTTACCGTCAGGCTATTATGCTTTTATTTACATGCAAGCTATATGAGACTCTTCCTGCTATATTCTTCAGTGTATGCTGTACTTGCCTTAAACAATGCAGGTTTTATACTGGCAATTACCTTACTAATGCTTTTAGATTTATTTCCTATGACAGTACATGCAAGAGTATTAATGACCTGCCTCGCATCGCAACCTCTGCAGGCAACAGCCATGGGCCTCCTGGTTCGTGGCCCGCTCACTTGCCAATGTGAAGGACATAAGAGGAATATTTAGCCATACCTATCCATGATATACCTGAGCTGGTAATTATTACAAAGGTAGTGGAGTGATACTTAGACACAGCTGGGACAGCCCCTGCCATCCTAGTCTGTTGGACCCACTGATCCAAGAGATCCCCCTTATGCTGCCTCAGGTTAGCATAGTGATGCCTAACCTGCTCAGCAGTTCGGGGTATGCTAGTGGCATTGGTGAGGTCACAGGTGAGATGGTCCCAGGCTTACACCTTATATTGGAAACCCTGCTACTGGCCCTGCAGCAGTCTGTGCTCATGGTTTTTGACAAGGAGTCCTGCCATGACTCTGGACTTCTGGGTGCCCCAGCTCTGCACCCTGAAGTGCACTCTCTCTCTCCTTTCTGCCATGGTGCCTGCAAGTGGAAGCTACAACCAGTTATGAGATGTATTCCCGCCAGTTGGGTTTAAGTAGGGCCGAATTCCTGCATTTTGCTGTGATTGGCCAGTTTTGAAAAGGCTAAGCTATGGGCAAACCTGCATACCTATGGTTGGCATTGTTTAAAGGGGTGTACCACTGGGCACATTGAGTTAGATGGCCTACACATTGCTTACACCATCTAAGCTGGATTGTGCAATGCTTAGCATTGCTTAATATTTAATTTGCATTATATTTACTTTTTGGCATTGATTTATTATTCGTTACATCTTATATATATATATATATATATATATATATATATATATATATATATATATATGACTGGTATCCATGATTCATGTGTACATACACTGTATGGGGTCCTTGTGTTTAATTGGGGACTTCAACACTCTATTACAATTACACCTCATATCTGGGCTTACTGTACTCCATATTTATGTTATGTAGTGGGTTACTGAACATATGACTATATACTGATTCCTTTCACATGTTCAGTTTGATTTTACTATAGTAAGGATTTGTTTGGTAATACCTCATTCATATGTACTGCTGTGATGGCTTGGTGGTTAACTGCTATGACTTATGTGTGTAGGGTCCTGGGTTCAAGACCTGAAAGACTGTTTATTTTGTTGCTGGGCAGAACAAGGGCCATTGGATACACAGTGATTAAGGCACTTTTAAGCAGTTGTAAGTGGGTTTGCAAAGGTTTGCACGAGGGTAAGCACTGCTAACCTCCAGTTAATGATGCTTACAGAGTGTTAGCTTCAATATTGCTTAACTTGTTTGTGCATTGCTTACCCCCATGCAAACGGGCTTACATATGCTTACTACTGCTTAATAGTGCTTACACTTGCTTACTAGTGCTTACTCCTGCTTACAACTGCACTGATTTAGACAGTAATGTCTAATGGTTCTTGGGAAGGTGGGGGATTTGGAAGCTGTATGGAGTTATCATTCATTACACATTTTACCTTCCATTTGTATTTATGATTCTTGTGTACATATACTGTATGGGGCACATGTGATTATCTGTGGACTTTGCAACATTATGACACTCACATCTCACATCTGCATTTAATGCAGTACTCCAGTTCACAAATATGTTATTTATTAGGTTACGCAACTAAAATATTGGTCATAACGTGATTTAACATGGAAAATGGAATGTGCTGTAGTGGGACTTGAACCGTGAATGCCTGTTCGTAAGGCGAATGCTCTGCCCACTACACTATAGCTATGCTGCTTCATTTGCATATAGTTTCCTTGTTATTCTCTTCAGCCATTTAAGCTGCATTAACCGTAGCTAAGAGATGCACAAACCTGTGCACCTACGGTTAGATTTAATTGGATTCATAAAAAAAAAATGGTATGTTTATTTTGTTTGTATTTACTATTACTGTTGTACACATGGGGGGATGTGGCTGGGGGTATGTGGACACCTATGAGCTATTTTGCTCATTCTTTTCACCTTTCTGCTGTTCCTCATTGCGGTGGCATGTATATTCTGAGAGCTCTGCTCTCAGACACGCCCCCTGCACTCCTACATGCTCCATGTAAGATTTGGAGCTCAGGCAGTGTACTTTCATTAATATGCATGGCGCGCTGCTATCCTGCTCCTAAACGTCCACTTCCATGCAGGACTAAGCTAGTCCTGCATGGAAGATTAGTAAATCCAGGGGTATAGCTAGTTTTATATCATCTATTTTTCAAATTTTTGGTAATGGGTGATCCCACATCATTCTCTGTAATGCTTTGTGGTTCGGGTTTCCAATACTTCAACATTGTAGTGTTTGCATAATCCTCAGTGCAGCTATGTTGCTACATTTTTGTACCTTTCAGTGTACATGCCCTCTAGACTGGGTGTATTTCACCTAGCAACAAGGTGTGAGACAGTTTCCAATTCTTTATAACAGAGCCTGCATTGTCTCTTTCTTTCACATGTTCAATGGAATTTGTAAACCAACATGTATGTAGTCCACTATTCTGGGATGCCATTATCAACCTTTCATCCTTTGGTTTCAACTAAATTCTCAATAACTATTCCTGTGTCAAACCCTGATAGATATGAGTTTTTTTCATGATATTTCTGTACCTGATGGACATGAGGTTTTCCATGATATCTCTGCACCTGATGGACATGAGGTTTTCTAAGATATCGCTGTAGCTGATGGAAATGAGGTTTTCCATGATATCTCTGTACCTGATGGACATGAGGTTTTCCCATGATATCTGTGTAAATGATGGAAATGAGGTTTTCCATGATGTCTCTGTACCTGATGGACATGAGGTCTTCCATGATATCTCTGTACCTGATGGAAATGAGGTTTTCCATGATATCTCTGTACCTGATGGACATGCGGTTTTCCATGATATCTCTGTACCTGATGGACATAAGGTTTTTCCATGATATCTCTGTACCTGATGGAAATGAGGTTTTCCATGATATCTCTGTACCTGATGGACATGAGGTTTTCCATGATATCTCTGTACCTGATGGACATGAGTTTTTTCCATGATGTCTCTGTGCCTGATGGACATGAGGTTTTCCATGATGTCTCTGTACCTGATGGACATGAGGTTTTCCATAATATCTCTGTACCTGATGGACATGAGGTTTTCCATGATATCTCTGTACCTGATGGACATTAGGTTTTTCCATGATATCTCTGTACCTGATGGACATGAGGTTTTCCATGATATCTCTGTACCTGATGGACAAGAGGTTTTCCATGATATCTCTGTATCTGATGGACATGAGTTTTCCATGATTTCTCCGTACCTGATGGACATGAGGTTTTCCATGATATCTCTGTACCTGATGGACATGAGGTTTACCATGATATCTCTGTACCTGATGGACATGAGGTTTTCCATGATGTCTCTGTACCTGATGGGCATGAGGTTTTCCATGATAACTCTGTACCTGATGGACATGAGGTTTCCCATGATATCTCTGTACCTGATGGACATGAGGTTTTCCATGATATCTCTGTTCCTGATGGACATGAGGTTTTCCATGATATCTCTGTACCTGATGGACATGAGGTTTTCCATGATGTCTCTGTACCTGATGGACATGAGGTTTTCCATGATATCTCTGTACTTGAAGGACATGAGGTTTTCCATGATATCTCTGTACCTGATGGACATGAGGTTTTCCATGATATCTCTGTACCTGATGGACATGAGGTTTTCCATGATATCTCTGTACCTGATGGACATGAGGTTTTCCATGATGTCTCTGTAACTGATGGACATGAGGTTTTCCATGATATCTCTGTACCTGATAGACATGAGGTTTTCCATGATATCTCTGTACCTGATGGACATTAGGTTTTTCCATGATATCTCTGTACCTGATGGACATGTTTTCCATGATATCTCTGTACCTGATGGACATGAGATTTTCCATGATATCTCTGTACCTGATGGACATGAGGTTTTCCATGATATCTCTGTACCTGATGGACATGAGTTTTCCATGGTTTCTCCGTATCTGACGGACATGAGGTTTTCCATGATATCTCTGTACCTGATGGACATGAGGATTTCCATGATATCTCTGTACCGCCATGATATCTCTGTACCTGATGGACATGAGGATTTCATGATGTCTCTGTAGTTGATGGACATGTGGTTTTCCATGATATCTCTGTACCTGATGGACATGAGGTGTTCCATGATATCTCTGTACCTGATGGACATGAGGTTTTCCATGATATCTCTGTACCTGATGGACATGAGGTTTTTCCATGATATCTCTGTGCCTGATGGACATGAGGTTTTCCATGATGTCTCTGTACCTGATGGACAAGAGGTTTTCCATGATATCTCTGTACCTGATGGACATGAGGTTTTCCATGATATTGCTGTACCTGATGGGCATGAGGTTTTCCATGATGTCTATGTACCTGACAGACATGAGGTTTTCCATGATGTCTCTGTACCTGATGGACATGAGGTTTTCCATGATATCTCTGTACCTGATGGACATGAGGTTTTCCATGATGTCTCTGTACCTGATGGACATGAGGTTTTCCATGATATCTCTGTACCTGATGGACATGAGGTTTTCCATGATATCTCTGTACCTGGCGGACATGAGGTTTTCCATGATATCTCTGTACCTGATGGGCATTAGGTTTTCCATGATATCTCTGTACCTGATGGACATGAGGTTTTCCATGATATCTCTGTACCTGATGGACATGAGGTTTTCCATGATGTCTCTGTACCTGATGGGCATGAGGTTTTCCATAATATCTCTGTACCTGATGGACATGAGGTTTTCCATGATGTCTCTGTACCTGATGGACATGAGGTTTTCCATGATATCTCTGTGCCTGATGGACATGAGGTTTTCCATGATATCTCTGTACCTGATGGAAATGAGGTTTTCCATGATGTCACTGTACCTGACGGACATGAGGTTTTCCATGGTATCTCTGTACCTGACGGACATGAGGTTTTCCATGATGTCTCTGCACCTGATGGACATTAGGTTTTCCATGATATCTCTGTACCTGATGGACATGAGGTTTTCCATGATGTCTCTGTACCTGATGGACATGAGGTTTTCCATGATATCTCTGTACATGATGGACATGAGGTTTTCCATGATATCTCTGTACCTGATGGACATGAGGTTTTCCATGATATCTCCGTACCTGATGGACATGAGGTTTTCCATGATGTCTCTGTACCTGGTGGACATGAGGTTTTCCATGATATCTCTGTACCTGATGGACATGAGGTTTTCCATGATGTCTCTGTACCTGATGGACATGAGGTTTTCCATGATATCTCTGTACCTGATGGACATGAGGTTTTCCATGATATCTCTGTACCTGATGGGCATTAGGTTTTTCCATGATATCTCTGTACTTGATGGACATGAGGTTTTCCATGATATCTCTGTACCTGATGGACATGCCATTTTCCATTATATCTCTGTACTTGATGGACATGAGGTTTTCCATGATATTTCTTTACCTGATGGACATGAATTTTCCATGATTTCTCTGTACTTGATGGACATGAGGTTTTCCATGATATCTCTGTACCTGATGGACATGAGGTTTTCCATGATATCTCTGTACCTGATGGACATGAGGTTTTCCATGATGTCTCTGTACCTGTTGGACATGAGGTTTTCCATGATATCTCTGTACCCGATGGACATAACGTTTTCCATGATGTCTCTGTTTGCGACCGTTTATTTATGGGCTTTTCCATCTCATCCTTCTTATTTTCTTTCTTTTGTTTTTTGGTACATTCAGTTTCTGTCTTATTTTTGTTTACTTCTGGTTTGATTTCCATTCCCACTTACAACTTGAATGCTTCTGCTGAACTAAACAGAGTGGCATCTTAGACTTCCTCTCCTCATGTTTTAAATTTTTCATTACATTTGGATCTGATGAGGTCAGCAGATACGCATGCAGTCCCACAACTGCAGATCTATACAAGTAATCAATTTCAAGGAGGCCTACAGTTCTTTCAGAGTGTGGAATATATAATTTTGGTTTACTCTGCTTTGTATACGTCATTTAATGTGTGAACATACCTCTCAACCTGGAAACATCAAAAATCTGGACAAGGTCCATGAAAACTAGGTACAAATCTGTATGCTGATTAACATCTAATTTGCATACACAATTATGTAACCCAACCCACTCCAATTGAATTGTGGGATACCAACTTTCAAATGCAAACTGAAGAACAGACAACCAAAATATGGTCTCAGAGTTCCCCTGTAGCCATTACAATGTTCCATTACCTGGCTATTTCACCCCATTTACCATAAACTCTAATGTGTGCATACTGCTTTACTTCTACAATGATTATTTGGATTTTATTTTTACATTGTGCAGCACAACAATGCACAAGCACTAATAGACATCTGCTAAACAAAGCAATACTGTCTCACCATGAAAATAGACTTGACATTAAAACTTCTCTGCCCTTGAAACTCACATTCATTGAAACAGCACTGAAACCCACACCACATCCACAGAAAATGCATCTGGCCAGTGGTGGATAAAGATTACCTTTGGGCTGTTTTCAAATCATTGGCTGCTTGCACACAAAACAAGAAACACACATGTGTTCTTTTCTTTTGATACACCTGCCTGACTTTATTAAGTTATATTCCTTGTATAATACAGCACACTTGTTAGTTAGAGCACATTTTAAATTTATTGTTTGAACATTTTTCCAGTAGGCTGTACTGTAGGCAATGAAATAAAATGTATGAACCGATAATGACAAAACTGCCCAATTCGGAATATTTCCATCATAAAAGTCTACTTCCACACCCACACTATAAATAGAATGACAGTAGTATAAGCCATAGGCATCTTGCAGAGCTTCTCGCACTTATTTTCAATTTCATTGTTTTTTTTTTGGGGTGGCGGCAGGACAAAAGGTCAAAAACCAGGGACACATTTTAAACATTGCTTGTATAATTTTGGAAAGTTGCTAGAATAAAATGTTGTGTTACCACCATGCAGTGTAAAGGTGCAGTGAAGTGTACTGGAAATAATAAGAAAGATCTTGGGGAATGAGGGAGTGGTATGAACACTGACTGGAGTCAGACCGTGAGGTTCTGGCAAAGGCTAAAATGAAATGGAGCACCTCAGAGCAATTAGGTAAATCACTAATGAGTAATACAGAAAATGAGAGAGGAGGAGTAATACAGAAAATGAGAGAGGAGGAGTAATAGAGAAAACGAGAGAGGAGGAGTAATACAGAAAACGAGAGAGGAGGAGTAATAGAGAAAACGAGAGAGGAGGAGTAATACAGAAAATGAGAGAGGAGGAGTAA
The DNA here is from genome assembly GCF_019279795.1 of Protopterus annectens. NCBI lineage: Eukaryota > Metazoa > Chordata > Ceratodontiformes > Protopteridae > Protopterus > Protopterus annectens. The sequence continues at coordinate 1,516,709,895 of NC_056726.1, read as the reverse complement.
TAGAGAAAATGAGAGAGGAGGAGTAATACAGAAAATGAGAGAGGAGGAGTAATACAGAAAATGAGAGAGGGGGAGTAATACAGAAAATGAGACAGGGGGCTTGATACTAACGTACCGAAAGCCTAGGGAGAAACAGAATAAACTATGGTGGAATATAGCACCAAGAGTAAACAGACGATTTGGGAGGGCCAAACAAAGCACAGCACTAACCACAAAACTACCTTTTATGCAACATAGGTCATTTAGCTTACACAATGTATTACTGCTTCATGGAGTAGCAGCAGATTAGCCAATCAGTAGAAGCAATGGATGCCCAGACTTTTACAAGGAGTGTCCATGCGAGTAGCAGCCAGCATTCTAACAACTTTCTTTAACAGGACAGGCTAGGACAATGTGGCATGAGCTGCATCTATTTTGTTAGGGAATGGGGAGGTCTGAGAAGGCTAGTCAGGTTGGGAAAAGTGGACCACAAACAAATGTAGACAATGTACCTTGAGGTTCAAGAAATGTAGCTGATAGTCAAGACAGATCTGCATTTTGTTGTATTTAAAAGACAGCATCTAATCTGAATATTCTCTAACAGGCATGAGGATAGCTGATTTTGGTTAGCAAGGCAGATGCCAACTTGGAACATGAACCAAAAGGTATATATTTCATTCTGGCAGGCTTCACAACTGATTTTAACTATTCTGTACCTCTGTTGGAAGTCTGTTCCAGAAATCTACCACCCTTTCTGAACTCCTTACTTCTTTAAGTTCACAATAAGTCTACCTGTTTTGCACCACTTCTCCTTCAAAGTGATGAAAAAGTTTAAAGGAAGGATGTTGTCAAGGAAAAACATGTTCTAAAACATTCTCACCTGCTATGGACCTAAACACTTATGATATATTCTAGAAATATATCTGAAAACACCTTGTCACACAGAGTGATACATTTTTGAATACATCTGTTAGATAAATAAGGAGGATTCTTGCTGGAAAAAATGTCTTGGGAGAGGAAGGAGAGACAAAGAAGTGCAGATATGGCACAGGTAGGTAGAAATGACCAGTCTCCAAGGACCTAGCAGTCCTTATATGTTAACAAAGTCAAAGTTCCTGTTTTACAACTGTCACTACAAGCAGATTTAGACAATGATATGGTAGCCAGTTTTCTTATTTATCCTCAGGTTATAGACTGTTTGCCCCAAAGCTAATATTATAAATAAAAATTGTATGCATTTCAATTGAAGCTAGTTCCTTGTTTATCTTGCCAAAGAGAATTTTTATGTGAATAAAATGTAATACATTTAATACTGGGCACACCTTTAAACATGATTCTCTTCATATATGTATTTCTGCAGAAACTCAAAGTAGTATGAAACTAAGATAAGATTCTGTGCATAGACACACACACACACACACACACACACACACACACACACACACACACACACACACACACACACACACACACACACACACAGACACACGCACACACGCACACACACACACACACAGACACACACAGACACACACATGCACACACACGCACACACACACACACACACACACACACACACACACACACACACACGCACCTCGTTCCTTACTTGAGTCCGTTATTGTTTCTTGAGGATTCCCCATTTCCCCAAGCAGTGCTGCTGCCAATAATCCGTCCATTAGTATTCATTCCCGCTCACATTTGCAGACCGGTCAGACATTATGTGAGCTTCTTGAGCTCAAGTCCGACTGGCTGGTAGCCCTGATGGAGCTGACATCATCACGCACGTGATGACATCAGCTCCGACAGCGCAAAAATAAAAAATTTAAAAAAAAACAAAAGGAAAAATCAGAAATGAAGAGGTACCACTCGGGAATCATGGCACCCCTTCATTTGGACCCCAAAACTTGGTAATAACCGAGTTATTCAGTATGGTTGAGAGGTATGCAGTGTGAAGCATTTTTCTTGTTTTTCTGCCCAACTGAGCTAATACCTTTTGAAGCCAATTAATCACATCAAAATTGTAAGTTAAAATAGGGAGTGCAAATTGATTTATAGCTTTGACTTTTTGTTACTAGATGTCAGGGCTGTTTTCAGTATTAATTGTAGTCTTCTGAAATAGTCTTTCCTGAGTTTTATTCACATTCAGTCATGTTTTATTGTCGATCCTTCATCAGTTCCCGAATATTTATCCACTCCTTGCTGCCCAATTGCTGTCCTCTATCAATGTTTTCTAGGCCCTCCAACATTCCTGCTTTAAACAGTGCTTTCACACATTTATCAAAACCAAATGTCATTCTTATATCATCTGAAAAACTTTTATCCACTTGCAGTTGTGCTTTCAACTCATCTGTTGAGCCATCATCCACAAAAAGTAGATGAGAATTCTTTGTTTTTTTATTGTCTAGGAGCCAAACTATAACTGAGAGGTAATCTGTTAATTAAACAGATTAATGGGTCATGAGCAACGAATTACCCTGGAATATCTCCCTTTGAATTTTTATCTCTGGAAAAATAATTTGCCGTTTGTCATGGCTTAGTTGCAAAGTTATTTGCTACTGTTTCATGGTCACTGTAATATAATTGATCAATATAGGATGTATCTTATATCTGTAAGCAGTCCTTTATCCATGAACATGGGATACTGTCAAATGCTTTCTTGTAATCTAGTAATCTATCCATGTTTTACTTAGATTTTTTTCCTGTTTACATTTCTACATTATGTTTTTTTTAGCATCAAATGATCCTTTGTTCCATATGACTTTCTTTTGCTACCCTTTTGTTCTATTGCCATGAATGAGTTTTCTTCTAAATGGCTACATCATTGGAAGCAAATTATTGGCCTACAGTTTTTAGGATGGCTTACAGGTTCACATTTAAGGAGGAGTATCATTTTTCCTGTTGTTAACCAGGTTGGTGTTTGTTCAGGCTGCGCATATAAGTAGTTCATATTCAAGGCTAAATGTTCATGTAAAGATGTTAATACCTTAGCCAGATGTTAGGTACTGCATCTGGGTCTGGGGTATTCTAATTAGGAGCTTTTCTTAATGCTGTTTCAGTTTCTCTAGTTACATCATCCCATGGCATTTCATGTACATTTGAACTTCTTACTGTTTCTTTTACTTCTTCTGTCCATCATCTTGTTATGTTCCTCAGAGTCTTCATAGATATTTCTTCAAAATATGTCTATTTCTAATTTTTTGGTGATTTTTTTATTCATTTTGCTCTGTTTCCCAATTCTCCATAAACTTTTTTGGGTTTTCAATGAATTACTTATTTAATAGTGTTCCTCTATATTTATCTGCATATCTTCTAAGTTTTTCTGCCAGTGGAGACATGTTTAATGTATTATTTGTAACAGTGTACAACAGATCCTGGTCTTTTCTGATACTGCACATTGCTTTTATCATGTCTATGTTTCTGAGTATTTTTGTTGATCTGTTCCCTCTTCTATACTCTTCTAACAGTGACACTTCTTACCTTGATTGCTTTGTAGTTTTCTCTGTTCGATGCTTCTATAACGGCATTTTATTTCTTCCATTTGTTTCCATTATTTCTGTGTTTTTTAGTAAGACGACTTTATCTGTTATTAATTTAGCTGCACAGTAATATATCCTATTTAGTTCTATCACCTGAATTTTTGTTAATAGTGTTGATTACTGTGTTCATCTGTTTATCAGACTTCTAACATTCTGGGTCTTGTTGACGTCTGTCGTCTATTTCCTTCATTGATCTTAATATGTCTAGCCATCTCTATTAAATCGCACAACTCTTCACTTGGCTCTTTTCTTCTGAACTGAGGGAATATTCTTGGCTCTCTGTTTCCTGTGGGCATTCTGCATAAAGTTCCAGATTACCTTCTTGTGTCATACTCTTCAGCTGCATCCTGTGCCATGCATTGCTCTTTCACGCAGGAACTCACTGGCCTGTCACTTCACAACACTGACTGTGTCGGAGTTGCCACTGATTCCTGCTCCTTTCCTTGCTATCCAACCCCAACTGAACTTTTGTACTGGTTTCCTACTGCAGACTCCAGGCATCTTCATGTGGCAAGTTCTCACATGTTTCCCATTCCACCTGTTTCTCCCTAATTTTCAGACTCATTGTTCCATCATGCTGTGACATTATCCGAGTTAGATTTTCTACACTAAATCTTTCACTTTGCAGATAACCCATATTTTCCCTTTCTTTTTCTTTAACTTTGTAAGAATTGATAGAACTGTAGAATATTGTAATAAACTTGAAATAACTGGAAGAAACTGGAATCAGACTGGAATGAATGTCTATCTCGTAATTACTCAGAACTGTGCTGAAAATGTGCCCGTCTCTCGTTTATGGGCCAAATCTTCTTGCACATTTCAAAATAAAAGTCAGTGATGTCCGAATCAAATCTTAATGTCCATGGCTTAAATTTTATACTCAGCATGTCATAGCTACTTGTCTCCAATGACCGTGCTAATATTTATGTCCGTAGCTTCTGCACTCATATTCCTTTCCTCCTGAATAATACAATTAATATTCTGGAATGCTGGATATTTGACCTGACTTCTGCACTCACTTTTGAGTGTCTGTACCAAACTTTTGAGGACTGCACTGTAATGACCTTCTGCATACCAGTCCAAATGAACTAATGTATGGCTGAAGTGTCTCCTTATAATAACAAAACCCTGTAAATTTCTACATGCCTCTTTAACCTTGGTTCCCAAGTCTTGTACAATCTAAAGAAGATCAGTTTGTACTTAATATAGTGCACATTCTGTTAGCAGATTTTATTCTTATCAGTATTTTTGATTGAAGGTTATTTTCACTGATTAAAAGTGCATTCACTGAAACTGCCTGCTTTAACATAACTGCATTTCTAGAATTTAAATTTAAAAGCACGGAAGGACTGTGGCTGACCACGTTCACAGATGACTGCAAACTGGGCACCATAATCGACTCTCCAGCTGACACAAGCATCCTACAAAAAGGGCCTCATAGAAACAGACAACTAGTGCCAGATCCATGGCCTCAAGCTAAACGCCAAAAAGTGTATAGTCATCCCCTTTGGCAAAAACAAAGTGCCCACAAATTACCACATAGGTGGTAATCCATTAAGTACAGAAGAAGTAATTAGGGACCTGGGGACCCAAGTTGATAGCAATCTCTCATTTGACAACCACGTGGCCAATGTGGTTAGAAAAACATTTTATATAGCCCACCTAATCATGAAGGGATTCACATCTAGATCAGGGGAGGTCATCGTGCCTCTTTACTCATCCCTCATCAGGCCCATAATTGAGTACAATGCCCCTTTTGGGATGTACCTTACCAGACACCTGCAGCAACTGGAAAGACCCCAAAAGTACCTCATCAAGAGGATCAAAGGGCTCAAACAGATGCCATATGCTGCCCGGTTAAAGAAACTCCAGCTCTACTCAATGGCATACTGCCTGCTCAGAGGTGATCTGTGCCTGATGTATAAAGCCATGTCCAACCTGGAATTAATGGACATGCTGCACCTCAGAAAATCCAAATCCCATCAAGCTACGTGCTCGAGAGACTTGAACCTCAGCACTGAAATAAATAGGACATGCTGGAGGGACAGATTCATAACCCAGAGGCTCCCTTCACTCTGGAATAAAATCCCAGTCCAGGTTAGTTAGAGTCCCTCATTGACTCTCTTCAAGAGGAATCTTGATGAGTGGATGGGAGATCATAGGTTTACCCTGGCTATCACTTCTGTATCACTGAATACTAACCTCGAAAAAGAGCATAGCAAAATTAATTTAAAATGGATGTTGAAAGCCAAACACACTCTGGCTAGGTTTATAAATGAAGAACAGAAAATAGGCACAGACTCCTTGCTCCAGCACAAATAGCAATATTGTTGCAATTGCAATCCAAAAAGAAATAGCGAATTGCAATTGCAACAATATTGCTATTTGTGCTGGAGCAAGGAGTCTGTGCCTATTTTCTGTTCTTCATTAGGTTTATAAATGCCCTAGGGCAGATAGCCTAGTATGAACCTATGAACCTATGAACCTGATCTTGCAATTCCTCTTGAGATACCTGAACACATGCATCTGTTTTGGTAGTTACTTTAAATATGAAATATAAAATGAAGACACAGGCATAATCTTGCATGTTTAGGCCTATCAAGGCCTATCAAGGTCTATTCTAGATACTATATTTATATAGAATTTATTCCGCAATTATTTAAATGGGATCTACTTCTGTAATTAATTTATAAATCTATTAATATATTTTGCAAAGGATTCTATAATAATCACTAGAACTAATATAAAATAAGTTTTCTTTATCTGGTAAATAAAATTGCAATTTAAATTTTGACCACCAGGTGTCACATGAGAATTTATGGTCTTAATTATTTGAAAATCTTTTGGATTGAAATCTGTTAACTTTATGATTTAATTATAACTGGGCAATTCTTTAACATGTTATAACTAGTAATCTCTGTTTTTATACCTATAATATCTGTATCTTAAAGCATAATTAACATATTCTGTATTAACTTGTTTCTGCAAATCTTCAGCAAGATTTATTTGTAATAATCTTGTCTATTTACATTTTTTTTATTTTTTATGTGCTATAATAAATGTCTGCTTTTTAAATTTGTGCTATATCTTTGCATACTCTGTCAGTGTCTTTTGAACTTTCTGTCTAACATACAATAATTATTATGTAAGGTGCACTGTATTCTGTAAAATAATTAACAAATTAAGCCTGACCGATCATGCCTTGAGTATATTATAAAAACTATTGTTACTTATTCTTTATTTAATAAGCCTGTTACAAATAATTCTGTCACTTTACCCTTAAATTACAAATAATTCTGTCTCTTTACCCTTAAAACTAATGACTAAAGAATGTGAGGTGTGATGCAGTTCCATGTTGTAAACTGTCTAGTAATGCTGTTAGAAATGTATAACTGAGTAGGAATATTATATCCTGAAATCTGGCTGAAATTTACACTAAAGTGATACATGTTTATACAAAACATCTAAAATAGCTATGTATAAATATTATACTTCAAAGATATAAAGAGCTTAGAAACCTGTCCAAAAAGCTAGTCAACAACAAGAAGAAAAATCCTTTTTGCTCCAACCAATGTAGCTCACAAAAAAATCAAAACAAAATTCTGGACTGCCATAAATAATGTTCTCTATCCTGGTAACCCTTCTACTCCAAACCCCTTTATACATAATACAGTTACTGAAACTGCTACTTTCCTAAACAACTATTTCTTAGAAACAATCCAAAAACTTATTCAAAATAATAATATTTCCTCTACCCTTCATTCATCTCCCAACACAACTCCTTCAAGTCTCTTCTCTTTCAAACCAGTTCCCACCTCCTTCATTAAATCTCTCCTAAACAAACTCAAGCCTTGCTCCCCCTCCGCTGATAAATTACCTTGCTGTTTTCTTAAAACTGCTGCTGAATCCATTACCTACACTGTCTCTATACTCATAAATCATTCCATTACTGAAGCCTGTGTCCCTGATATATGGAAATCCTTCTATACAATCCCTCTTCACAAGGGTGGAAACTCTACCGATCCTTCTAACTTTAGGCCCATTGCTATCCTGTCCGCTATATCCAAAATTCTGGAAAAGTGTATTTATGCCCAGTTACTCAAACACCTGCTTGATAATAACCTGCTAACTTCCACCCAGCATGACTTTAGATCCCACCACAGCACTTCCACTGCACTGCTTTCCCTCACCCAAACAGTAACAGAGGCCCGAGATAACAACATGTTAGTCTCCTGTTTATTCCTCAAACTCTCTAAGCCCTTCGGCGCTTTCTCTCACTGTAAACATCTAACCAAACTTTCTGACCTGTATCTCTGTAGCTCCTCTATCAACTGGTTTTCAAGTTATCTCTCCACAGGCAACAATCTATTTGCAGTCAAATTGCCTTCTCCCCCTTCCTTCCAGTTAACACTGGTGTTCCTCAAGGATCTGTCCTGGGGCCCTCTTGTTCAATATCTTCACTAACAAACTGCATTCAGATAGTAACCTCCCAGCACTTCTACAACATGCTGACGATTCCACACTTATCACCACTGCCCATACAATTCCTGATCTCTTAGCTCTCACACAGGACACCTTCTCACCAGTTGAAACATGTCTGTCAGACAATCAGCTCGTACTTAATCCTAAAAACTAAACTCCTTCTCTTCTTTCCTAGGAGACTCAGACATCACAAACCCTCCTTTTCCATCACCCCCTTTAACAATACCATCATTATACCTGAACCCCACACCAAACTAGCTGGCGTCATTATCGCTGATGAACTACAATCTGACGTCCACATCCAACAATGTATAAAAAAAACCCAGCAGAAACCTGGTTTACTTTATCGTAATCAAAACTTCCTAACTCCTTCCTCTAAACTCTGTAGTTCAGTCTCTCCCGTTACGCTGTCTACTGTCCGCAGTCCCTGTCCTAACTAATATTCACTCTACACTACCATTCAAACTTGAGAGCAAACATACAATAAAATAACCAGATTTGCCTCTAATCTTCCCTACAAATCCCATCCCTGCCTCACCCTTAACACCTCATTAGCCTGAATTCACTAAACAACTATTACTTCCTCAATTACGTATTACCAACTGTATTCTGAATGATCTCTCTTCCTGCCCCTCTATCTCTAACCTTGTATCTACAGCCCCCCCGCCGTCACCTACATACAACCGGCAAACACCTCCTGGATATCTACAAATCTTACAAGAATATTGGAAGGTTCCTTTATAAGTACTCTGTAGCTCATACGTGGAACACACTATCCCTCAATATAAGAAATGTCTCACAAAAGCACTTGTTTAATCAAGAACGTAAACACTATCTACAAAGACATGGCCCTGCCTGTGTCAACCCCCCCCCCCCACATGACAATCATTTTCACTTACTCATCTTTTATTCTTCCTTGATACGGGTCTATATTAGCATATATTAGCGTATAGAATGGACTAATTAGCGAAAGCTATTTAGTCGATCCGATACTGTCAAAATGGCAAAATAGTGAAGACAGGGAACATCAAATTTTTTCCCAGGGAAAAAAATTGGTGGGCCGTCTTCGGGACTTTGCCATTTTATCCTCTATGGTATGATCTTGGAGTTGGTATATTTAAGTAGCAGGGGTGTGGGGGGCCCCACTTATCTTTGTGTTTAAGTTTTTTCTTTTTTTTTTGCGGAGCACTGAATTTTTTCCCTGGGAAGAAATTCGCTGTTCCGTATGTTCGATATTTTGTGGTTTAGACATTATCGGTACGATGAAATAGTGTTCATTATTTTCATCGTATGATAATGTAATATAGATGCTTTGATATACCACCCTTTTTCTGTCCGTTTCTCTCTATCATGTAATTCACCTTTATTCTTCCTATATTTATAAATACAAAAGTTACTCTTATACTATGTCACTTCTGTAAATACTGAGAGTGTACCTCATATATGCTATTCTTTTGTAATATTATTTTCACTGTTTTAAAAAATGCATTGCTGTGAATTGTAGAAAACAGATCTCATGTTAAGTATTTGTACATCTGACCACTATGTATTTTGTTTATCTATTGTAATATTGTAAACTGTCTGGAGCTTTTCTCCTCGGGTCTCCATTGAAAATGGGCCCCTGGCTCATTTGGGCTAATCCAGTTAACAAGTGTGAAATAAAACAAAAATAAAATATCCTGGAAAATTATTAAACTAATAATAAAAGAACACCTTTTCTGCCAGTGTTATCTGAACACAGATAAAAGAATGAACTGAAATCTGGTAACTGTTATATTCTGGAAAATTAACTATTAGTAAAGGAACATCTTTTTTCTGTCAGTATTATTTTAACACAGATAAAACTTTAACTGAAAAGTAATACTGTTATATAGTTGTCTGAAAACATAAAAAAATTGCATACATGCTTTAACTCTAACCTGCATAAATGCACATCTGTTGTATAAACACATAACTCTAAAGAATACTTTTGTTAGATAACTGAAACACATTTACTTTATAGGTTCTGAGTAAACAAACATTGAATAAAAAACAATACTCTTTACTTCTGGCTTTATTGGTCTTGTTTTTCTGTCAATACTTGACTTGTGAACCAGAGCTCTTGCCAAGTTTAGGCCTTACTCTGCATTGTCCCAGTCACTGCTGAGGTATTGAAGAGCCGACTTAATGTCCAAGGGTCCTTTACTATGTACAATTAGACTGTCCAGTCCTCCCCCATCACTAATGCAAGTCTGATTAGGAGATATAATATTTTTCTTGACTGTATTTACAAACATGCATTCTAGAAAACCAAACTGGAAATTATTCAAATATCCAAAACTGCCAGCATGTCTTTATGTAGCAATATCTGCAAAGCAGAAAAAAAGGAGTATATCAGGTCCTTAAAACAACATTTGCAGCTTTAATTATTATAAACCAATACCATTGCTTGTCGCCCCAACTTTACTTATTTATTTATTTTACATTTGTTGACCGCGATAGTCTGACTGGATATATGTCCATTTTCAGTGGAGGCCCAGGGAGAAAAGCTCCAAGATAATAATACACATTGAATACTTAGTAAATGCTAGTTTCAAGCAGATTACAGTCATAAGCAATACCAGCATTTAGCACATATAGCACTAACTTATTGTAAAACACTTTACAAAACATAACATTATTTTCAAAGTTATATATACATAACATTACATTCAGGTTTAAGACACACTGAGCAGCAGTTATACAATTGACCCTTCCTGAAATGGTGTGGTAGAAAAAAAAGTTGGAAGTAGTTGAAGGTAAGGCACAGTTGAATTTTTTAATATTACCTTCCTGAGCATCCTTAATTACCATGCCCCCATAAGACTTTCCAGAATGAAAGAACAACCCTCCCCATGGCTACAGAAAACCACTAAGTCAGAAATTAAAACCAGGGATAAAGCCTGGGAGCACTGGTGCAAAACCAAAACCCCCTCAACTAGACAGAAATTCCTAAAACTATGCAATAGAGTTAAAAAGCTAATAAAACAGGACAAATTCCAATACTACCAGTCTGCCCTAGACTCCTCTCAACACAGCCCCAAGCAATTCTGGTCCTCCATAAACTCCATCCTCCACCCAGGTAAAGTCAGTACCCCTCCTCCTAATATCCCTCACTCCTCCGAAAATATTGCTACCTCATTCAACACACACTTCACACAAACCATACTATCACTAGCTAAAAAACACAGCCCCCCCTCCCCTCCAACCCACACCTTCAACTAGTAATCTCCCCACTGCCTTCTCTTTTTCTCCTGCACCTACCTCCAACATAAAAAAACTCTTAACTAAACTTAAGCCCACCATATTATCAGCAGACAACCTCCCAAGTGAATACCTACAAATCTCAGCTGATGCTCTGGCTTACCCAATATCCATCTTGATTAACCGATCTCTGTCAGAAAGTTACATTCCCACACTGTGGAAAGTATCACATATAATTCCCCTCCACAAAGGTGACCCCTCCACAGAACTAACCAATTACCGCCCCATAGCTATTCTCTCTTCCCTCTCCAAAATACTAGAGAGATGCATACATTCTCAGGTCTCAGACTACCTCCTTACTAACAACCTCCTTTCCAATACACAGCATGGTTTCCGACCAAACCATAGCACCACCTGTGCCTTACTCTCCTTTACTAACACTATCCTTCAGCATAAAAACAATGGCTATCTCTCCTCTGCTACTTTCCTAGACCTATCTAAAGCATTTGACATGGTCCCACACAAACAACTCATCTCTGTCCTCAGTAACCTATCCTTCTCTCAATCAGTCACCAACTGGTTTCAGAGTTACCTGTCTGACCGCCAACAATCCATTGTATGGCAGAATGACATATCTCCCCAACTACCTGTCTCCATAGGGGTTCCCCAAGGATCCATCCTTGGACCCCTAATCTTCTTTTTTTTCACCAATAATCTAGCCTCTGCCACCAAACATGGCACACTCATGCAATATGCAGATGACTCAACCATCATCTGCTAAGCCCAGTCCTTACCCAAACTGCAAAAAGTCACACAAGAAGCCTTTTCCTCTGTAGAAACTTGGTTATCTGATGCTCAATTAATACTCAACCCAAACAAAACTAAACTACTCATCTTCCAACCCACCAAACATACTCAAAACAACTCTCACTTTAACATCACAGCAAAAGACAACACCACTATATACCCAACTGAACACACCAAATTGCTAGGAGTGGAAATAGACAATAAACTAAAATTTGACATTCACATATCCATGACCGTAAAAAAGTCCACAAAAAACTAGGAGCGTTATACAGAAATAAGCAACTTCTCACCAAAGCAGCAAAGATTTCAGTAGCAAATTCCCACCTTATCTCCAGCTTACTTTATGCCTCTCCAATATATACCAACCCAAGGCAATGCGATCTAAACAAGCTAGAGACCTGCTACAACAAAATCACCAAATTCGCCACAGGGGCATCCTACCGTAGTCACCACTGTCTCTCACTTGCTGAACTGGGCTGGCTTGAACTCCCTCACCTCCTTCAGTGGTATCAACTCTCACTCACCCACAAACTAGTAAACCATCCACTAAATGTCCCATCCCTCCAGAATCTACTCCAACCCTATCGCACCACCAGACCACTAAGATCCAGCAGTAAAATTCACTTGCAGATCACTAAAGCCAATAACTCTGCTGGTGAAGCACTATTCTCTTGCACCATAACCAAATTATGGAACTCACTCCCACCCACAATTACCTCCATACCATCATGCACCCACTTCAAAACTTAATTAAAAGCGCACCTAAAAACATGCTGGCTATGCCCTTGCAACTCCCACTCTAATATCACCCACCCCATCCAACCACTACCTTTCCTTCCACCCCACTAACTGCCTTGATTATAGCAAGCTGAGATGCTCATAAGCCTAGTACTTATTATACAGCAGGAACTTCTTATTGTATCATTTGTTAATGTCTGTTATATACTTCGCAGATAAAAATTCTAGTTGTCTACTGATGTACTATGTTCTTCATCTGTAAATATGTTTGCAATTAATTGCTATGCTAAATTGTTAATCGCTATGTAATCCAATGTAACTACTGTCTGTTTATTTTAACTGTGGAGCTTTTCTCCCCGGGCCACCACTGAAAATGGACCTACATCCAGTCGGACACTCCCGGTCAACAAATGTAAATAAAATAAATAAATAAAGTAAAAGGCACCTAAGTAATAGAGATGTCACTAGTCAGGGTTAGTGCAAGGATATAACCAATGATATTTGAAGTATTTCTTGAGTTTGTTTTTGAATCGAGTTAGTGAGGGTTCTAGGGTCAAGTCAGCTGGGAGTCTGTTCCATGTTTTTCCAACAGAGTTGGCAAACAGAATGTCCCCAGCTACGTAGTTGATTTGTATGTTTGAACTAGGAGTCTAGTAGATGATCTCAGTGGCTGGGTGCTGGTGTAGGGGATGATAATATTTTTTTAGTGCAGGTGTATTTTCTGGTTGGTAAAGGACTTTATGTGCCACTATTAGCTGGTTGAACTGCAGTAGGCCAGGCAGTTCAAGCCATCCTAGGCAATTTAGGTTGTGACAGTGGTGTGTCCAGTAGGCTGTGCCAGTAGCAAATCTGGCAATGTGGTTATAGCAGGATGATAGTTTATTAAGATCTGTTTTGTTTAATTTGGAGAATAGAGGGGAGGTGTAGAGAAGAGTTGATAGTAGATGGGAATAGGCAATAGCAGTTCTAGCAAGTGGGGTGAGGAAAGGTTTGATTCTGTAAAGAGGCATGTTTTTATTAATGGCTTTGATAATTTGATTGATATGGACATCTAACTTCAGGTTGTTATCAACTATGACACCCAGTAGTTTAGTTTGGGCTTCTGGGGAGATGATAGTGCCATTGTTAGTGGTTATGTTGAAGGATGGCAGGGGGTCCTGTGTGTGGGGGAGAAGAGGAGCAGCTTAGTTTTGTTGGGGTTTAGGATTAGATGTTGACTGGCGAGCCATTTTCCACTGTATGAAGGTATTTTGGGTTAATGTGAATAAAGTAGCTGGTAAGGTGTCAGAACAAATCAAGGTGGAGTCATCCACATATTGAATGCAGGTAGCATCTGGGATGGCAGAATGAAGGTCGTTGATAAAGATGGAGAAAAGAAAGGGTCCTAGTATCGAGCTCTGGGGGACTCCTAATGTGATGGGTAGGTGAGATGGTAGCTTGTCCTGTCATAGAACTGCCTGTTGCCTGCCCTGCAGGTAGGATTGAAACCATTGGAGTGTATGATTGTTTAAGAAGAAGGCCTTCAAGGTATTTATAAGCATTTTGTGGTCAACCATGTCAAAAGCCTTGGATAGATCTAGAAAGAGTGCTGAGGATAGTTTGTTATTATTGTGGTTATGGTTAATGACATTAGAGAAAGAGAGGAGGGCAGAAATAGTACTGTGGTGCGGCTTAAAGCCATGCTGAAAGTTGGACAACAGCTTGTTCTGTGTGAGGTAGTGCATGAGCTGTATGTGTACACACTTCTCCATAATTTTAGCTAGAGGTGACAGAATAGCTATGGGTCTAAAGTTTGACAGTTCAGTGGAACTGCCTCCTTTATAGAGAGGTATGACATGAGATATTTTCCATATAGTGGGTACAGTAGCTTCAGATATAGCTCTGTTGATCAAGATTGAGATGGGGTATGCTATGGTGTCAGCAGCCTTTGGCAGATAGTCAGCTGGGAGGAGGTCGGCAACCAGGGTGGTGGGTCTTAGTTTCTTAAGTATTAAGTAGGGCATGAATAAGTTGAGTAGGAACAGGTTGGAAGGTAAAGAATGTTGGGGTAGTGGGTGTGGCTGCATTAGAATTAGAGCCATTGGGAGAGAATTGGCTGGCTAGATACTGGATAGTCTCTGTGAAGAAGCTGTTGAAGTGATTAGAAATGTCTACTGGGGATTTTTGTTGGGAAGTTGAGTGGGTGGAGTGGCGGTTTGGCCTGAGTGGAGTAGTTTATTCCTGCTCAGAACTTTTGAGGTTTGTTTTGGTGTTTCTGCAGTAGATGGTAATAGTGGTTCTTTTTTATCTAAGGTTATGGATTTTTTGGTGTCATTCCTTAGCTGTCTGAATCTTAGTTGATCAAGTGGGGCTTTTGTTTTTCAGTAGGGAGCCCATGCTTTGTTTCTGAGTGAAATTTTGGTTTTGGTATCTTTAGAAAGCTATGGTGCAATATTAACTTTGGTTCTAATGGAGCGGCGGAGAGCATGGGAGTTAAGAATAGCAAGGAATTTGGTGTTAAAGTATGTACTGCTTCATCTAGGGGGAGACTTTTTAGTGCTGACCAGTTGCATGCCTTAAGTTCATTTTGAAATTTGGTGAGAATAAAATTCTTGTTGTTTCTTAATTTTATTTATTTATTTTATTTATTTTACATTTGTTGACTGGGCTAGTCTAGCTGGATACATGTCCATTTTCAGTACAGGCCTGGGGAGAAAAGCTCCACTTTAAACTAGTTAACATCAGGCTAGTGTCAAAACAAGATAAATACATTATGTAATGTAGATAAGGTGAATATGCTTGCAGAATTATTTCATCAACTTCAGTTATACAGAAATAAAGAAGATACAGAAATTGAGAACGGAGTTGAAAAAAGAGTAAAAATACAGTGATTATTACCAAGGGAAAGAGATAGAGCTTCAACGTTAGTAAGTTGGGTAAGATGTGCTTTTCAAAAGATATAAAAGGGTTATAAAATGTGTATAATACAGGGAAGTAGGAGAAATTAGGGAGGATAAGTATAAGAGGAAGAAAACAATCATAAATACGGGCTCACTCCGCTCCCCTCCATACCCCCAATTCCCACCCACCCCCAGGGGTCCTACCCTTATACCTCTCTTGCCACACCCCTATCCCATCCTTCCAATCCTTCTCCTTCCCGCTCAAACTTCCTCCCACCCATGCACACACCCTTTAACACTACACACTCCCACTGTGCTCTACCTATTCTCCTCCTCCCTACATCTTGTTACTTAATCATCTCACTTTAAACCTTTATCCCTTCACTGTATTACTACTATCCCCTCTTCGCCTACTCCTTTTATACTTTCTTATCTATTGAACATTAGTATACCCCCTTCTACATCTTGCCCCCCATATCTTCCACATCCTTCTCTTACTTCTCACACTCATCTTACAATGGCTCCATACCTGCCAACCCAGATCTTACTCTCATTCTTACTGTTTACCACTCTATTCTCAGTCTATCTCCTGTCCTGTTACAATCACTTGATGCCCAAACTCTCCATCCTCACAAACACACCTCCGCATTTCTCAGTCCACTTATTCCATATCCTTTTACTTCTCCTATCCCCAACTATCATCTACCTAAATTCCACAGACCTAGACATCTCAACTATGTCAAAACATCTGATAATAAAACCAAAATACTAACCTTACAAAGATACTATCTTAAAATCAAATGCAGCAATCCTACCCTTCAAGATGGTGACATCCATCCTAACCCTGGCCCTTCTCTCCTCCCCCTGGTGCCTATGCCTAAAACCAATAATAGCTTGTTAATAGGACATCTGAATACCCAAAGTTTAAACAACAAAGTACCATACCTTCATGCTCCTTCACACACCCATTTGATATTCTTTTGCCTCTCAGAGACCTGGCTAAAACCTAGCACTAAGACTCTGAGATTATTCCCTAGGTTACAATATAGTAAGGCTCGACCGCCCAAAAGAAAAGGTGGTGTTGCAATTCTCTTTAGAAATCATCTAAATATCACTACCCTTCCAGCCTCTCCAACTCAAGATAGCAGGATAGAAGCCATCATCATCAAACTCCAATTAAACTCCAAAAAATCCCTTAATATCATCTGTATGTACCTGCCTCCTGGTAACAATATACCAACCCTTGAAGATTATCTTAGTTACATATCAGCCACTTATCCTCAGGAAAGTATCATACTAGGCGACCTGAGCATAGACTGGAATAGTATTAATGAAGAAAACCCTTCATCCCATATCAACCTACATGGTTTCACCTAAACCATCACCTCAACTACTAGGCTCGATAAACATACCAAAAGAGAAAGCATTCTAGACTGGATACTTATAAACAGAGTAAAAAATAATTACAAATTAGGAACCTTGCCAGACGATATCAGTGACCACTCTCTAACTTTTATTACAAGAGAAAAAGCTGATTGGCTTAACCCCCACATTACTAGAAAAATACGTACCTCCAAACATTTTAATCTGGACCTATTTCAAACTGAACTCAGGACATGTAACTGGAACCCCTTAAAAACTCTTCCTCTTGAAAATGCAGTACTACATTTTAACAAAAGCGTTCTTATCCATTCTTGACAAACATGCTCCTGAGCACGTATTATTAGAATGAGAAATCTAATACTGACCCCTTGGCTGTCTAATGAAACCAAAAGCTCATTCTCACTAGAAATAAAATCTGGGCTAGATGGAGATCCCACAGAACTAACACTGATCTTCTAAACTTCCGACAGCTTAGAAATCTAAAAAGGCAGTGATAACCGACAAAAAGAAATTTTATATCAAACTTCAACAAACTCATCTTAATAATTCAAAATTATTCTGGTCCTCAGTCAATAAACTCCTCTCCCAGGAACTTCCAAAACACCTTCCCCACTAAATGCAGACCCTGATACACCACAACAGACTGCAGATACCTTTAACTCTTTCTTCACAGAAACTATTCAAACTCTAGCTAAACAACTTAATGCCAACAACTTCTGTCCACCTAGTAACCAAACTAACTCCTCCTTTACATTTTCACTACAACCTATCCCTACATCATACATTCACAAACTTCAATATCTCAAACTAAAACAGGTGGTATTAATGCCCCCTCTGCCGAGATAAGCTCCCATCTCTTTTTTCTTCAAAAGGCGCTGCCAAGGTTATTGCTTATCCTATCTCTATTCTCATAAATAGGACAATCAAAGAAGGAATCATCCCTGAAATTTGGAAGGTCTCTCATATTATCGTCCTCCACTACACAAAGGTGGACACTCAACTGACTATGCTAACTATAGGCCCATTGCCTCCCCTCCTCCTCACCTTTGGCTAAGATCATGGAAAAATGTATCCACCTTCAACTTGCTACAATATCTCTCTCTCATCACAACGCATAATAGCAAACTGTCAATAACATGGCTTTAGACCACATCACAGTACCACCACTGCCCTGCTTTCTTTTGGCAGATACTATTAATCAGAACCCCCCATGTAACAACAACTTACGGCTCTTCTGCCCTCTTCATTGACCTGTCCAAAGCATTCGATATGGTTAACCACCCTTGTTACTTATATACTCTTGAATCCTCTCATCTGATATCCCGCCATTAAATGGTTTTAAGTCTTACCTCACAAATAGAAAACAAGCAGTTCTCTGGGAAAACCACACCCCCCCTTCCTTTCCTTTTGGCCCCCGGTTTTTTTTTTTTTTGGTGTTTCCCCACAAGGCCCCCTAAAATTTTTCCCCTTGGTTTTTTTTTTTTACTTCTCCCTTTTTCTATTTTGAACACTCCGGTCAACAAATGTAAATAAAATAAATATTAACTACCCCCGCCATGAATGACACCAGTCGGACACTCCCGGTCAACAAATGTAAATAAAATAAATAAATAAAGTAAAAGGCACCTAAGTAATAGAGATGTCACTAGTCAGGTTAGTGCAAGGATATAACCAATGATACTTGAAGTATTTCTTGAGTTTGTTTTGAATCGAGTTAGTGAGGGTTCTAGGGTCAAGTCAGCTGGGAGTCTGTTCCATGTTTTCCAACAGAGTTGGCAAACAGAATGTCCCCAGCTATGTAGTTGATTTGTATGTTTGAACTAGGAGTCTAGTAGATGATCTCAGTGGCTGGGTGCTGGTGTAGGGGATGATAATATTTTTTTAGTGCAGGTGTATTTTCTGGTTGGTAAAGGACTTTATGTGCCACTATTAGCTGGTTGAACTGCAGTAGGCCAGGCAGTTCAAGCCATCCTAGGCAATTTAGGTTGTGACAGTGGTGTGTCCAGTAGGCTGTGCCAGTAGCAAATCTGGCAATGTGGTTATAGCAGGATGATAGTTTATTAAGATCTGTTTTGTTTAATTTGGAGAATAGAGGGGAGGTGTAGAGAAGAGTTGATAGTAGATGGGAATAGGCAATAGCAGTTCTAGCAAGTGGGGTGAGGAAAGGTTTGATTCTGTAAAGAGGCATGTTTTTATTAATGGCTTTGATAATTTGATTGATATGGACATCTAACTTCAGGTTGTTATCAACTATGACACCCAGTAGTTTAGTTTGGGCTTTTGGGGAGATGATAGTGCCATTGTTAGTGGTTATGTTGAAGGATGGCAGGGGGTCCTGTGTGTGGGGGAGAAGAGGAGCAGCTTAGTTTTGTTGGGGTTTAGGATTAGATGTTGACTGGTGAGCCATTTTTCCACTGTATGAAGGTATTTTGGGTTAATGTGAATAAAGTAGCTGGTAAGGTGTCAGAACAAATCAAGGTGGAGTCATCCACATATTGAATGCAGGTAGCATCTGGGATGGCAGAATGAAGGTCGTTGATAAAGACGGAGAAAAGAAGGGGTCCTAGTATCGAGCTCTGGGGGACTCCTAATGTGATGGGTAGGTGAGATGGTAGCTTGTCCTGTCATAGAACTGCCTGTTGCCTGCCCTGCAGGTAGGATTGAAACCATTGGCGTGCATGGTTGTTTAAGAAGAAGGCCTTCAAGGTATTTATAAGCATTTTGTGGTCAACCATGTCAAAAGCCTTGGATAGATCTAGAAAGAGTGCTGAGGATAGTTTGTTATTATTGCAGTTATGGTTAATGACATTAGAGAAAGAGAGGAGGGCAGAAATAGTACTGTGGTGCGGCTTAAAGCCATGCTGAAAGTTGGACAACAGCTTGTTCTGTGTGAGGTAGTGCATGAGCTGTATGTGTACACACTTCTCCATAATTTTAGCTAGAGGTGACAGAATAGCTATGGGTCTAAAGTTTGACAGTTCAGTGGAACTGCCTCCTTTATAGAGAGGTATGACATGGGATATTTTCCATATAGTGGGTACAGTAGCTTCAGATATAGCTCTGTTGATCAAGATTGAGATGGGGTATGCTATGGTGTCAGCAGCCTTTGGCAGATAGTCAGCAGGGAGGAGGTCGGCAACCAGGGTGGTGGGTCTTAGTTTCTTAAGTATTAAGTAGGGCATGAATAAGTTGAGTAGGAACAGGTTGGAAGGTAAAGAATGTTGGGGTAGTGGGTGTGGCTGCATTAGAATTAGAGCCATTGGGAGAGAATTGGCTGGCTAGATACTGGATAGTCTCAGTGAAGAAGCTGTTGAAGTGATTAGAAATGTCTACTGGGGATTTTTGTTGGGAAGTTGAGTGGGTGGAGTGGCGGTTTGGCCTGAGTGGAGTAGTTTATTCCTGCTCAGAACTTTTGAGGTTTGTTTTGGTGTTTCTGCAGTAGATGGTAATAGTGGTTCTTTTTATCTAAGGTTATGGATTTTTTGGTGTCATTCCTTAGCTGTCTGAATCTTAGTTGATCAAGTGGGGCTTTTGTTTTTCAGTAGGGAGCCCATGCTTTGTTTCTGAGTGAAATTTTGGTTTTGGTATCTTTAGAAAGCTATGGTGCAATATTAACTTTGGTTCTAATGGAGCGGCGGAGAGCATGGGAGTTAAGAATAGCAAGGAATTTGGTGTTAAAGTATGTACTGCTTCATCTAGGGGGAGACTTTTTAGTGCTGACCAGTTGCATGGCTTAAGTTCATTTTGAAATTTGGTGAGAATAAAATTCTTGTTGTTTCTTAATTTTATTTATTTATTTATTTTACATTTGTTGACCGGGCTAGTCTAGCTGGATACATGTCCATTTTCAGTACAGGCCTGGGGAGAAAAGCTCCACTTTAAACTAGTTAACATCAGGCTAGTGTCAAAACAAGATAAATACATTATGTAATGTAGATAAGGTGAATATGCTTGCAGAATTATTTCATCAACTTCAGTTATACAGAAATAAAGAAGATACAGAAATTGAGAACGGAGTTGAAAAAAGAGTAAAAATACAGTGATTATTACCAAGGGAAAGAGATAGAGCTTCAACGTTAGTAAGTTGGGTAAGATGTGCTTTTCAAAAGATATAAAAGGGTTATAAAATGTGTATAATACAGTGAAGTAGTAGAAATTAGGGAGGATAAGTATAAGAGGAAGAAAACAATCATAATGAAAGAAAAGAAAAGTAAAAGTGCAGGGTGGAGAGATAAGAGCACACTGAGGAGGTAGTGTAGTGAGGAGAAATACTCAATGATGCATGCTGGGAAACAGGATGTAAGGGAGGGGAGGAGGGGTGAAACTGCTAATGTACACTGAGAAGGTAGTGTAGTGAGGAGAAATACTCAGTGATGCATGCTGGGAAACAGGATGTAAGGGAGGGGAGGAGCGGTGAAACTGCTAATGTACACTGAGAAGGTAGTGTAGTGAGGAGAAATACTCAGTGATGCATGCTGGGAAACAGGATGTAAGGGAGGGGAGGAGAGGTGAAACTGCTAACGTACACTGAGAAGGTAGTGTAGTGAGGAGAAATACTCAAGGATGCATGCTGGGAAACGGGATGTAAGGGAGGGGAGGAGGGGTGAAACTGCTAATGTACACTGAGAAGGTAGTGTAGTGAGGAGAAATACTCAGTGATGCATGCTGGGAAACAGGATGTAAGGGAGGGGAGGAGGGGTGAAACTGCTAATGTACACTGAGAAGGTAGTGTAGTGAGGAGAAATACTCAGTGATGCATGCTGGGAAACAGGATGTAAGGGAGGGAGGAGGGTGAAACTGCTAATGTACACTGAGAAGGTAGTGTAGTGAGGAGAAATACTCAGTGATGCATGCTGGGAAACAGGATGTAAGGGAGGGAGGAGGGTGAAACTGCTAATGTACACTGAGAAGGTAGTGTAGTGAGGAGAAATACTCAGTGATGCATGCTGGGAAACAGGATGTAAGGGAGGGAGGAGGGTGAAACTGCTAATGTACACTGAGAAGGTAGTGTAGTGAGGAGAAATACTCAGTGATGCATGCTGGGAAACGGGATGTAAGGGAGGGGAGGAGGGATGAAACTGCTAATGTACACTGAGAAGGTAGTGTAGTGAGGAGAAATACTCAGTGATGCATGCTGGGAAACAGGATGTAAGGGAGGGGAGGAGGGGTGAAACTGCTAATGTAAACTGAGAAGGTAGTATAGTGAGGAGAAATACTCAGTGATGCATGCTGGGAAACAGGATGTAAGGGGGGGAGGAGGGGTGAAACTGGTAATGTACACTGAGAAGGTAGTGTAGTGAGGAGAAATACTCAGTGATGGCATGCTGGGAAATAGGATGCAAGGGAGGAGAGGAGGGGTGAAAATGCTAATGCTGTAATGGTGGGGGTGAAGGAGGAGGTCTGTTGAGTACGGATAAGGTGGGGGAGTTAGTCAGGGTTAGCACAAGGACATAGCCATTGTGTTTTTAGTAGAATTTTTAGTTGTTTTTTTAAAGAGTGTTAATGATGAAAGAGATGTAAGTTTAGTGGGAAGCTTGTTCCAGATCTTCCCCACTGTATTAGAGAAAAGTGAATCACCTGCCCTGTTGTGGGATTTCTGGGTGCTAACTAGTAGTTTATTTGCTGAGCGAAGGTTAGTGAGGTTTGTGTAGGGGGAGATGAGGCTACTGAGAATAGGAGTATTACCATGCTGGTGTAGAATTTTATGGATAATGGAGAGTTATTGAAAGTTTAGTTAGTTATTTAGTTCAAGCCATCCTAGAAGTTTTAGGTTTAGACAGTGATGTGTTCTGAAGGAGGACCCAGTAGCAAACCTGGCAATATTGTTGTAAGAAGTAAACAACTTGTTTAGGTTACTTTTGGAAAGATTAGTATAAATTGGAGAGGCATAAAAGAGTGTGGAGATTAGATTTGTCTGGGCAATAGTAGTTCTGGCTTCTGGGGTGAGAAAAGATTTTATCCTATATAAGGATCCAAGTTTTCTGTTGACAGTGTTGATGGTGGCATTGATATGAGTGTCAAAGTTCAGGTTGTGGTCAATCAATACCCCTAAGAGTTTTGTAGTTGGGTCAGGAGCTATGATTGTACCATCAATGGATGTAATAGAGAAGTCTAATGGGGTGGATTTAATAGTTAGAGTAAATAGCAATAGTTTTTTTTTTTTGGCATTAAGGAGAGGTGACGTTGTTGCAACCAGTTTTCAACTTGGTTGAATACTGTTTGGGTGATGGTTTGGAGTTCAGATGAAGTGTTAGCTTTACAAATCAAAGTGGAGTCATCTGCATATTGAATGCTCGTAGGTACAGGTAAATTAGCAGAAAGGTCGTTAATGAATAGGGAGAAAACTAGAGGTCCCAGGATGGAGCCCTGAGGGACACCAAGGGTAACAGGGAGATGTTTGGATAGGTTATTATCCCAAAGGAGAGCCTGCTGTCGATTGTGCATGTAGGATTTGAACCAGAGTAATGCTTGTGTGTCCAGTGAGAATGAGTTGAGTATGTTAAGTAGTATTTGATTGACCATATCAAAAGCCTTAGAGAGGTCAATGAGAAGAGCAGCTGAGAGCATGTTATTGTTACGCTGTTTATTGATGCAGTCTGTAAACGATAGGAGAGCAGTGGTGGTACTGTGGAATGGTCGAAAACCATGCTGACAGTCTGCTAGAAGGTTGTGTTGGAGAATGTGGTCCAGAAATTGTTGGTGGATACATTTTTCCATAATTTTGGCTAGTGGAGATAGTAGGGCTATTGGTCGAAAGTTGGAGAGTTCAGTTGAGCTGCCGCCTTTGTGGAGTGGGATTATGTGAGAGATTTTCCATAGTGAAGGAATGGAGCCTTCAGTTTTGGTTCTATTGATAAGAATAGAGATAGGGAAGGCAAGAGCTTTATCCGCAATTTGTAGGTATTCAGGTGGTAGGTGATTGGCTGAGGGTGTACAAGGTTTGAGCTTATGAAGGTAAGTATAGATGAGGTCTGTAGGAATAGGTTTAAAGTGAAAGGTAGGTGGTGAGGGAGTAAGGGAGCATGAGCGGGTAGGATTGAAAGGAGGTAGGGTGTTGGCTAGAGATTGGACAGTTTCAGTAAAAAAAGGTGTTGAAAGCATCAGCTCTCTTGTTTGAAGAGTTTTGGGAGAGACCAAATGGAGTGGGGGTTTTGGAGTGGCCCGGATGTAACAGTTTATTTATGCCTGACCAAAAGCTTTGGGGTTGATTATGGTGTTTTTGTTGGAGTTTGAAAAAATAGTTTTGTTCATCGTGAAGTATACATCTTTTGGTGGCATTTCTTAGTTGTCTAAAGTGCTGCTGATCAATTGGGTCTTTAGTGTTTCTCCATTTGGACCAAATTTTATTTCTTTGACGGACTTGTTGTCTGGTTTCTTTAGTAAGCCATGGGGCTGCTTTGCATCTAGTTCTAATGGAACAAGAGGGGGCATGGAATTCAAGAATTTGAAGGAATTTGGAGTTAAAATGGGATATTGCTTCATCAATTGGTAGGTGCCTTAAGGGAGACCAGTCACAGGCTTGAAGATCAGTTTGAAAATTGGCTGGATTAAAATGTTTTCTGTTCAGGGTGATTTTAAAGGTAGGGTGATTAGAAGTAAATGATATTTGTCTAGATAGGTATGTTAGTG
This sequence comes from Protopterus annectens, assembly GCF_019279795.1. Lineage (NCBI taxonomy): Eukaryota > Metazoa > Chordata > Ceratodontiformes > Protopteridae > Protopterus > Protopterus annectens. Next base: position 1,516,685,237 of record NC_056726.1, on the reverse strand, counting down.
AGTGGTCACCAATATCATCAGGAAGGACACCTGCTTTGTATGAGAGAGAGTGGCTGTTTATTAAAATCCTGTCTAATATACTTTCCTTGCTGCTGGGTTTATAGATTCTAGTGGGGGAGTTAATAGTTTGAGAGAAGCCGTAGAGGTTTATATGGGTTGTGGGTTCTAGAGTGGTACAGGAGTTCCAGTCTATATTAAAATCGCCGAGTACTATGGTTTCTTTGAGAAGGATGTAGAGAGCCAGCAGAGGATACTTTCTAGGATGCTTATGTTATTGCCTAGGGGTAGGTAGGAGCAAATTATGTATATGGATTTAGTAATATTGAGCTGGAGCTTAGATATAAGAATTTCTACATTGGTTTCTAGTGGGGGTTGTATCAGTATGGGTGCGACTTGTAATTGAGATTTGTGCAGTATTGCAACCCCACCACCCTTTTTGGTAGTTCGGTCTAACCTCAGGATATTATATCCAGGTGGGAGTATTTCATTGTCTTTTGTTGCAGGTTTAAGCCAGGTTTCAGTTAAGCATAAGATATCAAAAGAGTAAGTATCTAGTAGAGTGTTAAGTTGGCTTACTTTATTGCTAACACTCCTTATATTGAGATGAGCTATGAGTAGTGAATTTGGGGGAGTGGTGGGGGGGTGTCTAAGGTTGTTGTTATATGGTCCTGGGTTGGGATAAATGTCCCCATGAAGGAGAGGATATTTAAGAGGACTATATGGATGCTTCAGTGGTTTATTGTAGTGTTTTCCTATATTGTGCCAATGAGAAATGGTTAACTCTGTGGTATTTGGGTGATAGATAGTTTGAGGTGGATGTTATGTTAGAGTGGATAAGGAATTCAAGATTATTTATTACTGTTTGTTTAAGGGGTTGGGGAGAAGATGGGAATTGTAGGTTTTCGTAATAAGTGAGTGTATAGGGAATAGAAAGGATACATAATAGTGAAAGTAGGAATGGAAGTTTTATGTAAGTGAGTGAGTGAGTTAAGGGCATGATGAAAGAGATGAAAAAAAAGAAATGTACTTGGAAATTAGGAGGTTGAAGTGCTGAGGGACTGGAGAACAGAGGTGTGTAGGAGGTAAGGGAGAGTGATAAATTAGTCGGTATGCGGTTGTGTAAGTGGAGGGTGTGAAAAAGAGTGGAGAATGATTATTGGATGGGAGAGAGGGGGTGTGGCTTTGTAGGTATAAAGGTAGGACCACTGGGGGTGGGTGAGAATTGGGGGTAGGGTAGGGGAGTGGAGTGAGCCCACAGGGCAAACGGAGTGGGTTTCAGAAGGCAAGTGAGAGTCAAGAGAGACAATCTGGGGGCAGCAGACTTCCTAGGTGTCAGCAGGTGAGTAGTGTGTGTGGTCATGCAAGAGAGAAGGTGTGAGTGAATGTTGGATCAGGAAAGAAAAAAAAAACAGAGTACAGCTGGATGGTGGGAAGAAGAAAAGGGTAGTAGTAGAGTGAAGGTAGCAAGAGGATTGGTATTTTGTTAAGGGATAAGAGCTGAAAAGAAATAAGAGTAGATAGCTGGGAATGTGGAGTATAAGGTGTAGCTTTAGACTGGGATATGTTGCCACTTATTGGGCAGAAAGAGAAGGAGAACAAAGGTAAAAATAATTAGATAAAGCTAGATAGAGGAGTACAGATAAAAGTAGGTAAGGGGAGAAAAAAGTTAGAATGCTAGGGGAGACAAAAAGGCAGCTTGCTAATGGGGAGTAGTAGAAGAAAGTATATGCTTCTGGTTTCCCTGCTCGCTAGCTTACTTTTCCTATTACAAGGTAGGTATTAATAAATCAATAACTAATGCAGTTTAATATTTAGGTCCAAGGTGGAACATACTTTCTTAGTCCTGTTGGAAGCCAGGAGCACAAAGTATGTGCAGGGGCAACAGAATTTTCTTGTTCAGACGTTGGGATGGTAGTGACACAAAATAGAGAGGGGTCCTAAAAGATCAAGCAGGTCCCTTGGTTAAGGATAGAAGGTAGGGAGCTAGGAGGGATGGAAGGAAAAAAAGAGTTTAGGTGAGCAAAACAAACAAATTCTATTATATGCTGTACAGTGATAGCAATCTAGGTAATACACAGGTATATCCCGGCACAGACAAAACAGCCTAGATAAATAATACAATTGATACTATCTTTGGACATTAAATACAGGTACATTCAAATTTTCTATAGATGTGTTGGTAGGAGCAGTCTAATTTGAGCTTGATTACATAGGTGAGACAGTGGTCACTTAGGTCATCAGGCAAAGTGCCTGATTTATAGAATTGAAGAGGGGTATTGATGAGTATCCAGTCTATTTACTTATATTTTTCTGCATGAAAGTCTATAACTGAACTGAAAATGTACTGTAGTGAAATGGAAAGGATGTATATTCTTTATTAAATCAAATAGAAACCAGAGTGGCACTGTTTTTCCCTATCATAAACTCAAAAGAAACTAAAGTAGTAATCTGACACTATTAATTTTTCATCATTTTTTAATTTCTGCACCTTTATAAAATTACTCTTAACTGCTGAATTTTCTACATTTACTCTATGACCCTCAGGTCATAATTTACAAAAGAAGTTATTTTGTATCTACTGCTTTACATGTAGCTGTTCCTTTAGCTGATGTCATTTAATTATTCAGTGCTACTGAAGGCTGCAAGGATTTATCAATACTGGCTACAATGTTTCTTGGATAAATAGTAAGAACTGTTACTACATAAAGTGATCTTTACAATACTGTTTTATGGCATACAATATTGTCTTTAATTCAGCTCGCTGAGCTGGCCTGCAATCTAATAACTCAATTGTAATTTTTGTATGAAATATAAAATCTGGAACCATTGACATATACATTTATTACTAGAACTGAACTGATCTGATTATGGAAGTTTGCTTGTCTTTCCTTTATAAAAGCATGCAAAGTTTTTTTAGATAGTAAAATTATATTGCATTTTTTTCAAACATGATATTTGACCCTGTGGCTTTAATAGTGCATAATATTTACGCTGCACTCTTTTCTTGCATGGGATTTAAATTTTTGACTATAGTGTCACTTTAAAATGTAACATTTACTTTAAATTTTACATTTTATAAAACTAGCCAAACCTCAGTTAATATCTATAAATGGTCTTATGTCTCTGTCTACATCAAGAAATTATGCATTGCAACATTTTACTATTATTAATTCAAATGTCTTAATATCTGTTAAATAAAACAATAAGACAAACATTATTTTGCCAGATCTGTAACTGTAAACCCTTTATCCTGCAAATTAACTTGATTGTCATTTCTGGTATATCATACACAACATACACTTCCAGAATGGTAAATATGCATACCAATTTTAAATCTAGTACCAACCTGAAACTATTACATTTTGTGTCCTTATTGGCCATAAAAGTGAATTGAAATTTTCTTTCCAGTCTACCTTTGCTTTTCAGAGAATAAAATACTGTTTCTGAAAATGCAGTAACGTGACTGCCTGCATTTCAAGTGTGGCAGCTGAACTGGAATTTATTTTATTTTTAACCCATGAATCCGTGTGTTCCTCTTATAACCAATTTTTCAAATTCTCTACATTTGCACAATTTACTGCATACAAATTCTTACAAGTGTCACCTGTCTACACTACTGTACATTGTGTAGCACTTTTATTTATTTTTCCAAAAAATCTTGTTATTGATGTCTAAAACAACATGTAACTCTGATGACATGTCCATACCTAGTATGGTACTGTCACACTCCAAACTGCTCACTGCTGTAATCTTTGACCCTTGAAATCCTGATATAACAGCACGTGTCCTCTAGCAGAGGTCTATTTGTAATTGGAATTGATCTGCCTTTATTAACCAGTACATTCTTCAATAATTTATTTTCTTTAAACAATGAAATGTTGTAATTTCTCTCATCCTTAACAATGACAGATAAATAATCTGGTTTGGTGCTAGACTGTCACACCCTTTATAGATAATCAGAAAATCCTTTTTATGTAGAATTAGCAACAATACTGACTTGATCTATGGTATGTCTTTCTTTTTTTGCCTTCAGAATTGTGTATCATTCATGCTGGTGTTTACATTATCAAATTAATGAAAATCTGCACTCTGATTCCTTTTATCCACTCTCAATATAAAAGTCAACAATATCTGAATTAAATCTTAATGTCCATAGCTTAAATTTTGTACTCAGAATGTCATATCTTGCTGTCTCCGATAACAGAGCTGATAATTATGTCCGTAGCTTCTGCACTCACATTCCTTTCCTCCTGAATAACATAATTATTATTCTGGAATGCTGGCTATTTCACCTAACTTCTGCATTCATACTCAAGTGTCTGTACCAGACTTCAGGACTGCACTGCAATGACTTTCTGCATATCAATCAAAGCAAACTGCATCTGAAGTATGTCCTAATAATAACAAAACCCTGTAAATTTCTACACCTCTCTTTAACCTTGGTTCCTAAGCCTTGTACCATCCAAACAAGATCTGTTTGTACTTAATGTACTGCACATTTTGTTAGCAGATGTTATTGCTATAAGTATTCTTGACTGAAGGTTATTTTCACTGAAAAGTGTGTTCACTGAAACTGCATGCAAAATGTGAAGGCCTGCCATGATATAGCTGCAGTTCCAGACTTTAAATGAAACCTGACCTTACAAATGTCTCCATTACTAATGCTCTATTCTACCCCCCCCCATTTTCTTATTTTTTTATATTGCGAAATTTTCCATATCCAGTTGCGTTTGCCTATATTTCTCATCAGATATCTTTGGTGGAACTTTTTTGTATTAATTAGTTATACTTTCTCCTTGGCATAAACATCAGACTATATTAAATCTCTTTTTTCTTTCCCATGTCCACATTTCTTCTTCAGGTGTCTCCCACTCCACCTGTTTCTCCTTACTGTGGGGACTCATTGTTCCATCATGCTGTGACATAACCTGTGTTAGACTTTCTGCACTAAATCTGTCACTTCACAAGTATTCCATTACTTCACTTTCTATATGTTTAACTTCTAATTTACTAATTTTCCCTTTGTATCTTATTTTTTGAATTGTGAAATTTTCCTTATCTGTATGACTGCCTTTATTTCTCTTCAAGTATCTTTGGAGCTGCCTTTTTTGAATGAACAGTTTGGCTTTCTGATTTTCATAAATATTGAACCAAATAAAATCTCTTTTTTTCCCACGTCCATGTTTCTTTTTATACCTTTCAAAACTCTTTTGTTTTCTGTAGTTTGCTCTTCTTCTCTTGATTCTTTTTCCAAGCATCCCAAGGTTCCTTTGTCTGTGTAACATTTTTCATGGATATGTTGTACTCATTACACCACCAAAACACACACATAAAAACATGAAACACACACCTGCATTCGTGGAGGCTCTCAATAAAAATCTGCTCAAGCAACAGAGACCTCCAAAGCAGAAACGCAAACAATCTTCAACCCCCAACTCAACCCAAATGACACACAGCCCACAAACTCAGTGTGCACTCAACCACAGCCCATAAGGCATAACAGCGTACCCACCACGCTAGTCATAGGTGACTCTATAGTCAGGCACACTGATGTTCTACTCACCAGGCTAAACAAGGAGAAAGTTACTGTCAGCTGCCTGTCGGGTGCCAGGATCTGCCACATAATGCATGCACTCAGGTCACTCCACAACAAGTACAAATATCACTCTGTCACTGTCCATGTTGGTGTGAACGACCTGAGATGTACCTCCCTGGACTACATGAAAAGAGACATGGAGGAGCTGTCCTATCGTGTAGCACAGGCAGGTATGACCCTAGCCCTGAGTAGCATCCTGCCATCACCCAGAATGATACCACAGTACAAGGACAAAGTGATTGACTTCAACAATTGTCTAAGCTTCTGGTGTCATTTTAAGGGGATCCAGTATCTGTCTGCCTGGGATGACATGATCGACAAACCACGATGCTTTGCCAGAGATGGCCTGCACCTGTCACCCCTGGAATTCTGGATACTGGCTAAGGCTCTAGCCATCCCTATAGTGATTTTTTTAGGCAAGGTTCAAATGACAAATTCACCACCCTAACAGGTACAGGCAAGAAGAATCTGAGGGTATTGCTACTCAATGCTAGAAGTCTAAACCTCAAAATGCACTCACTCGAGGCACTCCTTAAAATGGAGTACATTGACATCTGTGCAGTGACAGAGACCTGGTTCAAGGCTCCAGAGAGCACCCCTGCATTACCAGGCTAAAATTCATACCACACCTTTTGGCCACCTAACCTGGACAGAAAAACACTAAAGGCGGAGGTGTGTCTATATTCATTAAGGATATCCACACCTCCAGGCTAGTTGCTCAGCATAATGTATCCAAGATTATGCAACTAACTCTGGGCAAGACTGCAATCCAAATAGTAACTTGCTACAGATCCTTCACCATGCCCCAGGATTCCCACTCCTCATTTCTTGATACACTGGAAAATATTAGGGTACAACCCAACACCCTAATAATGGGTGATTTCAACTACACCATCATTAACTGGGAAAACTACTCATGTACCAACTTTTTTGCTCAACGTTTTCTGGAATTCATAAATTCCAGTGCCTTAGATCAGCTTATCCACACCCCCACCAGAGGCAGCAATATCCTAGCCCTAGTCATTACCAACATGGTAATGACACACCAGAGGTCAATTCCTCATTGGTCAGATCCAAACACAAGCTAATCACCCTAGATATCCACATCCCACCCCCAACCCATTAGGGAAACCACCGTAAAAAAATTCTCCAAAGCTAACTTATAAGTTCATAGGTTAGTACTAGGCTAACTGCCCTTGTGGGCCATTTTCAGCCTAGCCAATTACCCCATGAGAGACTCAAACCTGTACCTAATGTTTGTAAGGTAAACACCTTAACCATTATACCATCCTTCTTAAGACAGAAGTGGCAAACTTCACGACACCCATGTAGACGGACAATAGAGGTACGACTGCTGAATCCTACACAAATGCACTCTATAAGCACTTACACGAGTGCATGGATCATGCAATCCCTAACAAAACCAAAATGCTATCCTCCAAAAAAATGGAAGCCAATCTGGTGGTCCCCTGCCATAAACAAACTCTACAACAGAAGAAAGAAACTGTTGCAAAAAACAGTAAAATCCCATGATTGGAGGAACTTCCTGGTCAGCCTCAGTAAGAAGTTGAGATCCCTCATAAAATCCTCCAAAGCTAGCTACAAAAACAAAATTGCCACTGATTCTAAAGACAACCACAAAGTATTCTATAGCTATGTTCTATACCCATGTTGACAGTGGCCTTTCTTTTGACACTCACGTTGCTAAAGTGGTTAGAAAGACCTTCTACATTGCCCACCTGATCATGAAGGGATTCACATCCAGATCTAGTGAGGCCATTGTTCCCCTGTACTCTTCACTTATCAGACCAATGATCGAGTACAATGCCCCATTCTGGATGTATCTCACCTGACATCTGCAGCAATTGGAGAGACCCCAAAAGTTCATCACCAAAAGGATAAAGGGACTCCAAAATCTGTCATATGCTGCCAGATTGAAGAAACTCCAGCTCTATTCAGTCGCATACCGTCTGCTCAGAGGTGACATGTGCCTGACATACAAGGCCATGTCCAACCCGGAATTAATGGACATGCTCCACCTCAAAAAATCCAAATCCACCAAAACCACTAGAGCAAGCGACTTAAACCTTAGCACGGATATAAATAGGACGTGCTGGAGGGATAGATTTATCACCAGAGACTCCCTATGCTGTGGAATAAAATCCCGGTCCATGTGAGGCAGAGCACCTCGCTGGCTCTGTTCAAGAGAAATCTTGACCTGTGGATGGGAGATCATAGGTTTACCCCAGGAATCATCTCTGTGTCACTGCTGGACAGAGGCACAACAAACTAATGGGTACAGTATTTTTCATATAAGGGGTAAGCCACAAAACTTTGGGCTAGGCTTATAAATGCCTTAGGGCAGATAGCCTAGTATAAACCTATGAACCTATGAACCTATGTCAAGAATCTCAATGGCAACACTCAGATCTGCTCTGAGTTACAGCACAATGGCACTAAATATGCAGAACCAACCGATATTGCCAACATCCTGGCAGATAGGTTCAGTGTTAACTTTACCCCCCCCCTCTCATCCCCTAAAGGGCCCATCTCTATACAGGAAGAATGAAAAGTTCCTGTATTCACAGCTGTACAGGTAAAAAACACACTCTCCAAAGTCAAGAACACAGCATCCATGAGACCTAACAATATCCCAGCCCGCGTTCTACACGAACTGCAGAATGAAATGGCACCCCACCTAAGCACTATGTTCAATCATAGCCTCACCTAAGGCTTTGTGCCCACTGAATGGCGCACAGCAATGGTTATCCCACTCCACAAAGGGTGAGCCACCACAGACTTCAGGAACTACCGCACCATTAGCCTAATGACCCTGGTCTGCAAGACCATGGAACGTATCATCATGGATCTTATACACTCCAAACTCTGGACCCCACCCAGTTCGTAAAAGGTAGATCATGTCTCCTAAACCTGATAGACTTCTTTGAAGCAATCACCAAAGCCGTAGACGAGGGCAAGGTGGTTCAAACAACCTATCTAGATCTCGCCAAGGCTTTTGACATCATACCCCACTCTGGAATTATAGATAAACTCACTAAACTAGGTATAAATCCCTATGTCACAAGATGGGTTGCCAACTGGCTCACTGACAGAACCTACACTGTGAAAGTAGCAGACACCAAATCTGACTTCAGACCAGTGACAAGTGGAGTAGCACAGGATTCAGTCCTGGGTCCTCTCCTGTTTGGTATCTACTTTTCTGAAGTACAGGCTAACACAGAAGGTCTTTGGCTAATGAAGTTCACAGAGACTGCAAACTAGGAGCCATAATCAAAACTCCAAATGATGTGAACATCCTACAAAAGGGCCTCACTGAGAAATATGCTTGGTGCCAAAGCCATGGCCTCAAGCTCAATGCCAAAAAGTGCATTGTTATCCCCTTTTGGTAAAAACTCTGTACCCATGAGCTACCGCATTGGTGGTAGTCTACTTAACAATGAAAGTGTGATAAGAGACCTTGGGACACAGGTGGACAGTAGTCTCTCCTTTGATAAACACATCGCCACAGTAGTCAGGAAATCCTTCTATGTGGCACACCTCATCATAAAAGTTTTCTCATCCAGGAAAAAATAGGTCATTGTTCCCCTCTATTCATCACTCATTAGACCCATTATAGAGTACAATTCCCCCTTTTGGTATGTACATCACAAGACATCTATAACAACTGGAAAGGCAGCAGAAATACCTCACAAAGATGATTACCAGCCTTAGATGCACAACGCAGACTGTCTCAAAAAACTGCAGCTTTACTCCATCGCATATTACCTACTCAGAGGCGATCTTTGCCTAACATACAAAGCTATATCAAACCCAGAGCTGTTGGACATGTTCCACTTAAAGAAATCCCAATCCCTCTGAGCTACATGCTCTAGGGACCTAAACCTTGTCACTACAACAAACAGAATATGCTGGATGGATAGATTCCTGTCCCAGAGACTTCCCATACTCTGGAACAAACTACCCATCTATGTCAAACAAAGCCCCTCATTAGCACTCATCAAGAAAAATCTTGATGACTGGATGGGAAATAGGAAATTCACCCTGCAGATAACTTCTGTGGTTCTGCTCGACAGGTGCAAAGGAAAATAATTTTCTTGGGTGGTGAAAGCCAGGGTATCTTTTTGGCTAGGCTTATATAGGCCCTAGGGCCAATAGCCTAGTACTTACCTATGAACCTATGAACCTATAATCGACTTGCATTTGAAGTTTTTGACAGTTTTTCTTGTTCAAGTATTTTTCCTTTTTTTAATTTATCTCTTAATCTTTGTAAATAGCTTCTATCTGTAAATCCTGGGCTTCTTGCATAATAGTAACAATGCACAATTTCTTCCTTCTCTTCAATAGTTCTCTTTATCACCTTTATGGCTCTTTCTTGTGATTTTTGTGGACTACTACTTCCTTCTACAACAGGGGGCCACCCTGCACCTGGGCCTGCACAGGCACAATTGTAGGAATGTTTCTGTGACTTGAGGATTCTACAATGTCATTTTTTCCAGTCCTGGCAATAGTGCACCTATCAGGATTGACATTTTTTTTTATCCTGGGACTTGTGCACCCAGTTGTCTTTTTATTTTTTTAACCTACATCTTTCCATACTATATGGTATATAAAATATTGTCTAAATATCAATGGCATCTTGGTGAGACTTTTTAAAAGCAGGGTCCACCTAGTAAAGGTACTCAGAAAGACCTGATGAAGAATTCAGTTCCAGCACTATTAGTCTCCTTTTCTTGCTGATTTATCCTCCATT
>NC_056726.1:1516579870-1516669870 GCF_019279795.1 Protopterus annectens | reverse complement strand
ATCAATTCTTGAAAACTATATGCCCGAACTATGGAAAATATCCTATGTTACACCCATACATAAAGGTGGGACCTCCACTGAACTTAATAACTACAGACCCATTGCTATGCTCTCCCCCATGGCCAAAATCCTAGAAAAAATGCATCCATACCCAGGTGCTAAAATATCTCCTAGACAGCAACATCCTGTCACCTACTCAACATGGTTTCAGACCTGGCCATAGTACCACTACAGCCCTCCTCTGCTTCACAGACACAGTAAACCATCTCAAAAAATGAAGGCCTACAAGTGTCAACTCTTTTCTTGAATATGTCCAAAGCATTTGACACAGTCTCGCACCAAATTCTGCTAAACAAACTAAACCAATATCACCTATCAAATTCCACTCTTACCTGGTTCCAAAGCTACTTAACTGACAGGTACCAAGCTGTGAAATGGGAAAATTCTCTCTCCTCAGTTGCCCATAACTATAGGAGTCCCACAGGGTTCTATCTTAGGACCACTACTATTCACAGTCTTCACAAATGACCCCCATACCTCCACACAGCATGGATCTATCATTCAGTATGCAGATGATACTACCTTAATCTGTGCTGCACAAAACATTCCCACCCACCTGAAAACAAATCAACTAGCATTCTCTGATGTTGAAAACTACCTTACCAAAGCCCAACTTATCCTCAATCCAAAGAAAACTCAGCTATGATTATAACCAGTTCTAACAAAAATACTGATAACAGTCAATTCACTATCTACTCCACAAATGCTATTCCAATCGCTCCAGTGGCACAGGCTAAGCTACTGAGAATAACCATAGACTCCCACCTAAAATTTTATAGTCATCTCAGCTTAGCTATTAAAAAAGTACATGACAAACTGGGATCACTCTACCGTATCAAACCATTTCTTACCAACAACACAAGTTCAGCCATTGTTCACTTCCAACTTCTATCCACCCTACTGTATGCATTTCCCATTCTGACTAATCTCAACTAAACTGAACTAAGCAAAATGGAAGCTTGCTATAACAGAATTGCCCGCTTTGCTGCAAATTTCTCGTATAGAACTCATCACTGTACTGCTTTGAGACCGCTCCACTGGCTTGAACTGCCCAACCTCCTAACCTACAATCAGCTCTGCCTCTGTCATTCTATCTATTACCTCCCCAATAAGTGTCCTGCCCTCAAAAACCTAGTACAACATCACTCAGCCAAAAGGCCTCTTAGATCACCAAGCAAACTACTACTAGAGTCACCAACAGCTACAATAGCTTTGGAGATGCACTATATAGTAGTTCAGTGGCTAAAAAATGGAACTCTGTCCCCACTAGCATTCAAAACACATCATCCAAAGCCTCCTTTAAAGACCTCATCAGGCAACATCTCAAGCAAAGTTGGCAGTGCCATGATTGCTCCCCAGGCTAGTGAAAGTGGATAAGGTACACATACTAAACCTAGAGTACTTGATAATAGTTTTCACTCTTACTCACAAACACTGGTTAATGTGCAATGTATGTACTGTACCTGTGTATTATGTATGTATACTACATATGTTCCAAATTTCAGTTGTACACCACAAATCTATTAATTACCTTTATTTTTAAATTAATATTTTCTTGTTTGTTCTCTCCACTGTAACTGTTGATGTGCTGCATGCCACTGTAAAAACATGGCTATTGCAATTTGTATGTATACTGATCATGTCTAAATATCTAAATGTATCTATAATTTTTCTATGTGGAGCTTTTCTCCCCCGGCCTATGCTGAAAAAGGGTCTTTTTGGCTCAGTCAGGCACCCCCGGTTAACAAATGTAAAAATAAAATAAATAAAAAATTTTGCAGACAAGACATACTTTTGCTGTCTACTCACATATAGCCTGCTTTTAGTCTGAAGAAAGGCATACGTTCTATCATATCTGGGACAGTAGGGTAACTGTGATGACCTAGCAATGAATTTCAAGTTCTGCAGATACTGTGGCTTTCTGAGGTTCCGCTATTTAGAAATACAGTAACCTCAGCATTAGTATATTTTGAGACTGAGATATAGAAGGTGTATTGAATGCAATTCTCAAGCATTATGTGACTTTAGTTACTTTAACAAGAACAAAATCCTGAAGAATAGCACAACACACACACTTCAAAGATTATTGAAGGTATAACAGTTTTGGATCTGGCATTTAGCCATTGTTGGTCATTGTTTGTTAGTTCTGATGACGTTCAAGGGATTTGAATACATGACAGCACTCAGCTGTACTTGAAAGTGTGTATTGTCCTATCTGTCAGTGTAGTTTCCTTGTTTTAGTTTTAGTATATTATGTTGTTGATTGATTCTTTGCAATGTTTTATTTGGTTTTTGACTTAGGTTACTTTTGTTTTTGCTTATGAGGGTTTCCTTTTTAATTGTTCATTGCTGCAGATGTTTTGTTTTTAATGTAGCACTTTCTTTTTGGGTGAGGAGCAATAACATTATATGCAGTATGCAGTATCAGTGGTCACTGGTGTTCTATATGCAGTATACAGCATCAGTGGTCACTGGTGTTCTATATGCAGTGTACAGCATCAGCGGTCACTGGTGTTCTATATGCAGTGCACAGCACCTGTGGTCACTGGTGTTCTATATGCAGTGTAAAGCACCAATTGTCACTGGTGTTCTATATGCAGTGTACAACACCAGTGGTCACTGGTGTTCTATATGCAGTGTACAGCACCAGTGGTCACTGGTGTTCTATATGCAGTGCACAGCACCAGTGCTCACTGGTGTTCTACATGCAGTGTACAGCACCAATTATCACTGGTGTTCTATATGCAGTGTACAGCACCAGTGGTCACTGGTGTTCTATATGCAGTGTACAGCACCAGTGGTCACTGGTGTTCTACATGCAGTGTACAGCACCAGTGGTCACTGGTGTTTGATATGCAGTGTACAGCACCAGTGGTCACTGGTGTGCAGTGCACAGCACTGTATAAAGCACAAGAGCTGCACAGGTCAGTATCCAATGCAGAGTAGTACAGTTGCCACACAGTGGAATGTCCTGTGCTCATTAATGAATGAATTTTAAAAATAGCAAATGGGACTGTCCTAAGCAGTCACTGCATGCAGTGCACTAACGACATAGGTTAGCGCCTGATGTGCATCACTGCATTTATCACAGAAACAGCAGGAGGGAATGGCCTGTGCACCTCACTGCATATAGTGCAGTAATGGCATAGCTCAAAGCCCTGCACATATTACTGCAATCATTACAGAAACAGCTGTAGGGGATATCCAGTGCACCTCGCTGCATATAGTGCAGTAATGACATAGCTTAGTGCCCTATGTGAATCACAGCATTTATCGCAGTAGCAGCAGGAGGGAAAGACCTGTGCACATCACTACATACAGTGCAGTAATGGCATAGCTCAGGGCCCTGCACATATTACTGCAATCATTGCAGAAACAGCAGTAGGGGGATATCCAGTGCACCTCACTGCATATAGTGCAGTAATGGCATAGCTCAGACCCTGCACATATTACTGCAATCATTGTAGAAACAGCTTTAGGGGATATCCAGTGCACCACACTGCATATAGTGCAGTAACGACATAGCTTAGTGCCCTATGTGCATCACAGCATTTATCGCAGTAGCAGTAGGAGGGAAAGACCTGTGCACATCACTACATATAGTGCAGTAATGGCATAGCTCAGGGCCCTGCACATATTACTGCAATCATTGTAGAAACAGCTGTAGGGGATCTCCAGTGCACCTCACTGCATATAGTGCAGTAACGACATAGCTTAGTGCCCGATGTGCATCACAACATTTATTGCAGAAGCAGCAGGAGGGAATGGCCTTTGTACATCACTGCATATAGTGCAGTAAAGCATATCTCAGAGCCCTAAATATATTACGGCATTCATTGAAGAGAATGTTCAGAGTACACAGCAGTGCTTCCTGATAAGCTTAGCTAGGGTGGTGTGCTTATACACCACATAGAAAGACAAAGCAAACAAATAAATAAATAATGTCTAATGGACAAAGATAACATAGAAAAACATCTGACATATTCTGCACTGAGCCTACTAACTCATCCCATGCAAAGTCTGTCAGTAAACTGCAGGCTTCAATACCCAACCCCAGCTCCTTCTGATTGTTTGTTATGTTATATGCTGCTTCTGTTATTAATGACGATTGTTACAAGACAGAAATACTATGTACCATGTGCAGGTGCTTCTGTTTTGAGTTTTTCTTAGATATAGTTCAGACTATGCTTTGCATAATACCCCATGATGACTTTAAACATCACAAGTAGTACAACACATACATACATACATACATATCATGCCTGCATTCACTTAGTCCTTGAAAAAATGACACTTGAAACCTAATTAATTGCTAAAAATGAACTTATAAATACATTTGTGAACTAGTACATTTCTGCCCCGTAATACATTTTACAGTAGAATTTAATTCCAAAATACCTTAAAAGCAAAGAACATAAACTGCTAAAGCCTCTCATTATTGGCATGACCTTCATGACAATGGTCATCAGTAAAGCTGTGGATGTGGGTTTCTTTAGATTATATAAACGTGCAGTTAGGTCACTCAGCCCTGAAGGGAATCACTGAATTCGACTCCCTTGTATTTATTCAATATTTTAAACAACCAAGTGATTTAAACTTCTCATATATTTAAATTAACATTTAGATTGAACCATTAATGTCAGGTAAACTCTGCAGTTCAGAACAAAGCTTTGTAGTCATTGCCTCATATATACGCGTGTGAACCCTTTCACCTCTTCTCACACCTATGTTTTAATTTTCTTTGCCACTGAAATTATGATGTCTGGTAAACAGTAAATCATTTTAAAATTATGTACCTGGCTTGTCTTCATATATACAGCAACATTTTTTAAACTGTCGTTATCCTTTGTTAGAATTATTTGAATATGTAAGGAGTTTCAGCAAATTGCTCAAAAATGTAATGTCATGTGTTATAAAAAAACATATATTGGATTTTGAATAAAAGCAAGAAACCGGAGACCTCACAAAATTTCAACGAAACAAATCCAAAGAGCGGTGACCACCAAAATATGCAGCACGAACACAGTAAAGCAGCAGAAAACCCAATTAATCAGATGCAAGCGCTTTCGAGTCATTACCCTTTTTCAAGATTATTTTGGTGGTCACCGCACTTTGGATTTGTTTCGATATTTTGGATTTTGGGTGAAGAGCACAATTAAAACTGCAGAAATTGTGGAAAATTGTGGGTATGGTATTGTAGTAGCAGTGGATGTCCATTCTGACTAATAGGGTTAATACACACAGGAAAACCACAGCTGCAGCAGGCTGTTAAGATACCATTTAACTGAGATTTTATTTTTGCAATGGGAACTTGTCCAGACCTTCAAGAAAGAAAACCTAATAAAAATAAACTGAGAGAGAGTGGGAGAGCAATACCTAGTCAAAAGTAATACAGCATAAAGTATAATGTGCTAAAATTATATTTATTCAAAGGATTTGTTCAATCCAGCCAGCATACATGACAGACAGAGTTTGAAGACTGATGTAGCCTCAGACTGAAAATGACAGTAAAGCCTCCATTCCTGCCTGTTTGTCCTGCCACGAGCCTCCCTCAGAGGCAGGTGTCATGAAACATTAAGGCAATAAGAAAAGGATTAGCATTCAGAGGTGAATATGGGCAGCACATACTGATTCAGCTGACCAGCAATGTGAATCCATCTTCTGTGGTATTAATAGAGGTGTCTGTGGGTCAAAGGAAACTTCTCAGGCAAACGTCTTGTACAAATGTATTTTGCTATGACTCAGACTCAGTTAAATCATTAGAGGTTGCCGGATTTCCATGCTACCCTAAGTTATGCCTCTTAATTTAATAATTCACTGCAAAGAAATTGCATATACAAAGCCTGTCTTATGAGGCATACGTCAGAAGTCCAAAATTTCTATCTCATCAAATTATATTTCACTACATTAAACTCTGAGAGCCATCCAGCATGTCATTAAACATGCCAGAAAATTTACAAAGTAGAAAATGCTGCACAAATTTGCATCAAAATCACATGGCTAGGATTTATCAATCTTCGAAAGTAGTTTGAATCATCCAGACTGAATCAGTGATTAGAAAATACTGGAATATGTGACTTGGTTCATTTTCTATTTTATCTGTCTCAAATATCAAACTCACCTTTTTATGCCAGAATAGGGTCTTTAAAAAAGATGATAATGCTGTTATGCCCTTACTTCACAAATTCACTTAATATTTAAAATAGCTTGTATAGTTATCTATCAATATATATATATATATTTATATATATATATATATATATATATATATATATATATATATATATATATATGGGTTCACTACGAAATTTCCAATTCAGAATCTCGGGATCTTGGAATCTTGAAATTGTGAAGCGCCCCCGAAACACCACCCAACACACTAAAACATGTGTATGCAGGGGGGCAAGCCCCCCTGCACCCCCATGTGGGGGCTGCATCCCCCACACCCCCTGAAACTTAAATATACCAACTCCGACATCGCAATACAGTGAGGACAAGGTAAATCTCCCTGCCCACACTGTATGCCGATCTCCATTCAGGATTTCGAAGTTTTGAAACTTCAAACATATGATCTTCGATCATATGAAATTCGTGGTTTTGGGCTTCAAAATTCTGAACAGAACCCATATATACATTTATATATATACATATATATATATATATATATATATATATATATATATATATATATATATATAGATATGGTTCTAGGTCATAAGATCGATAGCCACTTTCACCGACATCAAAAACATCGACACCACATTATCGACAAACCATAAACACGACACCTCACATGCCTGACAAACAAGTAATCGACGGTCCACAAACACGAAACCCCACACACTGCACACACCACAATAACAACAATCAACTAACAAAACACATCCCCTTATACAAAAACCACACACAGAACACAAGCACACCAAAATCCTCACAAACCCACTAAACCTCACACACACAACTATGTCCAACCCTAACCCAAACCCTTACCCTAAGGTCCGTCACTATCGCACACTCAGCTAACCCGCGCCCTAACCCTAACTCACTTAACCCGCCCCTAACCCAAAAAACTGCCACTACCGCACACTTACCTAACCCGCCTAACCCTAACTCACTTAACCCACCCCTATCCCCACAGACTGTCACTATCCACACTTACCTTAGTCGCACCCTAACGTCCGTCACCACCGCATACTCACACAGCCTTCTTTCCAACTCATTATCCCTGGCATCGGAGTTTTCATCCGTAGCGTCGGTCTTCCGCGTGTCGATCATCTGGCGCCCGCTAATCCGTTGTCGGTTATATCAGCTGTCGATCTTCTAACCTAGACCCATATATATATATATATATATATATATATATATATATATATATATATATATATATATATATTCATATATATGTCTGTGTGTGTGTGTGTGTGTGTGTGTGTGTGTGTGTGTGTGTGTGTGTGTGTGTGTGTGTGTGTGTGTGTATGTGTGTGTGTGTAATATATATACATATATATATATATATATATATATATATATATATATATATATATATATATATTATATATATTGGTTAAACTATTATTAGTGCATTTAAACTGTACTTTCTAGGCTTCAGTTGAACACAACTCATTTAGTATGCTACATATTAAATTCCATTTTTTTGGAAATAAGAACAGAACATTGATAGAATAGTTACTGTGCATTCAACTTTATCTGATGGGCTTTAGCAGCATTCTTAATAAACAATAATCTGTGTGGTATTTTAATTCTATAAAACAGCAGAAGATGTATATATGGAATCGAGAAGGAGGACAGAGGGTGCTGGCCATCGCAGTGTGGACTGCATCCCCTCCTCACTGTGTTATGCCACTCATTATGGGTAGGACCTCAAAGGAGCACCAGAGAGCCGATGCAGTCCCATGACATCAGAGGTAGGTGTAGATAATTGAAGGAGAACCATCATCAGCTTGACCTTAGCATATGTGTGTGTGTGTGTGTGTGTGTGTGTGTGTGTGTGTGTGTGTGTGTGTGTGTGTGTCTGTGTGTGTGTGCGTTCATGCATGCGTGTGTGCGTGTGTGTGTGTGTGTGTGTGTGTGTGTGTGTGTGTGTGTGTGTGTGTGCGTGTATGTGGATGTGTGTGTGTATGTGGATGTATGTGGATGTGTGTGTGTGTGTGTGTGTGTGTGTGTGTGTGTGTGTGTGTGTGTGTGTGTGTGTGTGTGTGTGTGTGTGTGTGTGTGTGTGTGTGTGTGTATGTGGATGTATGGTGAGTGTGTGTGTGTGTGTGTGTGTGTGTGTGTGTGTGTGTGTGTGTGTGTGTGTGTGTGTGTGTGGGTGTCTGGGGGGGTAAGGTAATAAATGGGACGCTTCTTTAGTATCTGCCATATGACAAGGGTCCCAAATAGAAGGTACTTTAAGCATTTCTTAGCAGAGTGAAGAGAAAGAAAGAGAGAGAGAGAGAGAATTACGAGGTAATACAAACTGTGATGCACTAATTAATTCTAAAGGGTAATTGTTATTTAAAGACATGACTTACACTGTCAAATGCTCTCTTACCAATGAAAAAAAACCAATGTCAAGAAACCAGATTCTGAGGTCCGTCTTCTGTCACAAGATATGCAGGCAGGGATTCTTCAGTCACCACAGGCACTGTTACTGGTTTCTCAGCTGGAGAGTCACTGGTGCATCAGATGTCTTTTCTTTCTTATAGTGAGTTTCATAAACTGGTTTTGTTGCATGTATCATCTTACAATTTAACTGATACCCCTCCTTTCAGATGAACCATGACTAATGTCCACACGACTGGCACAAATTCCAAACATCCTCTAGTTATATGTGGGATCCAATTAGTATCATAAGTGTAGATTTGACATAATGATTAAGGTCTTAGCCTCACAGATACAGGGTTTGATTCTAGCCTCTAGTTGTAGGCTAGGCTTGGGATGGTCTGCAGACTGATAGCTTTGTATTTACCTGTGAGCATAGACTTGATCACCACATGAAAATACATCTCAGATTTCTGTGTTTATCAAAACCTGTTTTTGACCCACTGTTCTCTCAGGATTTCATATCTATCAGAAGCATGTCTTTGTAATATAATAACAAATTCTGGTGACATGACAGTTAACGTACGAGGGGTAATTCTGCAGTTGTGAATTAAACATGACAGTGTTATATATGCAGTCATATCTATATAATGCAGTGATCTATGAGAGACTACTTTTTTGCCAACTGGAGTAGATCACAGATCCACATTGACAATTTGCAGGCTCAGGCTAGGAGCATCCTCTGGTTAAGTGACTTGCTTATATAATGCCAGCAGGAATCAAACCCTGAACCAGAGAAGCAGTTCGTTAGCAGCTCATTATCATAATCCTCTGTGCTAACAAACTTTAGTCAAAGCTGAGAATGGAGTAGTAGTTACACATCAGATAGTTACCCATCAGATATTCACACAGATAGTTATACATTAGATAGTTACATGTCAAGCTAGTTACAAGTTAGTTACATGTCAGATAGTTACACGTTAAGAAATTTAAACAGATAATTACATATCAGATAGTTACCCATCTGATATTTACACAGACTGTTAAATCTTATATAGTGACATGTCAGATATTTACATCACATAGTTACGTCAGATATTTACACATCAGATAGTTACAAGTCAAATTATTGTACATATAGTTACGTCAGATAGTCACACAGATTTATTTAACATTTGTTTGCTGGGAAAGTCTGAATGGGACAGAGCCTATTTTCAACAGATGCCTGGGGAGAAATGCTCCAGGCTCATGTCTTTGGGATGTAGGAGGAAACTGGAACAAATGGAGGAAACCCACCCGAATACAGGGAGGACATGCAGACTCCACACAGAAGGCATCCCAGCGAAGAATCGAACTGGACAACCTCTTGCTGTGAGGAGACAATGCTAACTATTGCACCACTGCACCACCCAGATAGTTACACATCAGATACTTACATGTCAGATAATTACACATAGATTTCTTGGGCGCCTAGCTCATGGCATTAAGTGGGAATGAAGAAATTCCCAAGGCACAGTATAGACTTATATGGGCTGTTCACTCCAATAATCCTTGGGGATAAACAAAAGCATCTTTGGCTGAAGCACCAATTCATTAATATGGGCATTCTCCAGGTCAATTCCAAGGTATGCTGACAGCAGTCCTAAGCCTTCCTCCTTCCCTTCCACCATATGTTAAGGAATAGCTCATAAGAATCACATAGAAATTGTGGTGTAATAATCCAACTTTTTTTCATTTTGAAACACCGATGCTGCCTCCTGGGTATGTCACTAATAAAAGCACAAAGCCTTTCATGAATACACTGAAGCCTTTCTAGATCGTGACTTGAAGTACACGTGATAATTAGCAGTCCATATTCAAAGAATGTGAGAGTATCCCTTTCCCAACAAAATATTCCGTTTTGCTAGTAAGCACATTACTGACCTGTAACCAGTATGAAGAAGAGCTCAGATTTTGTCACGATACAAATTGTGAAAATCAGTGATATTTCCAGTGAAACATCAAGAAATTAGCAGGTCTATCTGTATTTGGGTGGATTAGCATTAGAACAGAAATGCAACACTTTTTCTTAAACATAGTAATGTGCTTTTTGTGCAAAACACCAAGCTCTTTGTCTTTTTAAGATTAACACCGAGGCCAAGTTCTTCTAATCAGTGGTATAGGTGCATTACCATTCTGGTAAAATGATTAGTTATCAATAGATGGAAATTTCCTGAGCCCCAGATGACTTTGGAATCTACATATAACAGCATGGGATATGTTACCTAGGGATGTATTGACTGAGTCAATGTATGAAGCAAAAAGCGGGGAGAATTTTGACAGAACCTTGACTTTCCATGCTCACTAGTTCCTCAGAATAATCGATTTTACAAATAGAAAAAAAAACACTTGAAGACAGTTGAGCTTAGCTTGTAAAGCACAGTTTTTACTCAGTAGTACATGATCTACTGAGTCATAATCTTAGAAAAATAGTAACTGATAAACTGCACTAGTAAGTTGACTTGCTTCTGATGAATGTAGCTCCTTACATGGGAGGAACAGAGCAGAGACAGTAATATAGCATTTTAGAAAGTAACGCTGCACACTTGACAGCTTCTCAAAGCCTGTCTTTTGATTTCATTTACATGGATAATACCTTTTTCAGTGTCTTGGCCACTGGCAATAACAATGCAATGGATCTGAAGAGTTGGGAAGGAGCTTAGAGCTAACTTGGAATTAGGCATTATATAAGCAATGTTCCAAAGACTCAGGCAATATGCCAATGGATAAAGAAGTTAAAACCCTGCAAAACATAAGATAAAAGATTATCACCACCTTCTTATCCCTAGCATGAAAGTACACAAACACACTTACTTAACTCTGGCTAATAAAAATGGAAGCTTGTGGTAAATCCAAAGATATGTTAAGTTGAAGAAGATTGGAGTCTCAAGCCAAACTGAGATGCGTAATGGTTATTAGATACTTTAACTATTTGCCTCAGTTCAGTCACAGTTGTACCACACGTGAATACAGCGGAAGCCTGACAGATTGTTTTTCTTCCTGTCTAAAGTATTTCCTTGCATAACACCTTTTGATAGCAGAAGGGTTACTCTTGATGTTGCATTCAAATGTCTGCTGTATAATTATAGATAGTTTTTTTTGCATTGGTTTCTTACTAAGCAGTATCTGTCATGGTCAGACTGAAAACAATACTTACGTACATTTGCACCTTGCTGATGCCCACCTTCATGGTCGACTTCAAACATTCATAAGAACAAAGTGGATCAGGTTGGGGGCTCAATCAGGTTAGTCTTGAAGGGCACGAGGGTGTTAATTTGTTACACACACCAGAGCAGTCTTCCAGAGATGGGATAAACATTGGCTGAAACATCTGCCCTCAAGCATGTGTATTTAAAGTTTGGTGGACATTTAAATCCATAGTTCTAGTATCTATAGGTTCATAGGTGTGTACTAGGCTAATGGCCCTGGGGCCTTTACAAGCCTAGCCCATAGAAGTGCCCTGGCATTGTGTTGCCCATTGTTAGTTCTCATTGACTCTATCATGTAGAGCCACTGGAGTGATCCCTGAAGTGAACTTCCTATCACCCATCCACTCATCAAGATTTTGCTTGAAGAGGGCTAGTGAGGTGCTCTGCTTGACATGTATGGGAAGTCTTTTCCAGAGCATGGGTAGTCTCTGAGTTGTGAACCTGTCCCGCCAGCATGTTCTGTTGATTGTGGTAATGAGGTTGAAGTCTCTGGAACGTGTGGTGCAGCGGGATTGGGATTTCTTTAGATGTAGCATTTCTAACAGAGTTGGGTCAGACATGACTTTGTGAGTCAAGCAGAGATCGCCTCTTAGCAGACGATATGAGACAGAGAATAGATGGTGTTTTTTTTTTAGTCTGTCCATGTAGGACACATGTTTAAGGCCTAGGGTCCTCTTCATGAGATACTTTTGTGGCATCTCCAACTGTTGCAGGTGTCTAGTGAGGTACATGCCAAATGGAGCATTATACTCTATGATTGGTCTAATGAGGGAAGAGTAGAGAGAAATGATGACCTCTTTCTTTCTGGATGCAAAACCCTTGGTAATGAGATGTGCCACATAGAAGGACTTTCTGACCACAGTGGCAATGTGGTGGTCAGAGGAGAGGTTGTTGTTAACCTGTGTCCCCAGATCTCTTATAATGCCTTCAGTGTACAGTGGGCTACCATCGATGTGGTAATTAGTGGGAACTGAGTTTTTCCCAAAGGGGATGACTACACAATTTTTGGCATTAAGCTTAAGGCCATGGTTTCGACACCAGCCATTGGTCTCAGTGAGGCCTTTCTGTAGGATGTCTGCATCACTTGGGGAGCTAATAATGGCTCCCAGCTTGCAGTCATCTGCAAATTTGGTCAGCCAGAGTCCATCCATGTTGGCCAGGACTTCTGAGAAGAAGAAGATGCCAAACAAGAGAGGACCAGGAATGATCCCTGTGGGACTCCACTTGTGGCTGGTTGGCAGTGTGGGTTCTATCTGTGGGCCAGTTTGCAACCCACCTAACAATATAGGGCTTATTGCCTAGTTTGCTGAGTTTATCAATAATTCCTGAGTGAAGAAAGATGACCTGCATTTGCTGTGGACCATGTTAACAATACCCAGAAAATGTATAACCAGGAGATGGAACTCTAAAGTAGCACCCACAATGGAGGAATTCCTATCATCACTGAAGAAATGCATACTAATGGAGAAAAGAGCTAAAGAGTTAAGAACTTTTCCTAAGCTATTGGTTAACAGTCCATGCAGGAAAGTTTTGAATTTGATTGATACCCTAAGTTTTGAATTTGATTGATACCCTAAGTTTTGAATTTGATTTATACCCTAAGTTTTGAATTTGATTTATACCCTACAGATGGAACCAAACTCTTCCTAACTATCATAGTTTATATATTAAGCTATTATTTAGTTACATATATTTTTATCTGAATCCTTTTTGTCAGGATGAATGTAAATACTGTAAGTAGTTACTGAATGTTATG
The DNA here is from genome assembly GCF_019279795.1 of Protopterus annectens. NCBI lineage: Eukaryota > Metazoa > Chordata > Ceratodontiformes > Protopteridae > Protopterus > Protopterus annectens. The sequence continues at coordinate 1,516,656,265 of NC_056726.1, read as the reverse complement.
AATGTATTAAATTATTGTATTTCATCAAAATAAAAATCATTTGAGCAAAAAAAAAAAAAAGAAAGGCCTTGGCCAAATTGAGGTAGGGTGTATGAATTGTCTTACCTTCATCCACTGCTCTGGTGACTGACTCAAAGAAGTCAACCAGGATGAGCAGGCATGATCTACCTTTCACAAAACCAAATTGCGTGGGATCTAGAGTTTGAAGATTCCCTATATCCTTGTTAATTAGGTGCATGATGATGCACTCCATAGCCTTGTATATCAGACTTATCAGGCTAATGGGGCAATAATTTCCAGGGTCTGTAATCGCTCCTCCTTTATGGAGAGGGATGACTGTAGCAGTGCGCCATTCGGTAGGGACAAATCCTGAGGTGAGGCTGTGAGTGAACATAGCACACAGATGTGGTGCCAGTTCACTTTGTAATTCATATAGAACACAGCCTGGGATATTGTCGGGTCCCATGGAAGCTGTATTCTTGGCCTTGGATAATGCAGCTTTAATCTGTGTTGCAGTGTCCGGCATTCTTCCGGTATTGTGAATGGTCTTTTAGGGTTTTTTGAGGCACTTTTGGTGTTAGTGGACCTTTTTATCTATTGGAGATGCAGGAGATGAAGGTTGGGTTGGCTCATTTATGGAAGGGAAGGCAATCTATAGATTAGCATGTAAGACTCTGTAAAAGAGACCAAGTAAAGGGATAAGTCTTGAAGTCTCTCCTGATAGCTGAGTATCTCCAGATCAGTAATCTTTGTGGTCTTTCTTATTGTGCAATGAATCTATATAAATACAAAGTAATGTGAAACATTGTACTCTATATTCAGGGTTTATTCTAATACCAGTTATTTACTATTTACTGATTATATAACTCCCCAGCAAACCTTATAACTGAGGCTGCTGCTATCTACTACACCCTCATTCTAGAGATCAATATAGACCAAGTCATTTGTCACTTTTCAAAATTAAAAACACTACTTCCATGGGTTCTGACAACATCCCTGTATGGCAGCTTATCAGAGTAAAGTCGCACCTAGCAAATTCTCTCCATTAGTTCTTTAAATTGAGTCTCTTCTCTGGTTATATCCCTGAGGTGTGGAAAATGGGATATGCTATGTTCTTACACATGGGTCCTCAGGCCAATTTATCTGATTAATTTTATTTGACATCATCCTCCATAATGGGTTTATTCACAAGCCTCCCAGCCCAACATTAACCCAGACGTTGTTCACTGGACTGGTAATTAGCTGTCTGGCAAAACCCATACCGTACTTCCTCTTTGATATGTATTGTTGAAATTTAAAAGTCAGTATCAAGGGCCTACGACTTAATTTGCTGATGGCTGCAAATTGGGTTAGTTATCAAACCCCATTCTGATTCTCAAATTCCCCAGTAAGGGCTGGACCAAGCATATGTTGGTGTATTAATGATAGTGTCACCCTTAACACAAAGACATGCAGTATAGCTTCCTTTGTTCGATCTAGTACTGTGGCTCAGCATATATAGATGATATTCAACTTATATGTGCCACTGTCATCGGTAAGTTGGTAATATATGTTGATAACAGACTCGTTTTTGATCACTATGTCTTTGTTGTGCTTAGAACATCCTTCTACCTTCCACATTTTGTCATTCCTGGTATCTCTTCAAGGTTGAAAGAAGTTATAGTCCCACTTTATTCATCCCTAATTAGGCCCATCATTGACTATAATTCACCCTTCAGCATGTACCTTGAAAAGCACTTAAACCAGCTTAATATTTCCTCACCAAAACGATCAGAAGTGTCAGTAGCTTGAGGCTAGTGCAGTGGCATACAGAGATAAAGTCCTGTCTACAACCCAGTTGATGTGGATTTGATTAGCACTTCAGGTGACTAATGATGTGGCAGGGAGGAACGGGGGTGCCCATCCATGCTAGGGGGACATTTATTGAGGAAGTCATGGTTCAAAGAGGTGAGTTTCTCTTGAATGTAGTCATTGAGCATGGGAGTCAGCGCAGGGAATGTGTGGGCATATAAAATAAAAAAAAAATAACCAGATCCAGAATGGAAGCAGAGATGACCAAGACTCCAGGGTACCCATAGGATCCAACAGCATTCCCATTATGAATTTTTGGAATAAGTCCAGGGATGTAGGAGATAAAGCTGGTAGGCTCGGTGTAGACGGGGGGCACTGGGAGCAGTCTTGGTTAAATGATGGCTCAACGAGGACAAAAAAATTAAAAACAAAAAAGAAGTGACAGCATCTTTAGCTACTCTGATGAACTACAAGTCCAGTCTCTCCCTTAGTCAGTGCCATGCGGACTCCTGTAGGGTTATTCCTGCTTAACCTTCTTGGCTTTGAGTGAACCACCACTCTTTGAACTCCTTCTCCTAAATAGAACCAGAGATAAAACAACCATCCATTCCATAGAACTAAACCTATACACCCACATCAGAAGCACTAGATGACATGACAGATACCTAATCCAGTGTATATTCTGTTTCTGGAATAGTCTGCCCTTACCTATCAAACAGAGTGTGTCCCTAGTAATTGTCAAATCAGTCTGGATGACTAGATGGGTGATCACAAATGTTCACAGAGGACGTGTGGTGAAAGACTGTTCATTGGGAGAAAATTTTAAGTTTCCTACAGTATTGGGTGTTGGGGCTGAACTTCTCTGTGGTCTCCTTTGAAGAAAGCACCAGGTTCTGAGTTGATTTGTTGGCTTGTCTTCCTGACCTGTGGGGAAGGGAACATTCTAAAAGTTTGTATTCAAAGTTATTATTGTTAATGGTAAGGTTGGGTGAGACACGTTTAATATCCACAGTTCTATTCCTGGCCTAGTTACTACCATCATAGGTTTATAGGTTTAAAGAAGATTACTGGGCTAATGGCTTAAAGACTCTTACAAGACTAGCCAATATAATCCAATTTTACCTAATATATGGTCTCTAGGGGCAAGAGGATGGCATGAATTTGTACCTGTGCATTGAGTATCTTACAGATTCACCCTGTGGTTAAGGGAGATAAGCAATACCTCAGGTGTGAATTTGCAATTCCCTATCCATTGATCAAAACTGCATTTGAAGAGGGTCATGGAAGGGGTCTGTTTAATGTGAGTAGAAAGCCTGTTCCAAACAAGGGGTGATCTCTGAGTCACATATCTGTCTCTCCAGCATGTTAGTCACTGACTAAGTTTGGATCCCTAGATTGCGTGACCCTCATGCTGTTTGACTTGCAGATGTGTAGCAGCTCCATCAGGCTGGATTTGTATGTGCCATGCAGGTCAGTCATAGGTCACCCCTTAACAGTTGGTAGGAGGCAGAGTAAAGGGATAGGCCTTTTAGTCTATCTGCATAGTTTACGTTGTTTACAACCTGTATTTTTTTTTGTAAGGAACCTCTGAAGTCGCTCCAGATGCTGTAACTACCTAGTCAAGAACATTTCAAATGACACATTGTACTCAATTATTTGTCTAATGTGGGATGAGTACAGCGAGACTATAATTTTCTTGGAACTGGATGCCATATCTTTCCTTATAAGTTGTTCCACATAAAAGGATTTCCTCACCACTGTGGGCACAAGGCTGTCAACGTTCAGGCTACTATCTGTCTGTGTACCTAGATCTCTTATCTCTGAAATTTTAACAGGATGAGTTTAGCAATGCTTTTAATATTTTTTTTATATATAGATGTATGCATTTTATTCATATGCACTTGTTTGTACTGAAAACATTTTTTGATTGAGTTTCTATTAATTATTTAAATGATAGAGAATTTGATTGGTTCTAGTTTAATTCAGAGGTTATTTAAATGTTGGTTACCCCTATTAAGTTAGTTCTGATGAAGTCTGATATTAACCAGATGAAAGCACTTAACTTGTATTTGAATTTATTTTTGTTTATTTAAGTTATTTTAATATACTCCCTCTGTCCACTTGCTGTGGTTCTCGCAATTTTGTTCTTCTTGGTTTTGAATTGTGAGTGGTTTTGGTTGTATTGGTTTAGTTTCCATATGCACTATGTTGGTGAGGGGGGATATTTTGGAAGATTTTACTTCTCCAGAGGAGATGGAGGTGTCTGTTAATAGAAGCAAATTAACCCGACCCATTGCGCTACTTCAGTTTGTTGGATCTCAGATGTCAGCCCCAAGTAGTTCCTTATCCCTTTTTTCTTTTTCCTGGTAACCAGCAGGAGTGTTTAGCCTGGACATTCAGTCAACTGAGGAATGGATTTGATGGCAGTATTAATGAAAGAAGTGGCAACACCTCTCAAAGTTCGCAGAGGCTTGGATTTTTTAATATAGAAGTTAACGGACATCTGCAGTCATGTTGAGAGGGTCCAGGTTTTGGAGATGCATCCATTGCTTTTAATTTAAAAAAATGGCTAGGAGCAGACATTAGTTTATCAGGTACACATGAACCTTTGGTCCTTTCCTACTAAGAAAGGGCAGGTAAGTTCAAAGATAAACTATTTAAATATCGTGCCATGCAGACTGAAATTGTCTAGCTAAAGGAATGTATCAATATCAAGAGTCCCTAAGGGTCTGCAACGTTTTAAATTTCCCAGCAATGTACAACCAAATAGTAATTATTATGTTGGTGCTATGGAACTTTTTAATGATTGTGGGGTTGAAATGATGCGAGTTATGGTCAAGAATTATGAATTAAATTTATGTTCATTATTAGATGAAGTTATTGTTTTGAATGACAAGAGTGTTAATTACTTTATGCATACTGTTTATAATTCCAGTTATTTTAAAGTATTCAAGGATGCAGATCATTTATGTGAGGACATTAAGAAGACGCACATTTCTAAAATGCAAAGAGACTTAGTGGACTATCAGGATTGTGAGACTTACCATTTGCCTAAAGGGAGATTTAAAGTCCAGGCTACCAGTAACTCAGATGATACTCATGCAGGGGGCACTGATGACAATAATACTGATTTCATAGGGACATAGTTTAGTACTAAGCTAACTGCCCTTGTGAGCCATTTTAAGCCTAGCCAATTATCCCTTGTGAGACTCAAACCCTGCACCTTGTGTTTTGTAAGGCAAACACCTTAGGCATTAAGCCACCCTCCCAACCCCTGACTTTTGATGACCCACTCAAACTTTCTCCTTCGGATTTTCACCCTTTAAGATGATCAGAGCATCCCATGAAAATTAGGTACAACTGGCCAAAAATCTGTACACTGATTAATATAGAATTTACATGCATAAGTATGTAACTACACCCATGCCAATGGAATTGTGGGATACCAACATTCAAACACAAATTGAATTATAGACAAAATATTAAATACAAAATATAACCAGAACAATAGTGTTTATTTATCTTTAACATTTGAACTTATATCAAACTTTGAACTTGTGTAAAACTAAAATACAATTGTTTTATAAAAATAAAATTAACTGCTTTTACACTAATATTAAATAACACATTTCACTTCAGTGACCTTTAGTTAAAGAAAGCAGCATCTGCGCTATGCTCTTCTAAACTTAGAAGTTGCTAGAATAGGATGTTTTGTGTTAGCATGGGTTTTCTGGAGGTACAAAATTTGAAACTGAAAATGTATGTCATATTGTCATTATTAAATTTTCAGTAATTTAGTAGAAAACCAGCAAATTTAATAACAGATCAAAAATATGAGGCAAAAATATAGACATTCTGTGAAAGTCTGGACAGTTGAGAGGTATGTAAGCAATAACTGTGACCGAGATGTTTGTAACACACCACTGTGGACAATATGCTCTTCAATTTCTGTCATTGTTGTATATAAGAAACAAATCCCTGCAAGATAGAGTGTTCCTTTACATTTGTGACTTTGTCTAGCAAAAAATTAAGACATCCACCTATCAGTTCCCAAGTGCTAATATATTAACATGGAAATGTTAATGACGAGACACTAGCACAATAATACTTTCTTTGGCCAAGAGTTCATACCTGGCACATCTTACTCAAGGATAAAAACCACCAAAAATATTAAGAAGAAACAGCCAAAGGGTAATCACTAGCTACTTTATTAGCAAAGTTAAGCACTTTTGTCCCAAAAACCTTTTCAAAGGGGCTTCATCAGAACTAAAACTACTTAAAATGCATACCTTTATATGCAGTTAAAATCACTGATAATAACCAATAAAATAATTAAATGATTAAATAATTAAATATTAAGTACTAAAAAATTATCCTTTAAAGTGCCTACATTTTAACACATAACTAATAGTAGCATACTCATTCATCCATTCATCCGTGGGGGGGGGGGTGCAAAGGCATTTAACTTAGTTGCCACTTAAGGGCACATAATGCTACATGTTCAGGTACAGCACAGTGGTGCAGTTGTAACATTGTTGCCTCACAGCAAGAGGTTTTCTGGTGGTTTGATTCTTGGCAGGGTGCCTTCTGTGCAGTGTCTGTAGGTCCTCCCTGCATTCATGTGGGTTTTCTCTGGGTGCTATGGTTTCCTCTCATGTTACAAAGACATCAGAGTAGAGTCAAACTACTGAAAAACTACAAAAAATAGGCAGGCAGCAGTAATTCTTAAACTTTTATGGTTAGCGCTTTCATCAAGTATTCTTACACTCATCTTCATCAGACCAACAAATTACTGTTACCTGCCTATTTTTTGTTGTTTTTCATGTTACAAAGACATGTCTGGAGTATTTCTCCAGTGAAAACTGGCTTTGTTCCAAGTCAGACTTTCCTGGTAAACAATAAATGAAGTAATATTTTACCATGAACATCAGGGACAATTTGCTGGATAACAAAAAAAGCCAAAGCAATGGTCATTAAATTCTTGAATATGTTTGCATAAAGCATTTCTCAATTTACCATTTTTAATATCTAACAAATGTTCATACATTCTTTCACTTAGGTGTCTTGAGGTTTTCAAATATAAAAGGCTTAGAACACTGTAGACATTTGTCAAGGTAAACCACATTCTTGCTTTGACAATTAAAATGCCCTTGAATAAAAAAGTAAAAGTTACTCATTTTGAAATTATCCCCAGTAGGTATTATATGGGGACATTGTTTACACATCCCACATTTAAAGTTACCAAAATTTTTATTATAATTTTTGTTAATGTTTTTGTTGGACACATCCATATCTTTGGACCATTTATTCTCTAGAATATTCTTAAGGGATAGATCCTTTGTAAACACTACTGAGTAACTTTTACTTTCTTATTCAAGGACATTTTTAAGAATTTAATGACCATTGCTTTGGCTTTTTTGTTATCCAGCAAATTGTTCCTAATGTTCACAGTAAAATATTACCTAAACATCTAGAATTATGTGAACTTAAGTGGCAACTATTTTAAATGCCCCCCCCCCTGATGAATGAATATGCTAGTATTAATTGTGTGTTAAAATTGAGGCACTTTGAAAGATAATTTTTTACTGCTTAATTATTTAATTATTGAATCATTTAATTGGTTAATCATTTTGTTGCGGTGGTGGTGCTGTAGTAGCATTGTTGCCTCACAGTAAGACGTTGTCCTGTTCGATTCTCAGCTAAAGCGTCTTCTGTGTGGAGACATGCGTGAATGGGTGTACCTTCATTGAAGGTTGTAAATCTACTGCCAATCATTAGCGGACCGGAGCTCTGCTGTGGGGACCCCTAACTGGGAAAAGCAGAAAGACACAACAAAATTGGTTAATCATTTTATTGGTTATTGTCAGTCATTTTTAACTATATATATATATATATATATATATATATATATATATATATATATATATATAAAGGTGTGCATTTTAAGTTGTTTTAGTTCTGATGAAGTCCCTTTAAAAAGGTTTTTGGGACGAAAGAGCTTAACTTTGCTAATAAATTGAGTAGTGATTACCCTTTGCCTGTTTCTTCTTAATATTTTTCATACCTGGCACATGCCTTTTTACTGATGCTGGGAAGTGGACACTTCAGAGGACATTAAAACCCACAGTAGTGACACTGTGGTTAACAATACCCCAGGAATCTGTGCATGCCATTTCTTGCATTAGACATACCTCTGCACATTGCTAGAGCTTCATTTAGTAGCTTAGTCTAGTCTTTTTATATACCTGTTATGCAAGGAGGGTGCCGTAATATAAGTAATGATAAGTGGATGGGTTCACCTTAACTCTTATACAAGGAGGGTGTCGTAATATAAGTAATGATAAGTGGATGGGTTCACCTTAACTCTTATACAAGGAGGGTGCCGTAATATAAGTAATGATAAGGGGATGGGTTCACCTTAACTCTTATACAAGGAGGGTGCCGTAATATAAGTAATGATAAGTGGATGGGTTCACCTTAACTCTTATACAAGCAGGGTGCCGTAATATAAGTAATGATAAGTGGATGGGTTCACCTTAACTCTTATGCAAGGAGGGTGCCATAATATAAGTAATGATAAGTGGATGGATTCACCTTAACTCTTATACAAGGAGGGTGCCGTAATATAAGTAATGATAAGTGGATGGGTTCACCTTAACTCTTATGCAAAGAGGGTGCCGTAATATAAGTAATGATAAGTGGATGGGTTCATCTTAACTCTTATTCAAGGAGGGTGCCGTAATATAAGTAATGATAAGTGGATGGGTTCACCTTAACTCTTATGCAAGGAGGGTGCCATAATATAAGTAATGATAAGTGGATGGCTTCACCTTAACTCTTATACAAGGAGGGTGCCGTAATATAAGAAATGGTAAGTGGATGGGTTCACCTTAACTCTAATACAAGGAGGGTGCCGTAATATAAGTAATGATAAGTGGATGGGTTCACCTTAACTCTTATACAAGGAGGGTGCCGTAATATAAGTAATGATAAGTGGATGGGTTCACCTTAACTCTTATACAAGGAGGGTGCCGTAATATAAGTAATGATAAGTGGATGGGTTCACCTTGACTCTTATACAAGGAGGGTGCCGTAATATAAGTAATGATAAGTGGATGGGTTCACCTTAACTCTTATACAAAGAGGGTGCCGTAATATAAGTAATGATAAGTGGATGGGTTCATCTTAACTCTTATGCAAGGAGGGTGCCGTAATATAAGTAATGATAAGTGGATGGGTTCACCTTAACTCTTATTCAAGGAGGGTGCCGTAATATAAGTAATGATAAGTGGATGGGTTCACCTTAACTCTTATGCAAGGAGGGTGCCGTAATATAAGTAATGATAAGTGGATGGGTTCACCTTAACTCTTATACAAGGAGGGTGCCGTAATATAAGTAATGATAAGTGGATGGGTTCACCTTAACTCTTATACAAGGAGGGTGCCGTAATATAAGTAATGATAAGTGGATGGGTTCACCTTAACTCTTATGCAAGGAGGGTGCCGTAATATAAGTAATGATAAGTGGATGGGTTCACCTTAACTCTTATTCAAGGAGGGTGCCATAATATAAGTAATGATAAGTGGATGGGTTCACCTTAACTCTTATGCAAGGATTGTGCCGTAATATAAGTAATGATAAGTGGATGGGTTCACCTTAACTCTTATGCAAGGAGGGTGCCGTAATATAAGTAATGATAAGTGGATGGGTTCACCTTAACTCTTATACAAGGAGGGTGCCGTAATATAAGTAATGATAAGTGGATGGGTTCACCTTAACTCTTATACAAGGAGGGTGCCGTAATATAAGTAATGATAAGTGGATAGGTTCACCTTAACTCTTATGCAAGAAGGGTGCCGTAATATAAGTAATGATAAGTGGATGGGTTCACCTTAACTCTTATACAAGGAGGGTGCCGTAATATAAGTAATGATAAGTGGATGGGTTCACCTTAACTCTTATACAAGGAGGGTGCCGTAATATAAGTAATGATAAGTGGATGGGTTCACCTTAACTCTTATACAAGGACGGTGCCGTAATATAAGTAATGATAAGTGGATGGGTTCACCTTAACTCTTATACAAGGAGGGTGCCATAATATAAGTGATGATAAGTCGATGGGTTCACCTTAACTCTTATTCAAGGAGGGTGCCATAATATAAGTAATGATAAGTGGATGGGTTCACCTTAACTCTTATGCAAGGAGGGTGCCGTAATATAAGTAATGATAAGTGGATGGGTACACCTTAACTCTTATACAAGGAGGGTGCCATAATATAAGTAATGATAAGTGGATGGGTTCACCTTAACTCTTATTCAAGGAGGGTGCCGTAATATAAGTAATGATAAGTGGATGGGTTCACCTTAACTCTTATGCAAGGAGGGTGCCGTAATATAAGTAATGGTAAGTGGATGGGTTCACCTTAACTATTATTCAAGGAGGGTGCCGTAATATAAGTAATGATAAGTGGATGGGTTCACCTTAACTCTTATGCAAGGAGGGTGCCGTAATAAAAGTAATGATAAGTGGATGGGTTCACCTTAACTCTTATGCAAGGAGGGTGCCGTAATATAAGTAACGATAAGTGGATGGGTTCACCTTAACTCTTATGCAAGGAGGGTGCCGTAATATAAGTAATGATAAGTGGATGGGTTCACCTTAACTCTTATACAAGGAGGGTGCCATAATATAAGTAATAATAAGTGGATGGGTTCACCTTAACTCTTATACAAGGAGGGTGCCGTAATATAAGTAATGATAAGTGGTTGGGTTCACCTTAACTCTTATACAAGGAGGGTGCCGTAATATAAGTAATGATAAGTGGATGTGTTCACCTTAACTCTTATACAAGCAGGGTGCCGTAATATAAGTAATGATAAGTGGATGGGTTCACCTTAACTCTTATACAAGGAGGGTGCCATAATATAAGTAATGATAAGTGGATGGGTTCACCTTAACTCTTATGCAAGGAGGGTGCCGTAATATAAGTAATGATAAGTGGATGGGTTCACCTTAACTCTTATACAAGGAGGGTGCCGTAATATAAGTAATGATAAGTGGATGGGTTCACCTTAACTCTTATGCAAGGAGGGTGCCGTAATATAAGTAATGATAAGTGGATGGGTTCACCTTAACTCTTATGCAAGGAGGGTGCCGTAATATAAGTAATGATAAGTGGATGGGTTCACCTTAACTCTTATTCAAGGAGGGTGCCGTAATATAAGTAATGATAAGTGGATGGGTTCACCTTAACTCTTATGCAAGGAGGGTGCCGTAATATAAGTAATGATAAGTGGATGGGTTCACCTTAACTCTTATACAAGGAGGGTGCCGTAATATAAGTAATGATAAGTGGATGGGTTCACCTTAACTCTTATACAAGGAGGGTGCCATAATATAAGTAATGATAAGTGGATGGGTTCACCTTAACTCTTATGCAAGGAGGGTGCCGTAATATAAGTAATGATAAGTGGATGGGTTCACCTTAACTCTTATTCAAGGAGGGTGCCTTAATATAAGTAATGATAAGTGGATGGGTTCACCTTAACTCTTATTCAAGGAGGGTGCCGTAATATAAGTAATGATAAGTGGATGGGTTCACCTTAACTCTTATTCAAGGAGGGTGCCGTAATATAAGTAATGATAAGTGGATGGGTTCACCTTAACTCTTATTCAAGGAGGGTGCCATAATATAAGTAATGATAAGTGGATGGGTTCACCTTAACTCTTATTCAAGGAGGGTGCCGTAATATAAGTAATGATAAGTGGATGGGTTCACCTTAACTCTTATACAAGGAGGGTGCCTTAATATAAGTAATGATAAGTGGATGGGTTCACCTTAACTCTTATACAAGGAGGGTGCCGTAATATTAGTAATGATAAGCGGATGGGTTCACCTTAACTCTTATACAAGGAGGGTGCCATAATATAAGTAATGATAAGTGGATGGGTTCACCTTAACTCTTATACAAGGAGGGTGCCGTAATATAAGTAATGATAAGTGGATGGGTTCACCTTAACTCTTATACAAGGAGGGTGCCGTAGTATAAGTAATGATAAGTGGATGGGTTCACCTTAACTCTTGTACAAGAAGGGTGCCGTAATATAAGTAATGATAAGTGGATGGGTTCACCTTAACTCTTAAACAAGGAGGGTGCCGTAATATAAGTAATGATAAGTGGATGGGTTCACCTTAACTCTTATACAAGGAGGGTGCTGTAATATAAGTAATGATAAGTGGATGGGTTCACCTTAACTCTTATGCAAGGAGGGTGCCGTAATATAAGTAATGATAAGTGGATGGGTTCACCTTAACTCTTATACAAGGAGGGTGCTGTAATATAAGAAATGATAAGTGGATGGGTTCACCTTATCTCTTATACAAGGAGGGTGCTGTAATATAAGTAATGATAAGTGGATGGGTTCACCTTAACTCTTATTCAAGGAGGGTGCCGTAATATAAATAATGATAAGTGGATGGGTTCACCTTAACTCTTATACAAGGAGGGTGCCGTAATATAAGTAATGATAAGTGGATGGGTACACCTTAACTCTTATGCAAGGAGGGTGCCGTAATATAAGTAATGATAAGTGGATGGGTTCACCTTAACTCTTATGCAAGGAGGGTGCCATAATATAAGTAATGATAAGTGGATGGGTTCACCTTAACTCCAACAATATTAGCAAACAGACAAAATCAATTTGTTTGAATACAGTATGCAAAGGGGGGGGGGTGTGGGAGTGATGGCATAACACTGTGCTCACTTTCCTTTCATGAAACACTAAAGATTATTTTATTTTCCTGATGTGTCTGTCTTTTGCTGTTGAGTGACACCAAGAAGCTACTAGAGTATCTATTTTTGTTTTACACAATGTCACAAAAGACTTGCACTTGTCCTTCTAGATTTGTTCTTTTTTACTATTCAGGTATTTCACCTACTGCCTGAGACTCACTTTACAAATAAGCACAAACACACGCACGCACATGCACACACACACACACCAATCCAACATTATGCAAACAGTAATGCACAATAGGATATGTCAATAGGTAATTAACATCCACCCAGGGGCAGCTAGGTAGGTTATGATCCATAATTAATTACAGCTCTGAATGTTTTATGACTGATTAGTATTAGTGTGTGGAAAATCTCTGGAGGAAGATTGAGCTAACGTAATCATATCAAAATATTTTATATACTCATGGCACAATTAAAAAAAAATAAAAATCTTGTGGATCTTTTACAAATAGGTTTGCCTTTCAATAAAACAATGAAGTAAGCGAATAGAAAATATAGATGTGAAAACAAATAAATCACTATCAAATGCATCGACTGTCTGACCAATAAACAACCATTTAATTTTATATTATATGGCACCTGGATCCCAAAGCAGGGTACTAAAAATTAAGCGCACCATAATAAATCATGTTTCCATAACACTGCATACGTGTTTTGCATTTTTTAAGTTACTACATAGCTGAAAGCTGCAACATCTGCATATTAAACTGTCAACGGGTAAGCTCACTTTCAGCACACATTCAGTAGTCCATAAGAACTCACTCTCACTTTCAGCACACATTCAGTAGTCCATAAGAACTCACTCTCACTTTCAGCACACATTCAGTAGTCCATAAGAACTCACTCTCACTTTCAACACACATTCAGTAGTCCATAAGAACTCACTCTCACTTTCAGCACACATTCAGTAGTCCATAAGAACTCACTCTCACTTTCAACACACATTCAGTAGTCCATAAGAACTCACTCTCACTTTCAACACACATTCAGTAGTCCATAAGAACTCACTCTCACTTTCAGCACACATTCAGTAGTCCATAAGAACTCACTCTCACTTTCAGCACACATTCAGTAGTCCATAAGAACTCACTCTCACTTTCAACACACATTCAGTAGTCCATAAGAACTCACTCTCACTTTCAACGCACATTCAGTAGTCCATAAGAACTCACTCTCACTTTCAACACACATTCAGTAGTCCATAAGAACTCACTCTCACTTTCAACACACATTCAGTAGTCCATAAGAACTCACTCTCACTTTCAGCACACATTCAGTAGTCCATAAGAAGCTTAAGAAAGTACTTAAACTGAAATAGTGACCCAGTGGGTATCATGCTAAAAGCAATGAAACAAAGGTTCCCAGTTCCCAAAAAATTGAGTAAGAATGTTAGCCAAGGCCTTAGTGTGAGGAAGGGAATCCTGTTGGCTCAGTGGAGATGTTAACTCACTGAAAAGGAGAGAAAGAGAGAGAATACGGCGAAATTACACCTGTAGTGGGCTAACAGCTTAACCAACAGTGCAAACTCAAAAAGTAGCTTTCAGTTCAGTATAGCATGCAGTGTGCTAACAAGTAAACAGTGAAACAAAAAAACAGTAGCTTTATGTTAGGTAAAACAATACTGAGTAAAACTAAATTATATTTAGTAGTAACACATGTAATGGCAAACTCCTAAGGGCCCAAAGTAAATGCAGGACTTCAGTAATAATACTTTAAAGTATAAGATGTAATTTGCATGCTGATTGTTTTTAACAATTGCACATTGAGTCGATAAGAATTTGAGACTACCATAGGATCATAGGTTCATAGGTATGTACTAGGCTAATGGCCCTGGAGCCTTTACAAGCCTAGCCCATAAAAGTGCCCAGGCATTGTGCCACCCAATGTTAGTTCCCAGTGCCTCTATCAAGTAGAGCCACTGGAGTGATCCCCGGGGTGAACGTTCTATTACCCATCCACTCATCAAAATTTCTCTGCTTGACATGTATGGTAAGTCTATTCCAGAGCATGGGCAGTTTCTGGGTGAGGAACCTGTCCCTCCAGCATTGCTTGTGGTAATGATGTTGAGGTCTCTGGAGCATGTGGTGTGGAGAGATTGGGATTTGTTTAGATGTAGCATTTCTAACAGAGCTGGGGCAGACATGGCTTTGTAAGTCAAGCAGAGATCACCTCTAAGTAGGCGATATGAGACAGAAAGTAGCTGGAGTCTTTTGAGTCTGTCCATGTAGGACATGTCTTTAATGCCTACGATCCTCTTCGTGAGGTACTTCTGTGGCCTCTCCAGCTGTTGCAGGTGTCTAGTGAGATATATGCCAAATGGGGCATTGTACTTGATGATTGGTCTAATGAGGGAAGAATAGAGAGAGAAGGAGATGATGACCTCTTTCTTCCTGGATGCAAAACCCTTGGTAATGAGGTGTGCCACATAGCAGGACTTTCTGACCACAGTGGCAATGTGGTGGTTGAAGGAGAAGTTGCTGTCAACCTGTCTCCCCAGATCTCTTTTAATGCCTTCAGTGTTCAGTGGGTTCCCATCGATGTGGGAATTATTGGGAATGGAGTTTTTACCAAAGGGGATGACAACACATTTTTTGACTTTAAGCTAAGGCCATGGTTTTGACACCAGTCATTGGTCTCAGCGAGGCCTTTCTGTAGGATGTCTGCATCACCTGGGGAGTTAATAATGGCTCCCAGCTTGCAGTCATCTGTGAACTTGGTCAGCCAGAGTCCCTTTGTGTTGGCCTGGACTTCTGAGAAGTAAATGTCGAACAGGAGAGGACCCAGGACCGATCCCTGTGGGACTCCACTCATGACTGGTCGGCAGTCTGACTTGGAGTCTGCTACTTTCACACAGTGTGTTCTATCTGTGAGATAATTTGCAACCCACCTAGTGATATAGGGGTTTGATTCCTAGTTTGGTGAGCTTATCAATAATTCCTGAGTTAGGAATGGAATTAAAGTCCTTGGCCAGATCGAGGTAGGCTGTATGCACTGCCTTACCTTCATCCACAGCCCTGGTGACTGACTCAAAGAAGTCAACAAGGTTGAGCAGGCATGATCTCCCTTTCACAAAGACATATTGCGTGGAGTCTAGAGTTTGAAGATTCCCTATATCTTTGTTAATCAGGCTAGATATCTCTAACAGTGGACCTTAAAATACAGACATACTATTGTACAATACAGTGTAAACAATTTCTAACATTCCCTGTGACCTGCATGTCTTCCTTGTCATTTGAAGATTAAAGCTTAAATATTACAGTCTATATTACTGCAATCATACAGGTCACTGTTATGCTTGAATAAGATAGTGCAGGGAAGACTGCAGAGCTTAAAACATTATCTATGTGCAGCCTGATGCTCCGATTACTTGTACAATCATTACTGTAATTGTTCATATAAGTAAGAAAAAAATGTATGTACTCCGTGACAAGTAATGTCATCACGAGTCAGATGGCTTATATTTATGTACTAGAGTCTCAAAGCTGGTAACACATATGAGTTAAGTACGCTGGTAGACATATTTCAGTTAACGAGATAAGAGTTAAGTGCATTGGTAACACGTTTCAGGTAAGTACAGTCTGGTAATATAAACACAAAATCTAATTAACTGAGTTTACAAATGAAGAGAAAAACATCCTAGCAACAGTACATAGATGTTACAAGCAAACTGTTGAGTTGAATTGTGTTTACTTTGGTGTATGCCCCACCAAGGGAGTCAAACAGCTGCAGTGCTTTTCAAATATGGCGCCCTGGGTTTATAAAAGATCTGATATGCCTCTACAAGTTGTGGGCTGGTCAGTGAGGGGCTATTCAATCAGAAGGTATGGGAGATGGAAATATCTTAGTGAAAAAGAAAAAAATACACCCCCAGAAGTAGAACTAAGTTCAATTTTAAATGGCTCTGTAGGGCATCTGTGTTCACTCCTGTGCCAAATAGGCATGGTAAAGACACACAGTCCGAGCCTTCAATTGTCTGGCAGTCTGCAGGTCTGCCTCAACTTTAACTTTAAAAAAAAATTGGGAATTAAAGGAGCCACTCAGGAATTCATGGCACGCCATTATTTTGTCCTCAAAACCGGTAAATACCAAGGCATTCGACATGGTTGAAAGGTCAGGCGATATGACTGTATGAATCTTTCATGCCTGAGGCCTACTACTTAATAATGGACACATGTAAGTCAACTACGTCTCTGCTGTCACATGTTAAGGTAATTTCTGTACAAATCTCCCACCTTTTACTTGCTTACACTGCCAAGTAACAACATGCAAGTATACCAGTCACAGCACTCTCCAGGTTCAAATGCCAGTCATCCATATTATTGCACAACACTCTCCAGGTTCAAATGAAAGTCATCCAGATTATTGCACAACACTCTCCAGGTTCAAATGCCAGTCATCCATATTACTGCACAACACTCTCCAGGTTCAACACTTGCCTTGTAAATCCAGCAGCTGCAACAGGTTTAGTTCAGGGCTGACACTGTCTGATGCAACAGTACATAGCAAATACGTGAGGAGATGAAGGTTGTGAGCATTGCATGACATCAATGTTACTATATGTATGTGTGTAAGAGTAAGGTTTTAGGCCCTTAGGTGGTTAGTGAGTGTGATATCTGTTGCCTCTTGGCCAGTACAAAGGCATATTGTGCATGTCTACATCTGCCTACACCCACAGCAGCTGGTGGTTCCCCCTCTGACTCCTCATCTGCCTGTGGCTGGGGTGACCTTGCCATTGGTGATGGGATGTGTGCTCCTTCTCTTTGTTGATTCTGCTGAAGCTGTTGTTTCAGGATGATGTTGTATAGCATGTAACAGATGGTGAAGGTTTCAGTACATGTCTGTGAATTGTACTGCAGGGCTCCCCCAAATGTATCTTGGCACTGAAACCATGACATCAGCAGCCCAGACACATGCTCTGTGATATTGCTGGTTGAGCATGTACCTCATTATGACATTCTTCAATGGGTGTGTGTACATTTTTAATGGGTGCCATCAGCCACAGTTCCAGTGCACAACCTGGATCCTCCAGTAAATGACCTTGTGGGATATCCTCCCTAGATACAGTTGTGAGGTGTGCCAGATATGTGAGTCATGGTGACTCCCAAAGATCCCAACACACATGTTCAAGATGATTCCCTTAGCATTACATACAGCTTGGCAGTTAGAGTGAAAGCCCTATCTATTAATGTAGAGCCTTCCCTGTTCCTGTTCCCAGGTGTTGCCTTCATTTGTACATGTGTGCAATCTATGGCACCCAGTACTTCAGGGTAGTGCACTACAGGGTAGAACTCCTGCATATTTCTGGCCCTGTCCTTAGGAGTAAGGGGAAAATATATGTGGTCACTGGCATGTTGGAGCATAGCATTGAAATATTAATGGAGGATCCTGGATGCTGATGCCTGTGATACCCCAGCATGTCCTCTGTTGGTCTCTGAAAGGTATCTATAGCTGAGATTCTAAGTGGTACACATACCTTTGTCTCCACTGTGGTGAGGCCCCCTCAATTTGACCTGGCTCTGAGTTGAGGGCAGCAGAGGTTGCAGAGTTCCTGAAGTGTGTTTTTATCCACTCCATAGCACTCTACAATTTCCACATCATGTAGGCTGTGAAAAGTTAGATGGGGCCTGACAACTCTTCTTCTCGGCCTAGGCCTATTGACAGCAACAGCAACATCGGCTTCAGACTGTTGCACATACAACTGAATTAATGCAACAGAAGCCCCTAACATTGTTTCTGTGTAGACTCCTTTCTGTGGCTGTATTCCGATAGGTTGTGGAATTTGCAGCAAAAATCAGCACCGAGTCTATATTGTTGCTTTGCAGCTTGTTGAACAGCTGCTCTTTTTTAATTTCTCCAAATCTTTTGGGTTTCTACTACCATGATGGGAATGAACTCCATTCCAAAGTCAAAGTACAATTAAAGTTCATGAAATTAGTATTGTTTCACTCTTTGATGTCAGCCAAAAGTGCTCTTCGCAGCACCTACAAAGTGCCCAGTAATGACGCCTTTTGCAATTCATATGGAGTTACATGTATTGGTAACATATCGAAATACGATTGTAGATTCTTTTTTATAAGACCCATTCTCCTACTACTATTGGGACTGTCTGGATATCTTTCTTCCAAATTGCTTGCATTTCTACCAACAAATCCTGATAGTTTATGACGACTTTATGTCTCTCTATACACAAGATATTGTAGTCACTGAGTGTGGTGATTTCAGTGATCAATGCTACTTTTGTCTTCTTTTCATAGACAACCATATCCAGTTTTCTAGCATCTATCTTTTGAACTGGTTCTAATGGATGATCCCATGTGATGTTCATCATTTTCTATGATGCTTTGAGGCTCATGTTTCCAGTGTTTTTCACCTACTTCAGTACCATAATATTTGCACAATCCCCAGTGCAACAATCTTGCTGCATTATTATGCCTTTCAGTATACAGTCCTTCTGACATTAGTATGTCACAACCAGCAACAAGGTGTGCGACTGTTTCCAATTCAGTTTTACAAAACTTAACATTTGTCTGTTTCTCCCACATGTTCAATGGACTTTGAAACCAGTGTGTATGCAACCCACTATCTTGAGCCGCCAATATTAACCTTTCATCTCTTGGTTTGAATTTGCCTCTCCTTAACCATTCCTGCATTTGTTCTCGAGCCACATGAGGTTCTTCCAGAAGTTTTCTATACTTGCAACTATATTTATGCATTTTCCACATTTGTTGCCTTCTCATCTGATCCTTCACATCATATTCTTTCTTCAGTTGCTGCTTGATTTTTATCTTCTTCTGGTTTGATTTCTATTCCTGCTTCTGCTAGATTAAGCAGAGAAGTCATCTTAGATTTAGTCTCCTCATATTTCAAAACTTTCACTATGTTTGGGTCTTGTGAAGTCCTCAGTTATGTGTGGAGTCCCATGATTGCAGATCTATACATATAATCAATTTCAAGGAAGCCCATCCCTCCTTAGGAATGGGGAATATATAATCTTGATGTGAACTGATTTTTATAAATCATTTGGTGAGCATGAAACATCTTTCTTGTTCTCCTATTTAATCTATACAACACTTTTTGGGGCCAGTCAATCACTTTAAAACAGTAAGTTAGGACAGGTAGAGCAAATTGGTTTATAGCTTGGATTTTGTTCCTAGATGTCAACGCTGTCTTCGGGATTAATTTAAGTCTTCTAAAGTATTCCTTATTAAGCTTTTTTTACATTTGTTCATGTTATATTGTTGATCCTTCATCAATTCCAAAATATTTATACACTCCCTCCCTTGTCCCAAACTGATGTTTTCCTGGTGCTGCAGTTTTCCTGCTTTAAAGGTTGCTTTCACACATTTATCAAGACCAAATGACATTCTTATATCATCTGAAAAAGTTTTGACAACTTGCAGTTGTGCTTTCAGTTCTTCATCTGATGAGCTATACAGTTTTAAATCATTGACAAAGAGAAGATGAGAAGTCATTATACGTTGTTTTCTAGGAGCCAAGTTATAGCCATGGCCTAAGCTGCTAAATAGACAGCTTCATGGATTAATGACAAGGCAGAATAGCAATGGTGAGAACGAATCACCCTGGAATATCCCCCTTTGAATTTTTATCCCTGGGATAATAATTTGTCCTTTATCGTGGCTTAATTGCAAAGTTGTCTGCCACTGTTTCGTAGTCACTGTAATGTAGTCAGCGTAGGATGTACCTTATACATTGTGGGATACTATCAAATGCTTTTTTGTAGTCAAGCCTTGCCATACTTAGATTCTTCCCTTTGTGCAGTTCTCCACGAGGACTTTATTTAACAACAGATGATCCTTTGTTCCATACGATTTTCTTTTATTTCCCTTTTGTTCTGCTGTCATAATTGACTGTAAACTCTGTTGGCATCAATTCCCGTGTATAGTTTATATGTCCTCAAAAAGCAAGTTATTGGTCTATAATTTTAGGGTAGTTTGCAGGTTCACTCTTAAGTAGGAGCATTATTTTTCCTATTGTTAGCCAACTTGGTGTCTATTTAGGGTGCGCGTATAAACAGTTCTTACTCATGGCTAAATCGGCATGCAAAGATGTTAATACTTTTATCCAAACATTAGGTACTGCATATGGGCCTGGGGTTTTCCATTTAAGAGGCTTTTCTTAACTTTGTTTCAATCTGTCTGGCTGTTACTTTATCTCATTTCATATCCTGTACCTTTAAACTTCTTATTCTTTCTTTTACTTCTATCCAGTTAGCATCTTTGTTGTGTTCCACAGGATCTTCTTAGATACTTCTCCAAAATGTATCTAATTATTCTCTTTTTGGCAGTCTTTCAATTCCTTTTACCTTGTTTCCCAATTCTCTATAAAACTTTTTTGGGTCATCAATAAATTGCTTATTTGGTACTTTTTCTTTTTGTTTGCGATAGTGTATGATAGATCCTGGTCTGTTCTAATACTGTGCATTGCTTTAATCACATCGATCTTTCTAAGTATTTTTGTTGATCTATTTCCCTCTTCTATAGTCTTCTAACAGTGGCACATCTTGTCTTAACTGTTTTATAGTTTTCTCTATTTGATATTTCCATGATGGCATTAGATTTCTCCCCTTCCTTTCCCTTACTATGCTAGCTGCTCCATCTTGGATTGGTTGGTGAGCATATATTCAGCTGCTTATGTTGTAATTTGAACGCCACAGTGTTTACCTTGTTTGAGTGACTATGCATGGTGTGTAGAGCTGCTTACTGAATCCAAAATAGTGCTCTCAATGCACACACGGAGTAAATGGACCATGTGGGCTTTATTAAAAAAATAGAAACTGAAGTTATGGAATACCTGCAAAGTGAAGGATTTAGTGTAGAAAGTCTAACACAGGTTATGTCATACCCTGATAGAACAACAAGTCCCCAAGTAAGGAGAAACAGGAGGAGTGGGAGACAACTGAAAAAGAAATATGGACATAGGAAAGAAAAAAAATATTTAATATGTTGCAATTGTTTCGTACTTTCTAAATTGAAATGCTTACCTTCTCTAGCCTGTATCGTCTAAAATGTTTACCACCAGTTATTCTTCCTAAAAGTGTTTGCTCTAACTGTAATGTGAACAGTACTCTGTTCACCACATATTGTATACTATATTTGTAAAATTCTTGTAATTATTGTAATATGGATGTAAATCCTACTGTAACCTTATTTGGAGCCTTTCTCCCCAGGACTCCATTGAAAATGGGTTCATTTGGCCCAATGGACTATCCTGGTAAACCAACTGCAAATAAATAAATAAAATAAATAAAAATATTTTTATTTATTTAACATTTGTTTACCAGGAAAGTCTGACTTGGAACAAAGCCAATTTTCATTGGGAGAAACACTCCAGAGGCATGTCTTTGTGACATGGGAGGAAACCAGAGCACCTGGAGGAAACCCACATGAAAACAGGGAGGACATGCAGACTCTGCACAGAAAGCACCCTAGCCGAGAATTGAACCAGAGAACTTCTTGCTGTGAAATGACAACACTATCAGTGCACCACTATGCCATCCAATATGGTGCAGTATTTATGCAAAGGAGAAATAAACACTAATCAATACAAAAAGAGAAGCACCAAAGATATTTGAAGAGAAATATAGACAAAAGGCATCTGGCTATGGAACTTTTTACAAAACAGAAAATAAGAAAATAAAGAGGAAAAGTAGAAAAGTGGATTAGTAATGGAGAAGTTAAAGAAATAGAACCAAGGTTATGGAGTAGCGGCATACTGAAGGATTTAGTGTAGGAAAGATAACTCTGATAACATCACAGCAGGATAGAGCAATGGATTTGAGTGGGAAGCATCTAATTAGTAGCCATATGAAAATACTTTGGAGCCTTCCTTAGGAAACCAGTACAAAAGTTCAGTTGGAGTTGCAAGGGAAGGAATGGGAAACTGTGGCAACTCTGATGCAGTCAGTGTTGTGCAGTGATGGGCCAGTGAGTTCCCATGTGAAAGATCAATAGATGATACAGGATGACTCTGAAGAGAATATTGCACAGGAAGATGCTCTGGAACGTTCTGTAGAATGGCTGCAGGAAATGGAGAACAAAGAATTTGCTCTCAGTTTAGAAGAAAATGATCTAAGAAAAGAGTTGCTTGATTTAACAGAGAAAGACAGACATATTAAAATCAATGAAAGAGACATACTACCAAAAGTCAATAAAAAAACTAAAAATTTAGAAGGTTGATAAAACAAATAAACACAGTAATTAGGTCTGTTCATAGAGATTCATGTGATATAACAGAAGTAAATAGGATATATTACTGTGCAGGCAAATTAATAATAGATAAAGTCTTACCACAGAAATACAGAGCAGTAAGGAAAAGGAAGGGGAGAAATCAAATGCCGTCATGGAAGTATGGAATGGAGAAAACTACAAAACAATTAAGACAAGAAGTGTCACATAACAGTATAGAAGACGGAACAGATCAACAAAAATACTCAGACAGAGAGATGTCATAAAAGCAATGTGCAGTATCAGAACAGATCAGAATCTGTCATGAACTATCACAAATAATAAACTAAAAATATCAGCACAGGCAGAAAAACTTAGAATATATGCAGATAAAAACAAAAGAAAAGTACAAAATAAGCAATTTATTGATGACCCATAAAATGTTTTATAGAGAATTGGGAAACAAGGCAAAAAGAACTGAAACACCACCAAGAAAATAAATATATTTTAGAGAAATATCTATGAAGATACTATGGAACATAACAAAGATGCTGAATGGATCGAATAAGTAAAAGAAAGAATAAGAAGGTCAAATGTACAGGATATGCAATGGAATGAAGTAAACATCAGGAAGATTGAAACAAAGTTAAGAAAAACTCCTAATTGGAACACCCCAGGCCCAGATGCACTACCCAACTTCTGGCTAAAAGTATTAACATCTTTGCATGAAGATTTAGCCATGAGTAAGAACTATTTATATGCACACCCCAAACAGACAACAACCTGGTTAACAACAGGAAAAACAATAGTCCTATTTAAGAGCGTACCTGCAAGCTATCCTAGAAACTATAGACCAAAAACCTTCCATCGATGTATAAACTATACAATTGAATTGATGCCGACCAAATTTATAGTCATTCAGAAGAAAATTCAACCATGGCAATAGAACAAAAGGGTAATAAAAAAATTCATATGGAACAAAGGATCATTTGTTGTTAAATAAAGTCATAATGGAGAACTGTAAAAAGGGAAGAATCTCATTATGGCATGGTTAGACTATAAAAAAAAGGATTTGGCAGCATTCCACATTCATGGATAAAACAGTGCTTAAAATCAGATACACCCTACACTGATCAATTACATTACAGTGACCATGAAACAGTGGCAAACCACTCTGCATTTAAGCCATAATAAAGTACAAATTATTATTCCATGGACCCAAATTCAAAGGGGGATATTCCAGGGTGATTATTTGTCAGCGCTGTTCTTTTGTCTTGCCTTTACCACATTAAGCTGTCTACTTGACATATTAGGTTATGGCTACACTTTAGCTCATAGAAAACAACAAAGTGTAAAGACTTCTCATCTTTCTTCATTGCTTGGATCCAAGACTACCTACCTAACCACCAACAAGCCATGCGATTGCAATAAGACCTCTCTTCTCCTCTGCCTGTTACAATAGGAGTACCTCAAGGATCAAACCTGGGTCTGTACTGTTTTCTATATTTACTAACAAAGTTCATACTGCTACACAGCATGCTTCTGTCATATAGTACTCTGATGATTCTACATTGATATGCACAGCATCTTCTCCTCAACTACAAATTATAAGACAAGATGCGTTTTCAATGGTGGAGACATGGCTATGTAACTCCCAACTAATCCTAAACCCTAACAAAACTCAGCTTATGAGTTTTCAACCTGTAAAGCATACAGTCAATCCCTAATTTCAGTAGTCTGTCCTTAAACAATACTATCATCTCATTCATGACCCACACTAAATTACTGGGAGTAGTCATTGATAGTTGCTTACGATTCAATATTCATATTCCACAAACAATAAAAAAGGACACAAAAAAACGGGTACTCTTTACAGGAACAAACGATCTCACTAAAAATGCAAACGTAACTATCTCCCAGACACACCTCATCTCAATTCTGCTGTATGCCTCGCCAATTCTCACCAACCTAAAGAAATCTGACTTAGCCAAACAACAATCATGTTATAACAAAATGACCTGGTTTGCCATAGACTCACCATTTAGGTCACACCCCTGGACAGCAGTCAAGTAACGTAACTGGCTAGAACATCCCCAACTTCTACTCCACAACCAACTCTCCACAGCCCAAACAATTCTAAACCATGCAAATAAGACCCCTTCCCTACAAAATCTCCTAGTCCCTTACTCCCTTGACAGAGATCTGCATTCTAAAATAAAACCCTATTGACAACAGTTAAAGCCAATAATTCTGATGGTGATTCCCTCTATTCTAACTATATAGCCAAAATCTGCAATAAACTCCCTCTAATACTATTAACCACTTCATTTTAAAAAGATACTCAAAGCACATATATTTAAATCTTGGCTATGCTCATGTAACACCCCTGGATAAACAACAATTTTCTCCCAAAACACTCATAAAATATTTTCTGTCTCTGTTTCTCGGGTTACAAAAACTGAATATCAATCTGTGCAGCGCGCTCACTAATGTTTGCACCCTACTATTTGTCATTAGATATGTAACTCTACTCTTTGTAAACTGAATGGAACTTAGTGTACTATAGCTGTATAATCTAAGGTTATCTGTATTTATGCTGCTTAATAATTGTGAACACGCTTTTGCTACTGTTATTATTTTATGTAAAAGCTTACTTTTTAGTACGGGTTTTATAGACTGTATTCACTCCAGTGCTTTTCTATGTAAATATTTTCACTATTTTATGTAAATGTTTGTGACACTTAATTGGAGCTTTTGTCCCTGGGCCTCTGCTAAAAAAGGATTTGTGTCCAGTCTGCCTTTCCCGATTAGCAAATGTAAAATAAAAAATAAAAAAAAAATAAATTCTCTTAGTGGATGATTTAAAACTGTATAGTTCATCAGATGAGGAACTGAAAAACAAGCGCAAGTGGTTAAAACTTTCTCAGATGATAGAAGAATGTCATTTGGTCTTGATAAATGTGCAAAAGCAACCTTTAAAGAAAGAAAGCCGCAGCACCAGGAAAATGTCAGTCTCGGGCAGGAATATGTTATAAAAGCATATGAGCAGGAGGGAGTGTATAAAATGTGTGAGAAATGATGAAGGATCAATGATACAAAAGTCAACAAATGTGAATAAAACTTAGTAAGGAATATTTTAGAAAACTAAATTTAATCCTGAAAACAAGTCTGACATCCAAGAACAAGGTCCAAACTATAAACCCATTTGCTTTTCCTGTTCTAACTTAAAGTTTTGGGATTGACTGGTCCCAAAAGGTACTGGATCAGTTGGACAGGAAAACAAGAAAAATGCTTTATGCTTATCAAATGAGTTATTAAAATCAGTGTATACCTTCTTCTTTTTCTTCCCAACATTACATATTTCCCATTCTGAAGGCAGTATGGCCCTCCTCGAAACTGATTACATGTATCGATCTGCAATCATAGGAATGCATACATATCTGCTGACCTCACAAGATCCAAACATAGTGAAAGTTTTAAAACATGAGGAGACTAAGTCTAAGATGACTTCCATCCTTAGTTTAGCAGAAGCATATCCATGCCAAGCAGTAAATGAAATTAAACCAGAAGAAGATAAAAATCAGGCAGCAACTGAATGTGCCAAAAAAACAAAAGAAAGAATATAAGGTGAAGGATCAGATAAGAAGGCAAGAAATGTGGAAAATGCATAAATATATGCAAGTACAGAAAACTCCTGAAACAACCCCAAGTCGATCAGGATTTACTGCGGGAATGGTTAAGGAGAGGTGAATTTAAACCAAAAAATGAAAGGTTAATATTGGCATCCCAGGATAGTATACTATCTACATGCTGGTTTAAAAAGTCCATTGAACATTACTGGGCACATTGTGGGTGCTGAGAAGAGCATTTATGGCTAACATCAGAGATTGAAACAATGTCATATCCACTGTGGTACAGCAGTAGCATTGTTACCTCACAGCAAGAGGTTCTCCTGTTCGACTCTCGGCTGGACTGCCTTCTGTGTGGAATCTGCATGTCCTCCCCGTGGTCGAGTAGCCTCCGAAAGACATGCATGAATGGGCATGCCTTCACTGAAGGTTGGGCATCGGGCTGGCAACTCGGCACCATAAAAATTGACTGCCAATCATTAGCGGACCTAAGTTCTGCTGTGGCGACCCCTAACCGGGAAAAGCCAAAAAGACAAACAGCATCAACATCAGAGATTTAATCAATACTAATTTCATGAACTTTAATCATGTGTTGACGTAAGAATGGGGTCCATTCCCAACATAGTATTAGAAACCCAAAAGTCTTGGAGAAATTAAAAAAAAGTGTGTCTAAAGTTAGTGGTTGTGTTTTGTTTACTTGGTAGCAAAAGGAGACCATTTTCTTTTTGCCAACAGCTGAAGCTGTAATCTTTTCTTTCAGAGCCACATCGTGTCATGCTTGCGCAGACTGATATAGTATTCTACACACGCAAACACAAGCAAACACACATCCAAGTAGGAAAACAGAAGTCATAAAGTATGTGCCTATGTGTGTAAAATACATTTTACATAATGGTAACTCATCTAGATGTTTGAAGAGTCTTAAGAAAACATGACTGGATAACTTTGTTTATTTTTAAAGCAAAAGAAGAACACATTTATGGTTCTGTTATATAACATGTGAAACAGTGCAATAAACACCATAATTAACAAAAACATTGTCCAAACTTTGCATATCTTGAAGTCATCCTGAGCCAAAAATTAGTTATATGTGATCATTGCAAATCAGTATCATATAATTATACAAGATCGGTCAAGTTCTCTAAATTGTGTGCTGGCTAAAAAAAATGTTATTCCAAATCCAGGGTTAAAGAATACCAGATAGCTCTTCCCTGCAGACTGCTACACAAAGCTATAATTGCATCCATGTCATAGATATGCAAACAACAGCAGACATCCTAAATCTGGAAGAAATAAAATTTGCTGCAGCCCACTATACTCCACACATGCTTATTTATTTATGCCTTTTTGACCGTTTTAGTCTCACCAAGCATATAGGATCTTCACAGTGGAAGTTTGAGGTAGTATTCATACTGACCAATGGAAATCTGGCCTTGGCACCTGGGAAATTCAGCTACTTTTTTGATAAGTGCCATAGCATCTTTTATCTCCACCTGAACTGTCACACATAAGCAAATAGAGCCTCGATTTAATGTCTCATTTCAAGGACTGTTCACTAAGGAATGCAGTAATAGTACTGGAGAAAAAGTCAAAGTATTTGATGTGGGAACATAATTCATGCTGTTTTGATCTTCCAGCATCAAAACTGAGACAGGTGACACATACCTTAGAAAAGCATTTCTGGAATCCAGAGGTGCTATATATAATGTAATCCCATATTTTTCTGCATTAATTATATTTTATCAAAGTTTCAGCCAAATGGAAAAGTAAAATAGGGTATAAAATGACTGCTTCTACGTGTATGGAGGAACATGGCTACATTCTAATAAAAATATTACCTTGTGATACACAGTAGCTAAACAGAGCAGTGATTAAATGTCATCTTATTTCCTTTTGTGAAGTGATATGTCCTTAGGAATAACAGATATAGTGAATATGATCAGTCCTTCAACATTAATTATGATAGTCATTCAGAGGTCATTCATTCGGCTTCCCTGTGCCTGGCTTGGACATCTGTGACTACAAGATTTGGATTGCTCCTAAAACCATCTGGACCTACAAAGTTGATATAAGTACTTTTTGCACTTGGTTTAACTGTCTCAGTGTTATTTAACATTTCTGTGGTGCATTTTTTGATTTGGTCAAATGTATCACTGTTTTTCAGCTGTACTTGTTAAAGCAATGCCATCTGTTTGTAACTGTACTGCTCTTAGGTTGTTTTAACAATATTCTGATATTTCCTAACCTCCTCTGATACTGCAAAAGCTGTTCTGATTTATTAAAGTTCTCCTGAATCTGCCAATATATTTCTAAGTTTTGCAAAGTTTTCCTATATTGTTGTAATTCTTTTATGTTGGTCAATTTTTCCTTTATTTTAGGAGCACTTCTCAGGTTAGTGAATTTAATTTTCAAGGATTCCTGATTCTGCAGGAATTCTGACTTTTGTTGTAAAGGATGTGTTAAGGGTGGCTGCAGTGGTGCAGCGGTTAGCATTGCCACCTCAAAGTAAGAGGTTCTCTAGTTCGATCCTCGGCTGGGGTGCCTTCTGTGTGGCATCTGCATGTCCTCCCTTTGGTCATGTGGGTTTCATCCCAAAGACATGCTGTAGGTGTATTGGACACTCTAAATTGGCCCAAGGCATGTGTATGTGTGTGTCTTCTGTAGCAGGTTGGGTGCTTGGCTGTCAACTCGACACCATAAAAACTCCACTGCCAATAATGAGCGGACAGGTGATCCACTGTGGCGACCCCTAACTGGGAAAAACCAAAAGAAGAAGAAGTTTTAAAGGATGTGTTACTGCACTTGAGCTCAAAACCAGTTCATTTTACATTAAGGGAGTTCATTTGCACTCTGGTGGGAGCAGACAGCAGAATTCAACCCACCCAAGGTGGAAACTACTGGTCGATAGCTTATTATGTGTTTATCTGATTGGCCTAAGGGTTTAACTTTATAAAAGTCTTTCATTCTGCTGTTACAAAAGCCTCGTGCAAACGCAGCTCCACTTGCCTTGTATATAGGAAAACCTATCTAGTTTAAAATCCTCTATAGGAAACACTCTCCATAGTCTCCCACTGTTCACAGTTGCTCATGGAGCTCTCAGTTTGTGGAGAGGGTGGTATCACTGCGGATCATCTAATAGTAAACTACTAAGCACTCTCACTTTGACCTTTAATTGACCCCCCTACTCCTTCTCAACTACTAAGGATTTGGTATAATGGACAGGCACTTCCCTAACATCTCTGTTTCTGGTCTCGTGGCTATGCATGCTAAGGTAAGGATTTGGTATAATGGACAGGTACTTCCCTAACATCTCTGTTTCTGGTCTCGTGGCTATGCATGCTAAGGTAAGGATTTGGTATAATGGACAGGTACTTCCCTAACATCTCTGTTTCTGGTCTCGTGGCTATGCATGCTAAGGTAAGGATTTGGTATAATGGACAGGCACTTCCCTAACATCTCTGTTTCTGGTCTCGTGGCTATGCATGCTAAGGTAAGGATTTGGTATAATGGACAGGCACTTCCCTAACATCTCTGTTTCTGGTCTCGTGGCTATGCATGCTAAGGTAAGGATTTGGTATAATGGACAGGCACTTCCCTAACATCTCTGTTTCTGGTCTCGTGGCTATGCATGCTAAGGTAAGGATTTGGTATAATGGACAGGCACTTCCCTAACATCTCTGTTTCTGGTCTCGTGGCTATGCATGCTAAGGTAAGGATTTGGTATAATGGACAGGCACTTCCCTAACATCTCTGTTTCTGGTCTCGTGGCTATGCATGCTAAGGTAAGGATTTGGTATAATGGACAGGCACTTCCCTAACATCTCTGTTTCTGGTCTCGTGGCTATGCATGCTAAGGTAAGGATTTGGTATAATGGACAGGCACTTCCCTAACATCTCTGTTTCTGGTCTCGTGGCTATGCATGCTAAGGTAAGGATTTGGTATAATGGACAGGCACTTCCCTAACATCTCTGTTTCTGGTCTCGTGGCTATGCATGCTAAGGTAAGGATTTGGTATAATGGACAGGCACTTCCCTAACATCTCTGTTTCTGGTCTCGTGGCTATGCATGCTAAGGTAAGGATTTGGTATAATGGACAGGCACTTCCCTAACATCTCTGTTTCTGGTCTCGTGGCTATGCATGCTAAGGTAAGGATTTGGTATAATGGACAGGTACTTCCCTAACATCTCTGTTTCTGGTCTATGCATGCTCTCTGTTTCTGGTCTCATGGCTATGCATGCTAAGGTAAGGATTTGGTATAATGGACAGGCACTTCCCTAACATCTCTGTTTCTGGTCTCGTGGCTATGCTTCCTAAGGTAGTGCAGCAACTGCCTGATATTCTTTGTCAACCATTTAATTTTAGACCAGACAAACACAGAGTGTGAGAAATATGGATGCACAATTTCATTGGTGGCAAAGCTCTCACATACACCCATGAACAATGCAAACCAGGTTGTTAGTGTAACACCCAAAACACTCACTACCAACAGTAAGGAGCAAGCACATAGACCCATAAATGTGGAGGTACTCACTTGTAATCTACCCAAACCTCCAAGACCTCCTAAAAGCATGTATCAGTGGCCCTGTGCACACACTCAAAAAAGACAGTACCTCACACAATACATAACTCTGTAAATCATAGTAGCCCCGCTTCCAAACCCATAAGGTGACACACCACACAGCCAAACATTCTAGTTATTGGGGATCTCATTGTAAGACATACTGATGTTCTCCTTACCAGACTAACCAAAGAGAAGACCACAGTGATCTGTCTGTCTGGAGCCAGGATCCACCAGATCATACATGCACTTAAGACTTTAAACCACAAGTGCCAGTATGACATGGTCATAGTCCATGTGGGTGTAAATGATCTAAGATGTACCTCACTGAACTATATGAAGAGAGACATGATGGAGCTCTCTGAATATGTGTCCCTAGCCTTCAGTAGCATCCTACCTTCCCCAATGATGATGCTACAGTACCAGCAAAAATGATTTGATTTCAACAATTGGCTTAGTTCCTGCTGTCACAACAAGGGGATCCAATATCTGTCAGCCTGGGGAGACATGATTTGCAAACCACAATGATTTGCCTGAGATGGTTTGCAATTATCAACACTTGGCTTCCAGATACTGGCAAAGACTTTATCCCCATAGTGCCTTTTTTAGACTGTGCCAAGTTGTTAAACCCTCCAACATAACAAAAAACACTCACAACTACCTAAAGATACTTCTGCTTCATGCTAGAAGTTTAAAAAACTATACTCCCTGGGAGCACTCCTCACCCTGGAGAACAGAGACATATGTGCATTTACAGAAACAGTATTATTGGCTAGGCTTGTAAAGACTCTTGTGCCATTAGCCTAGTAATCACATATGAATCTATGAACCTATATAATTGTTGTCCCCTGTACCTGCATTATTTCTAGTCATGCAATCTGAGTCATTGAAATGATCGTGTTGCCCTGTAAAAATTGTGGTGCAGTCATTTTGTACCCTGTTTTATTTCTGTAGCTGACTAAAAGTCAGATAAATTAACAGAAATTCAGAATGCTATAGATTGTGGTTAGAGTATGACTGGAGTCCTTTGACCTTTTTCTAAGCCATACAAGTACAATAAGACATAACAATTTTTATTTCACTTCACCTTTCAGATTTGCTCTGTTATTCAGTACGGTAGGACTATCTAATTAAAGGTTTACTGGTTCAGGGCTTAGTCTGAGCTTTTTCATTGGTTTCCTTGCAGTAGCTGCTTTTCTCTTGTTTGAGGGTAGCTCACCACTGCATAGGGATGGGTACCATTGGCAGTTATAAATGCAAACTTCTAGCTTGTTAAGTTTCCCTTAGTACAGTGTCGATGCTCCTCCTGAGGTTCTTTGTGGTCCTGGTCCAGTCAGGTGGAACACTAGATACAGCCTCTGAAGTACCATTGCATGTCCACCCACTAGCCCCTCCTTATTTAGACCTCTTCTTCTGTCCATCTACCTTATCTGGTCCTTCCTGTCCTCTTCTTGTTCTGACCACATTAATTTGCATTGCACTATGGACAGAAAATTTCCCACAGCTTCTCCAGCCACATTGGTCGACAAGGGCATCCTGAGGCAGTGTAGCGACTGCCTCATGTACACTGACAACCCTCTTATACTAGTTCACACAAATTTGATATGTGAGAGATTTATCTATATTAAGAACCTAGAATCCATGCTCTGTCATACACCTGCCAGTATATCTGACACTGAGCAGGTTGTCACCAAGCTCGGCTCACCTCCTCTACCACCCAAACCAACAACACACATTTACAGAGGTATTCATCAGAAATCTATCTGAACATCAGAGGCCTCTCAAACACAAGCACGCATCACATAATACATCCTCTGCAAAACAGAGTACACATAATAGCTTACATGCCACTGTCTCACCAGACAAGTTCTTGAAGGAAAACACAAAACCAAATATGTTAGTTATAAATGACCCCATTGTGAGACACACAGATGACCCACTTACCAGGTTGGATAAGGAAAAGATCACAGTCAGCTGTCTGACAGGTGTCAGGACCCATCACATCACACACACACACACACACACACACACACACACACACACACACACACACACACACACACACACACACTCAAGTCTCTCAACAGCAGGTACTGTTATGACTCAATCATAGTCCATGCTGGTGTGAATGACTTGAGACGTACCTCACTGGACTATATGAAAAGAGACATGACTGAGCTCTTTGATTATGTGTCCTAGGCAGGTATGTCCCTAGCCTTAAACATGATTTTCTCTTCACCTAGGATGATGCCTTATTACAAACAAAAAAATGATTGACTTCAATAATTGGCTTAGTTTCTGGTGTCATTCTAAGGGAATCCAGTACCTGTCAGCCTGGGATGACATGAGCGATAGACCTCAATGCTTTGCCAGAGATGGTCTTCATCTGTCACCTCTGAGACTTCGGTTACTAGCTAAGGCTCTTGCCACCCCCATTTATGCCTTTTCTATGCATCGTCATAAAGACAAAACTCAAACCATAATAAAACCATCTAAAAACAAATGCAAGGTTATGCTGCTCAACGCTAGGAGTCCAAATCTGAAACTGCACTCACTGCAAGTATTCCTTACTCTGGAAGATGCTGACATTTGTGCAGTCATGGAGACTTGGTTTATGGCTGTGGAAGCACCTCAGCCTTACCAGGTTACAATTCCTTCCACACGTTCAGATCTCAAACTGAAGGTGTGAGAACTAAGGGAGGTGCTGTATCAATATTCATAAAAGACAAATACACATCAACACAAGTTAAATACAGCAACTCCCATGAATTACTCCAGATGCAATTAACTGTTGGCAAGACCCCTCTTCAAATCATTGCCAGCTATAGGACTCCCTCCATGAACCAGGACACCCACTCAGCCTACCTGGATCTAGTTGAGTCAATTAAGATACAATGGGACACCCTGGTTTTGGGTGACTTTAATTACCCATCTCATGACTGGGTTAATGATATTTGACTAACATTCTCACCTAAATGATCCTGGACTTTGTTAACTCCAATTCACCGGACCAGCTGGTTGACACACCCACAAGTAGGTCAAACATTCTGGATCTGGTGCACACCAACACTGGGGATTGTCGTGTGCTGCCTTCCCTGGTGAGGTCTGAGTGCAGATTAGTCTCATTGGAGGTAACAATAACACCAGACCTCACCAGCAGCAACTAGACTGAAAAACTTCACCAAGGCCAATTATGACCTCTTACATGATGGCATAAACAGCTTCATACCTCCTCTCCCCACAGATGTAGAGGTTACTTATGCCGGGATATACATTAATGCTTTTATACAATTGCATTAACTTTGCCGTACTTGACAGGACCAAAGCAAGATCCTCAAGGAAGAACAAACTTGCCTGGTGGATATCAGCCATTAACAGGCTATACAATAGGAGGAAGAATGTGCTGTCTAAGAGTAGGACATTAGGGTCTCAAACTTGAAAGCCCTCTCTTGTCAACTTAAATAGGCAGCTAAGACATCTTGTAAAGTCCTATAAAGCTACTTATGAATCCAAATTAGCATCCCTAGCTAAGGAAAACCAAAAGATGTTCTTTGGCTACATCCAAAACCTCAAAGGAAAAACCCAGATTTGCACAAAACTTGTAGTTAATGGTACTACATATACAGAACCGGTGGATATAGTCAACCTGCTTGCTGACAGGTTAAGTGCAAACTTCACTCCCCTGCCCATGCCACATATAACAAAAAGCATGCCTACCACCTGTCCACCATCTAGTATTTCCAAGGAGCAAGTCTTAAACGCCCTCTCCAAGGCTAAAAATACAGCCTCAGTGGGGCCAGACAACATCCCAGACTGCATACTCAATAGATTAAAGCAGAAATTAGCAACACCACTGGGTACTTTTTTCAACCACAGCTTCAGCATGGTTTTCATCCCTGCTGAATAATGAACAGCTAGCTACCATCATCCCTTTGCATAAAGGGGGTATATCCATGAACCCTGGGAACTATAGACCCATAAGGCTAACCAGCCTTATCTGCAAGGACATGGAGTGTATCATCATGGACTTTATTAACAAAGATATAGGTAATCTACAAACACTCGACCTTACCTAGTTTGTCTTTGTCAAAGAGAGATTGTGCCTGTTAAACTTGGTGGACTTCTTCAAGATGGTCACCAAAGCCCTTGATGAAGGTAAAACTGGGCATACAGCCTACCTGGACTTAGCCAAAGCCTTTGAGACCATCCCCAATGCAGGCATTATTGATAAACTTGGGTATCAACCCATATATTGTCAGGTGGGTTGCAAACTGGTCACCAATAGAACTCGCACAGTCAACATAGGAGACTCTACCTCCTCTTCAAGCAGACTAGTAACCAGTGGTGTACCACAGGGGTCTGTTCTGGAACCTCTACTGTTCAGAATATATTTCTCCAAAGTAGAAGCAAAAACTAAAGGTCTGTGGCTGACAAAGTCTGCCAATGACTGAAAACTAGGTGTGGTCATTCAATCCCTTAACAATGTCAATATCCTGCAAGACGGACTTACACAGACTAATGATTCATGCAAAAGTCATGGACTTACACTCAATAGATTAGTTCATAGGCTAGTACAGGGCTAACTTCCCTTGTGGGCCATTTTAAGCCTAGACAATTATCCCTTGTGAGACTCAAACCCTGCACCTCATGTTTGTAAGGCAAACACCTTAATCATTAGGCCACCCTCCCAACCAAAAAAATGTATTATTATCTCTGTAAAGGCTGTCAGTCTAGCTAGATAGAATTTTGTAAATAATTCTATGTCATTGTAAATATTAATGTGATCCACAGGCTTGTTTCACAAATGTAAGAAAACTGTATTATGTGCTGAGCTTCAAAAATGTAACCACAGTGCACCCTGCTGGAAGAAAGCAGAAATGTGTATAAACTCTATACCCATGTAATGTATGTTTTATGGTGGAAATCAGAACATACAGAGTTAACTTGCACTCTTTAAGAAAATAAGCTAAGTAAAGAATTTTACGACTGTGTGTGATCTCAAGCTAAGAGACAGGATGTCTGGGCTAGGAGTTTCTTTCTATTGTCTTAAGACAGAGATGATTACTAGGTTTCACATGTAAAGTGTCTTTTATTGCTCTGTGACTTCCTGGCAGCTGCAGATCACAAAGAAATGTTAAATTTTAAGTTCTGTTAAACTGGGAATTAAATCAGAGGTGACAATAATGATATAATCTGAGATGAGTTAGCAGTAATGTGTACTATCAATTTAAGCACTATCTCAGAGAGAAAGAGATTGCATTTTGTATTTTGTTCTGAAGCTAACAACAACTCACCAGCACTTGCTTTGCTCTGTAAGTAAGACTTAGATCTTAGTGTTTCTCTTAGAGATATATAGGAATATAGCCAGATTAGTGTAGATGTTTTCTATATTTATGTGATACTGTCCTACAATGTTGTTTTAAAGTATTTCCTGTGATTTCTGAACTCTCTGATGTCACTGTGTTGAATTAATAAGTATTATCTTGTGTTTTTATTATTTATTATTAAATACTTTTAAACATTTTAATTGTGGCTGATTTTGTGCTGAGATATATAAGCTTTTAGATACTTGCATGTATTTGGTGATATTGTACAAGCCACTCCTAAATAGCCTTGCTGTTTGTAACACTTACCATTTGGATAATAATAACATTGTATAGTAGAAATGAACACCGTTTGGTAAGGGCTTTTTTAGTAGCTGATAGTAGTGGTTGGTGGCAGATGGTACTATCATATGGTCTGTGCAGAAGGGGGCATAGCTTGTAAACCTGTGCCATCCTTCCCCAGGAGTGTCTGTATGTTTGTATATAAATTTAATTGCAAAGTGTATGTGTGTCAGCTACTTGGGCAGGGACATGAAGCACTGGTTGGACAGAGAGGGTGCTGGAGGTTTTGGCTTGACCACTCGGTTGAGATCTGAACCCTACAGCTGTGCCAGTGGGGAGTCTTGTTGGGGATCTGGAGAGAAAGGGAGAAACCAGCCCCAGACTGACTGTGATCTCTGTGTGATCTTAAGGGAAATTGTACTTTACTATGTGTGTACTTGTTATCCTCCCAATGTGCACATCCCTTACTGGTGTTAGTGGTGAGGATTGAGGGTCCGTGATTACTGGGCCAGTGCACAGGCATCGCAATCCCCTTCAGCAAGATTGATGTTCCTGCAAACTACTCCATAAATAGCAATACCTTAAGCATGCAAACACTGGTGAGTGACCTGGGCATGCAGGTTGATAGCAACCTTACCTTTGATCACCATGTCTCCACAGTAGTAAGAATGGCATTTTATGTTGCTCACCTCATAAGTAAGGGCATTGCCTTCAGAAAAAAAGGAGATTATAACACCCACTGTACTCTTCCCTCATCAGGCCAGTAATAGAGTATAATATTCCCTTTGATATGTACCTCTCTAAGCACCTGTAGCAACTGGAGAGACCACAAAGGTTTTCTTACAAAGAAGAAAGGTCTCTAGCACATCATATGTGGACAGACTGAAATCACTATCTCTTTACTCTGTGTCATAAAGACTACTCATAGGCTACCTATGCTTTGCATATAAGGCAATATCCGACCCTGTTTTAATGGAAATGCTACACATTCGCAAGTCAAATGGTACATGTGCCACACACTCAAGAGACCTTAAACTGGTATGTGACTTCAATAGAACTTTCTCGAGGGAGAGATTTATCTCACAGAGGTTACCACATCTCTGGAACAGGCTTCCAATCCATGTTAAGCAGAGCTCCTCTTTGATTTTATTTAAGCATAATTTGGATGATTGGATGGGAAACTGTAAATTCATCCTGGGGGCTCCACCTGTGTCCCTCTTAGATATGGGAAATGGGTGCTGATTTAGTGTCTACCCGTAACAGACATTCTTGGGAACAAAGGTTAACTTAGCTAGGCTTGTAGGGGCTCTAAGGCCATCAGCCTTGCAACCTCCTATGATCCTATTAAGGCTCAGTTTGGAGCCTTCTTTTTTATTGCAATTTATTATTTATTCTCACCATTACAGCCTGACATCCCTTCCTGTCAATCTACATGGTAATGTGGTATCCCTCTCTGCCACTTGCAGCACTGAGCTGCTGAACTGTATCCCTTTTTCAGTCTTAACTGTTCATCCAAAAGGAAATTGTGGGCATCTTATCCCTGTAATAATCCATAATAAGTAAAGGAATCTCAGATTTGTAGTCTGAATTGTTACTCGTCTGATCAGGATAAAACAGATGAACATTTGTGGGTTCTGTTCAAGCAGCTTTATTACACACAAACACATCAGAAATGAGGCTTTGTTACTTAAACTTAAATAAACTTACAAACAGACTGACTACTGCACTCATACATGTTAACACTCTGGCTGCTCTCTCAAACTGGCACTGCTGCCTACACGTGCTCAGTATTTATAGGCACATACTACATCTTGAAATGCTTCTTAAAGGTACATACGCACACTCTGATCTACATCCTCCCTGTTTGAGAAATAGTCCTTGCATGAAATGACAGTATTTAATGACATGCAATTTACAGACATGATTGTTTGACATGCATTTATACAGAACTAATTATCTGACATGCAATCATATAAAATTAGACACATAGAAGGTAACTACATCCAAGTTGCTGTGTATTTTACACTAGGTCTTGAAATACAACCTGACCATGTAACATTAAAGTCAGAATTGGATCTAGCAATGGGGACTGTCTTCAAGGAATGTTCAACTCTGGGGACATCTGGGGCATCATTAGGAATGGGAATGGATCCTGTGATGTTCTTCAGTACGAACATTGTCTGGGTTGATCTGAGATCTAGAATCTGTATCACAGGTACAATGCTGCAATATCATTTCTGATACAGGAAGAAGATGTCTGTAGTTTCTCTTGTACTCTATACCCTCAGATTCCATCAAGTAGGATCTCAGAACAGTACATATACCTCTCACTTGACCAATTAGATAAAAGCATTTTGCCATTTTCATCCCAACTGTCTCTTCTTCTTTTAACAGATGAAGAAATCTGCTAATTTTATCATAGCCGGACTTCTGAGAAGAATCCTTTTTAAAAAAGTTGGGCTTTAGTTGCTCTGTTGTTTTTAGCATTAGGCACCAACAAACTAGAACTGATAGGCAAGGTTGTTCTGGTTTGCCTAGATAAAAGTCTCTGAGTACGCAAACCTAGTAGAGTGTGAGGGGATATATTTCTGAGATTAAGTAAATTCAAGAGGATATCAATATTGTCACTCTTTACCTCTCCAGTAATTGCTTTGCACTCTGTACTGCAGGTTCAGCAAGGCTGCTTGACTGAGGATATTCAGGACTGCTAGTAACATGGATAAAGTCCACTCTTTAGGAAATATGTAAAACAATTGACTAGTAAACTGAAAACCTTTGTCAGAAATAACTTTGTGTGGACTACCATGAACTGAGAAATAACGTTTTATCTTAGTAATAATAGCACTGCACATTAGGTTAGGTAGCAAACCAGTCTCAAACCAGTTCAAATAATAGTCTACCAACACTAAGTAATGTTGACTGTTCCACTCAAACATGTCAGTTGCCACTGTTGATGAAGGAAGTTCAGGAATTCGGCTTAGCTGAAGTGTCTCTTTTTTGCACATGTGGCTTAGGACTGTACTATTGCACACTGAACAAGAAGAAAGCACATTATCAATGTCTTTCACTAGAGGAGGACAAAATACTAGTGCACTCATGCTTCTTTTGGTAGAATCGGAACTTGGGTGGCCACGACATAAAATCTGAATGTATTCACAATGTAAGGAAGTAGTAACAACAACTTGCGGACCTTTGAAAATGATGCCACCTTCCATCAGCATCTCATCTCTGTATGGAAAATAAGTATGTACTTCTGGTGGTACACAGGATTGCTTTGACAGCCATCCTACTTTGATGAAGTGGTCTTTGTATGATCTCTCAGCTCATGAAGTCTTGTGGTAGAAAAGTTATGCACTTCTATGACATCAAAGTCAAAATGTTCTGCATCAAGCTGTTCTGTAGTATTTCTGGGCAATCTGGATAAGGTATCAGCCAGATGAAGAAGGTTACCTTTTGCATAGACCATTTTGAAATTATGCTTTGCAATTTGAGCATCATTTTTTCTAGTCTTGCTGGAGTGGAATGCATAGGCTTCTTTAAAATAGTAACTAGAGGTTGATGGTCAGTTTCTATCTGGACTGCTCAGTCATAAATATAATCACAGAGCTTTGAACATGCAAACACAATTGTTTAAGTTCCTTCTCAATTTGAGCATACTACATCTCAGTTTGGGTAAGAGTTCTAGATGCATAGGCAGCAAGTCTGCCCTCCGGAAGAATAACTGGACCAAGACCGAACTTTAAGCATCACAGGAATGAGCTACTGGTTTGTGGACATCATAGTATCTTAATGTAGGCGGGTTAGCAATTTGCTGTTTGAGGTTATCAAATGCTCTCTGGTGTTGTTCTAGCCATGACCATGCAACATATTTTGAGTGTCAGCTGTCTTAAAAGTGCTGTTAAGTCACTAAAGTCAGGGATAAATTTGTCCAAATGGTTAACCATACCAAGAAAACGCTGTTGAGCTTGAACATTGTCTGGAGCTGGCATCTCAAGAATTGCTGTTTGTTTAGAAGGACATGGTCTTAAGCCTGCACTGGTAAATAAATGACCTACATAAGTAACTTCTGGTAATCTGAATTTGCACTTCAGAGGACTGAGCATTAAATTCACTTCACGAGCTTTGTCCAGAACTTTCCTGAGGTTTCTGTCATGCTCTGCTTAACCATTACCTCCAACTAGTAAATCATCTACTATTATTGCACACAGGTAGCCTGAAAAGATGTGCTCCATTTCACTTTGAAAGACTTCACTGGCATAATTTATTCTACAAAGGAATCTGTATCTACATAATGGGGTACTGAATGTAGTCAGTAGTGGAGATTTGTGATCAAGCATCATTTGCCAAAATGAACTCTTTGCATCTAAGACAAAAAAAACAGTGACATTCGGCATGAGGAGGGCAATCTCCTTGACTGTACACATAGGATAATGAGGTCTCTTTAATGCTTTGTTCAAGTTTCTTGGGTCAATGCATATTCTGATTTCATATGAATTTTTCTTATGGGCAACTACCATGGATGATACCCACTCAATTGGTTTGTCTAACTGGAAATATCTTTGCCTACATACCTATTGGAACTCTCCTTGCTGGTCTGATCACTGGAATGACCTCTGGGTCTAACTTCATGGAGTACACAACTGGAAGTTTGCCTAGCTTGTCATCGAAAACATCAGCATACTGTGAGAAAATAGTATCACTGAAGCTGGAACTGGGACATGTTCTTACATGATGGACTTCTTTGGCAAAAGAAAGCTGTTTCATTGTTAAAATGTCTCTGAGACCTAATAATGACTGTGCAGGTCTTTGGACTACATAGAATTGCAAGCTATAACTTTTCCCAGCCGAATAGCATGAAAGCATTTCTGAGTCTTTGGTTTGAATCTCTTCACCTCGATAAGCAACGAGCTTTACATAATTGACCAAGTTAAGTTGCTCATCAGCTCTCAGTCTATCCAGTGTTTCTGCCGACATAACATTACACTCTGAACCAGTGTCTACCTTAAGCTCTGTGGGCTTATCATTGATCAGGACAGTATAAAATACTTCATTGTTTGCCAGTAAATCTACTGCATTAACCTTTTCACTGACCACTGATAAACAATCTACATAGAAAGTAGGGTTTCAGCTTTCTATATGATCAGCTTGCTTTTTGAGTAACCTTTCTTAATAACTGTATGAGGTTTACTTCATTTACAAAACTTTTGAAAATGATTCCTTTTTTTACATTCGTGGCATTGCTGGCCAAATGCTAAGCACTTCTCTCTTTTAGACTCATGGTTGGCTCCACAATTATGACAGTTAACTAACAATAAGACTTGACTTGGGTTTTGCTGACTCTCTCTCATACTGTACTGAGCATGCTCCCTTAACTGAATTAGTCTTGGAAATTGCTAGAAAGCGCTGGGGTCTCCCTGCCACACCCACAGAGGTTACTGCTGTCATCTGCTTAGGCCTGTTTCTGCTTGCCACATGTTGCATACTGTCTATCTTTGCTCAAGAGGCTGCTGAAATCATGTTATTATCACTTGTAAGCATGCTTGTGTGCCTTTCTGTGAGCTCATGTATTTGACAAATCTCTATGGCTTTGCTTAATGTTAAATCACTGTCATGAAACAAAATCTTTCTCACTGCAGCACTATTAACAACACACACAAGCCTGTCCTTTATTAACTCATGTTTCAAGTCACCAGCTCTACAAGTCTTAGCTTTATTTCTCAAGTCAGTGATAAAAGCTGCAAAAGTTTCACCTGGCTTTTGGTATCTTGTGTAAAATAAGTGCCTGTCTAATGTAACATTTGTCTGGGTGTTGCATATTTCTCTAAATTTACATTTCAAGCACTCAGGGTCTTTCCTTGATTTAGCCAGTACCACAATATGGTGGTTCCCCCATCTCCTGCATATATTTCCTGTGCATACACAAATGAGTGCTCTCTTTTAATATCTTCTGACCTAGCTAAGTTAAGCAAAATGAATGCCCTCGTATGCACATCTTTATTACAAAAACCTGCTTGTATGAAAATATCATATTCCTGCTCAAATACTCTCCATTTCTCTGCTATATTATGATGAAACACAAGTGGTGATGTTTTTTGAAATCCATCTGCCATGCCAACAAATTATAGTAAAGCATAATGCAACCCAAGTCCACCTGTAATTATATGAACGTGCACACACAAATATATATGCCAGTACTTGTAATTATGTCCAATAGCACACAAACTCCTTGAAACAACTGCACTTTGTCAAATAAGTCTCTGTAGCACAAGAACACTCTGAAATCACTGCACTAGGTAAAACTAGTCCTTATCTGTGTAAAAACACTTCAAAATGAGTGTACTTTGTGAATAAACTGTATATAGCGAAGAAGCTCAGAGTAAGAAACACTTTGAGATGAATGCGCTTTGCAAATAAACTGTATATAGCAGAAGAACCTTTCAAAATGGCTGTACTTTGTGAAATAACTGCACAGTGTAAGAAACACTCTGAAATGGTGGCTTTCTATGAATAAATGCACACAGCACAAGAAACTTTTCAAAATGGCTGTACTTTGACTGCACTTTGCAATATAACTGTACTTTGCACACAGCAAACTCCTTGAAATAATTGCACCGTAATAAAGCACACACTCTGCAAACACTTTGCACACTCTGAGATACTTAGAGCAACTCTAGTTATGCTTTGACTGGCTTTGGTCAATGTGAAATTGTAGTCTGTGCCCAAACACAATCTTTTACTAAAAAAACTGCAGTCGCCTTGCTCTTTAAGCTTAATCTGCCCCTTTATTGTACTCGTTATGCCCTTTTACCCTCTTATCACGCTCATTATACTTTTCTTGTGCCCCTTTTACTTTAAACTTGCTCGTTATGCAAAGCAGACATAATTCTAAGCCCCTTATGAATAGTTGTGCTAGTTTTATCAAATAGTGTGGTTTTGAATATTTTGTTTAATTAATAATACGTTTTATACTACTCATTTTATTAATAATGAGTCTAGGCCTTATTTATTTATTTATTTATTTATTTTACATTTGTTTACCGGTGAGGTCCAACTGGACAAACCTGTCTGTTTTCACTGGAGGCCTGGGGAGAAAAGCTCCAGAAACAATTGCTAACATGCTATACATAAGATATTTACATGAGCATTGTGGTTTAGACATACAATTAAAAGTATAGCAGGTAGTAACATATGATTGTTGTTCATACAGTATGTTTAGCAGAGATAATCATGAAGATGTAATGAAGATAAGAGAAGAAAGGAAAAACTAAAAATGCTAGCCAGTTTGTCAAAGGAGGAGAATATAGACAAGTTCATATGAGGGTCATTGACATTTTCAGGGAAAGCTTTTCAACTTAGTCTACGGGAGAGTTAGGGGGTATAGATGGGACAGTGGGGAGTAGGTGGCAGTGCAGTGGTAAGTAACATGTGATAATAAATATAGTAAACCTGTGGGAGTTTTAAAGAAGATGTTGGATAGTGGGTAGGGAAAAGGTGTTAGAAGATGTCAGCCAGGTACTAGGCAGTTGCATATCCAGCAGTTGTTTAAGTGGGAAATAAGCTGTTTTTTTGAAGAAGGTTTTGTTAGGTTGTACCCTGATCTGTAGTGGCAGGGAGTTCCAAGTCTTGGCAATGTTCATAGGTTCATAGGTTTCTAGGTTGGTACTAGGCTATTGGCCCTAAGGCATATGCAAGCCTAGCCATAACAATTCCATGGAAATTTCTTCCCACAGTATTTACTTCTCTGATCCCCTGTCTAACAGGGCAACTGACATGATCCCCGGGGTGAATTTCCTATCTTCCATCCAATCATCAAGATTTCTTTTGAAGAGGGCCAATGAGGCGCTCTGCTTGACATGTATGGGCAGTCTATTCCAGAGTATGGGGAGTCTCTGGGTCAGGAACCTATCCCTCCAGCATGTTTTGTTCATTGTGATGATAAGGTTTAGATCCCTGGAGCGTGTGGCTCTGAGGAATTGGGATTTCTTTAAGTGGAGCATGTCCAACAGCTCAGGGTTTGACATGGCCTTGTATGTTAAGCAGAGATCGCCTCTGAGTAGACGATATGCCACAGAGTATAGCTGGAGTTTTTTTAGATGGTCA
Source organism: Protopterus annectens (assembly GCF_019279795.1). Taxonomy (NCBI): domain Eukaryota; kingdom Metazoa; phylum Chordata; order Ceratodontiformes; family Protopteridae; genus Protopterus; species Protopterus annectens. The sequence goes on along the minus strand of NC_056726.1, from coordinate 1,516,611,594 downwards.
GCATATGGCATCTGCTTTAGGCCTGTGATTCTTTTAGTGAGATATTTCTGTGGCCTTTCCAGCTGTTGCAGATGTCTTGTGAGGTACATACCAAATGGGGCATTATACTCTATAATGGGTCTAATGAGGGATGAGTACAGTGGGACAATGACCTCCTTTTTTCTGGATGAAAAGCCCTTAGTGACGAGGTGTGCCACATAGAAGGATTTCCTGACTGTTGTGGGATGTGGTTATCGAAAGTGAGACCACTGTCCACTTGTGTCCCTAAGTCTCTCATCACAATTTTGATGTTTAGTGTCCTGCCACCTATGTGGTAGTTCATGGGTACATGTTTTTTTCCAAAGGGGATAACTATACATTTCTTGGCATTAAGCTTGAGTCCATGGCTCTGGCACCAGGCATCTGTTTCTGCAAGGCCCTTTTGTAGAATATCCACATCATTTGGGGATTCAATAATGGCTCCCAGTTTGCAGTCATCTGCAAACTTTGTTAGCCAGAGTCCCTTAGTGTTGGCCTGTACTTCAGAGAAGTAGATGCCAAACAAAAGTGGCCCCAGGACTGAACCCTGGGGTACTCCACTTGTCACTTGTCTGGAGCTGGATTTGAAGTCGGCTACTTTTACGGTCTGGGTTCTGTCAGTAAGCCAGTTGGCAACCCATCGAGTGACGTAGGGATTTATGCCCAGCTTAGTAAGTTTATCTATGATTCCAGAGTGGGGGATGGTGTCGAAGGCCTTGGCGAGGTCCAGATAGGCTGTGTGGACTGCCTTACCCTCGTCCACAGCTCTGGAGACCGATTTGAAGAAGTCAGTCAGATTCAGGAGACAAGATCAGCCCTTCACAAACCCAAACTGGGTGGGGTCCAGTGTTTGAAGGTTGCCAATGTCTTTGTTTATAAGTTCCATGATAATGCGTTCCATGCCATTGCAGATCAGGCTTGTCAGAGTGATGGGACGGTAGTTCCCGGGATCCAAGGCATATCCTCCCTTCTGGAGCGGGATAACTGTAGCTGTGCACCACTCAGTGGGCATGAAGCCTGAGGTGAGGCTATGATTAAATATGACACTTAGATTGGGTGTCAGTTCATTTTGTAGTTCATGTAGTTCACAGCCTGGGATGTCATCTGGTCCCATGGATGCTGTATTCTTAGCGTTGGAGAGTGCTGTTTCTACCTGTGTGGCTGTGATTATCGGAATTTGGCAATCTTTTGGTATTGAAATGGGCCCTTTAGGGGGTGAGAGGGGGGTGAAGTTGGCACTAAATCGATCTGCCAGGATATTGGCAATATCCTTGGGATCAGTATATTTAATGCCATTCTGTTGTAGCTCAGAGCAGATCCAAGCATTGTCATTTAGATTCTTGACATAACTATAGAATGCCTTGTAGTTGTCTCTGGGATCTTTGGCAATTTTATTTTCCTAACTAGCTTTTGAGGATTTTATGAGGGATCTCAGCTTCTTACTAAGGCTGTTGATGGAGTTTTTTGCATCCTGGGATTTTCCTCTTTTCTGCAACAGTTTCTTCCTTTTGTTGTAAAGTTTGTTTATAGCAGGGGATCACCAGATTGGCTTCCCTTTTTTGGAGAAGAGCATCTTGGTTCTATTTGGGATGGCACGATTCATGCATGAGTGGATGTGCTCGTACAGTGCCTTAGTGTAGGATTCTGCAGTCGAACTTCCAGATCCCATCTGCATGGGTGTTGTGAAGTTTGTCACTTCTGACTTCAGTAGCATGAAGTTGGCTTTGGAGAAGTTTTTTAAGGAGGTTTCCTTACTGGGGGGTGGGGGTGGGATGTGGATGTCAAGGGTGATTTGCTTATGGTCAGACCTGACCAATGAGGGGGTGACCACTGGTGTGGAACATCTATCTCCCATGTTGGTAATGACAAGGTCTAGGATATTGGAGCCCCTGGTGGGACAATGGATTAGTTGATCCAGGGCGTTGGCAGTTATGAATTCCAGGAACCGTTGGGAAAAGGAGTTGGTACCTGAGTAGTTTTCCCAATTAATGGCAGGGTAGCTGAAATCACCCAGTATTAGGGTGTTTGGTTGTATCTTAATATTTTCCAGTATGTTTAGGAAGGTGTAGTGAGAATCTTGGGGTATGGTGGGGAATCTATAGCAAGCTACAATTTGGATTGCAGTCTTACCTAGTGTTAGTTGCACCTGGAGAATTTCAGATGCATTGTGTTGGGCAACTAGCCTGGAGGTGTGAATATCCTTGGTGAATATGGACACTGCTCCACCTTTAGTGTTTCAGTCTTGGTTTTGTGGCTGAAAAGTGTGGTAAGAATTGTAGCCTGGTATTGCAGGGGTGCTCTCTGGAGCCTTGAACCAGGTCTCAGTCACTGCACAGATATCGATGTTCTCCATTTTTAGGAGTGCCTCGAGAGAGTGCATTTTGAGGTTTAGACTTCTAGCATTTAGTAGCATTACCTTCAGATTTTGCATGCTTTTATCTGTTACGGTGGTGGTTTTATCCTTTGAACCTTGCCTAAAAAAGACACTATAGGGGTGGCAAGAGCTTTAGCCAGTAACCTGAATCCCAGGGGTGACAGGTGCAGACCATCTCTGACAAAGCATTGTGGTTTGTTGATCATGTCTTCCCAGGCAGACAAATACTGGATCCCCTTTGAATGACACCAGAAGCTTAGCCAATTGTTGAAGTCAATCATTTTGTCCTTATACTGTGGTATCATTATGGGCAAAGGCAGGATGCTACTCAGGGCTAGGGTCATACCTGCCTGGGCCACATGATCCGAGAGCTCTTCCATGTCTTTTTTCATGTAGTCCAGGGAGGTACGTCTCAAGTCATTCACTGCAGCATGGACAATGACAGAGTCGTATTTGTACTTGTTGTGGAGTGACTTGAGTGCATGCATTATGTGGCGGATCCTGGCACCCGACAGGCAGCTGACTGTAATTTTCTCCTTGTTCAGCCTGGTGAGTGGGACATCAGTGTGCCTGACTATAGAGTCACCTATGACTAAAGTGTTGGGTACATTGTCTTGCCTTAGGGGCTGTTGTTGGGTGGCACACTGGTGTTGTGAGCTATGTGTCACTTTGGTTGTGACTGGTGTTTGTTTGCATTTCGGCTTCAGAGGTCCTTGTTGCTTAGGCAGGTTAATGTTAAGGCCTCCGCATATGTGGGTTTAGTGTTGCTATGTGTGGGTGTTGATGATGTGGGTTTTGAAGGGCTATGAGTTGCTAGAGGTGTAATGGAGGTGTTAGCCTTCTCCTCTTGACTGTCTAGCACAATCTTGACCGGAGACAGCTTTGCTTCCAGTTTGGCTATGTAAGTGCATCTATCGCAGGTTGTAGTGTTGGGTGGTAGGAGGAGAGGACTGTCTGTGTACATGAGGCAGTTGCTGCATTGCCCCAGTATGCCCAGATTCACCAGGTGGATAGGAGAAATCACCGGAAGCTGACCCTTGGTCATGCCTGTTTAGGTGCTTTTTTGTAAGGTTTAAGAGCTGTTTTCCCTTACCTTTGCAAGGTACTTTGCAATTGTAGGCTGTTTAGTGCCTACGATTAATTTCTCCTTATTGACAAGGAGAGCTGAGTTGTTGTATCAGTTTCAGGATTCCTAGTGCTTTCCAGCAGGTTCTAGAGCAAGTGCTACTCACAGGGGTTCAGATTGCTAGAATACAGGGAGTCACCAGAGCTGTAATGATTTTTGGAGATTGCGACTAGTGCCTTGTTAGTGGATCTAGGTTCGCGGTTATTGGAGTAGAGGGTGATTAGGTCTTGTAAGGCTGGAGTTTTGTCAGGTTGGTACAGTATTTGATGAGATAGAAAAAGTTGGTTTAGAGCTAAGGTGTTAGGGAGTTCCAGTCAGGAAAGCTTTTTTAGGGCTTGACAGTGGTGGGTGCAGTAGGAGGAGGAATTTGTGGTGAATTCCGCTATTTTGTTGTAGCATACAGAAGGCTTGTTTAAATTGCTCATGTTTAGATTAATTAGGACAGGAGTAGCATACAGTAAAGTAGAGAGAAGATGGGTATAAGCTAGGGTAACTTTACTGTTGCTGGTTAGGAAGTTTTTACATCTGTAAAGAGTACTTAGTTTTTGTTGACTTTGGTTATTGTATGAGTTATGTGTTTGTCAAATTTCATATTATTGTCAATAATGACCCCCTAGTAATTTGGTTTGTGTGACGGGGGAGATGGGGGTATTATCTGAAGCCGAAACAGAGAACGGGGGAGTAGGTGCTGCTGCTTTGGAAGGATGGAAGAGCATAGGTTGGGTCTTTTTAGGATTTAGTATTAGCAGGCAGTTTGTTAGCCACAGGAGCAGCCTTAGGTCAACTGGAGACCTAGGCAAAAGGGCTCCATGGTGCCCCACCACCACACTAACCGGTGCCCCCATCCTGGTCTACCTACACCAAATAAATACTAGAAAAGCGTCCCTACCAGAGCGGCACCCTAGGTGGCCACCTAGTTGGCCTATGCCTAAGGCCGGCTGTGGTTAGCCAGGTTTAGATGGATGTAAATGCTTCTTGGGTCTTGATGTGAAGTTGTTGGAGGGTGGGGGCAGAGCAGATTAAGGTGGAGTCATCAGCGTATTGAACCAGGTTTGCTAGAGGGGTGGTTTTGTGAAGATTATTTGTAAATATAGTGAAAAGTAGGAGTCCTAGGAATGATCCTTGGAGTACTCCTAGTTTTACAGGAAGTGGGGAGCGGTTCTACTAAACAGCTTGTTGGCATTGGGAGAGATAGTCTTGAAACCATAACAGAGTGGGGGTAGTTAGTTTTAATTCTGAGAGTGATGTTAGAAGTTTTGTATGGGAGACTGTATCAAATCCCTTCGACATATCAAGGAACACTGCAGACACTAGTTGGCCATTGTTGCATTGCATATTTGTCTGTAGGTATTTGGAGAAGTCTAAGTCACATTGTAGGGATACAGTAGACTTGCTTTGATAATGGTGGAGTTTGTAGGGGTGTAGGTCATAGGTGGTGTGGTTAAAGAGTGAGGGTGAGATGAGTAATGGGGTAGTTAATGAATGTTGGAGGTGAGGGTGAGGTGGGGTGATTTATGTTGGGGATTGTAATGTTGTTGAAGTAGGGTGAGGTTAGATGGGCTGTGATGGTGAGTGCTAGTATTAGAATTATTTGATAGGAGTACATGTTTGGTTTGAGTAAATCATTTGGGCAGTTTTCTTTATCTTTAGCTCATTTCTGGCCTTTTTCGTTGTGCTCCATTTCACTCATCCTGCTTAGTCTGCCTCACCTTCAACTCTGCACGTCATGGTTCAAAGACGTAGCTCTTCTAATCTCGGTTCTGATACCATGTCGCTCGGCTGGTCAGGATTACACAGATGAGCATTCATGGGTTCTGTTCAAGCAGCTTTATTACACACAAACACAACAGGAGCGAGGCTTTGTAACTTAAACTTAAATAAACTTATAAGCAGACTGAAGACTACACTCATACATGTTAACACTCTGGCTTTTCTCTCAAAATGGCACTGCTGCCTGCACATGCTCAGTATTTATATGCACGTGCTACGTCTGGAAATGCGTCTTAAAGGTACATACACACGTTCTGATCTAGAGAATGGAAGCAACTCCCAGCAATAAAGAAGTACCTATTTTTTATTGCCTTCCTTCTGACTTGTTCCTTTCTCGCTCTTTCACCAACCCACCCACACACACACACACACACACACACACACACACACACACACACAAACTTGCACATCCATAAAGAGTCACATGTATGCATGCACTCACATATGCATGTATGCATATGTTATTTGCACACTCGCATACACACGTACTTACACACAAAAAGGCGGACACGCATGTGTGAGCATGAGCATGTATCTTTTACAGGCCATAGGAGAGACTGAAAGGATTTCAGAGGCAGTGTGTAAGGGGAAAGCACAGCCACAATGTCCAAAATGTCATTCGTGGATAGGTCTTGCATCTCAGTTACCTAATCAGTGAAGATGATAATTTTTAATAAGGAATGCACTTTTTTAAAAAAAGTTATTTTTAGAATGAGATTATCATGTTGACAGATTGAATAATATCCTTGATGAGGTCATTAGACAAAGACCTAACAAATTTGTGACTATTCTTGTTTGTGGTTATCCACAAAAGAAAGAAAGACAAAAGACATGAACACCAAAAACACATGTAACAGAGCATTCCCTTTACCAATATCTGTAGACAGCAATAACATTAAAAGTATCATTTTGAACAATTTGAAAATTATTATTGGTAATAAAGACCTCTATGATGTTATAGGGGTACATGCTAAATTTGTTTTTAAAAAGAAAAACATCTAAAATATTTTAGAAATGTTTAATAATGAGATTGGTTTTAACTCATCTAAACAGCATGGAATATACCCTTGTTATTCATGCAAACAACATAGACACATCAACTCTGGATACAGTGTAATGGTCAATCACTGCATCAGAGAAATTTATATTAAATCAAGGTTTACTTGCAATTCTGAAAATATAGTTTACCTTGTCACACGCTATTGGACAGGTTCTGCCTGCGTAAGACTACCAGAAAACTGTCACATAAAATTTACAAACAGTTTTTGGCAATTAAAAATAATAACATGACTAATACTCTTGTTAAACATGCTAAAAGATGCAATGAGTTTAAAAAAATTATATTTTTTGTTACTGACTTTGTGAAACACTAGTTGGAAAAGAAGTCAACAACACCTTGAAGTCAAAAAGATTCAGTGGCAACTATCTTTGGCAGTGGACAAAACACCTGAATTAAATGAATTAATAAATATTAAATGTTTGCTCAAATATCCATGAATTGTGATTTTTTAATAAATGTTTATTACAAATACAGATAGGATTTATTAACAACACTATTTTGTAACAAATGCATTATGTTTTATCTTTAAATTGGACACAGGACTGTTCTACTATGTGTATTGTCACGTGATGTATTTAAATATACTTAAGGTGTATTCAGCCATGATTATTTTATGCTCTGATGATGTTTTAATTAAATAGTGAAAGCAGTGAACATTTAAGTACCTGGTGTCAAAACTGAGTTTCTCCTAAGTATTTATAAACCAAAAGCAAAGTTGGTGGATTGAAACATTTCTACATAACACTATGACAGTCGTTGGGATATTCTAATGAGGTGCAAATTCTACATTCTACAAATCTAGATTTAAATCACAAAACCTTTCCTGATGCATTTTTGTGAGGATATATGTATAACATATGTAGTAAGCAATAATTAAGTAATAGAATTTTCTGTATGGGACTGCTGGATGCAATGGAAAGTCGAAGTGCATAGACATGTAGTGTGTCACTAGCAGAAAATATACATGTGTGTGCTGGACATGCATGCAGGTGGCCACAGTGGTGCAGTGGTTAGTGTTGTCACCTCACAGCAAGAGGCTCTCCAGTTCGATCCTCGGCTGGGGTGCCTTCTGTGCGGAGTCTGCATGTCTTCCCTGTGGTCGTGTGTGTTTCCTCCGAGTGCTCCGGTTTCCTCCCACATCCCAAAGAAATGCTGTAGGTGGATTGGACACTCTCAATTGGCCCTAGGCATGAGTGCGTGCATGTGTGTGCCTTCTGTGGAAGGCTGGCAACTTGACACTGTAAAACTCCACTGCCAATCATGAGCAGACAAGTGATTCGCTGTGGCGACCCCTAACCAGGAAAAGCCAGAAGAAGTGCTGGACATGCATGTAAATGTAATCCTCTAGGTTTAACAATTCACTTATGAAGATGTTACAACTACATATTACAATGGTGAGTTTCGATATTAAAGTGTTTATTTTTGCACATTAAGTATGAAAATAATATTTGGAACTTTATCTAAGAAAATGTCAGACTGCATCTAACAAACCAAGGAAAATATTTGTACAATTAGTATAATTTTACTTGGAAGATTAGTATAATTTTACTTGGAAGATTTCACACACCAATTTTTCATCATAGTAGATTTTCTGAAAGTAAGACTTTTGAGCATTTATTAAGAAGCAAATGTTTGCTTTTTTCTGGATTGTGGATTACTTTTGCCTGCATTAGGAGTTCTGTGTCAAATATGATTGTGATTTTGTGTGTGTGTGTGTGTGTGTGTGTGTGTGTGTGTGTGTGTGTGTGTGTGTGTGTGTGTGTGTGTGTGTGTGTGCGTGTGTGTGTGTGTGCATGTGCAAATGTGTGCATATGTGTGTGTGTGTGTGTGTGTGTGTGTGTGTGTGTGTGTGTGTGTGTGTGTGTGTGTGTGTGTGTGTGTGTGTGAGTGCACTTGTGTGTATGTGTATACATCTGTCTGTGTGAAATTGTATTTCATTACTTCTGTATTTAAAGGTCTCTTACTGGCTGCTTATTGAGTTTATGTCTTTTAAATTATTTCTGTGTAGCACATAAACATAGAAACTACTGGTAGTTTTCTCTGTTGCACAGCCCTAACATATCTTCTCTTCTTAACACTTTTGGCAACCTCACCTGCTCACATACTACCAGTTCTGCTATTCTTGTTTTAGTGTATCTCTCCCCAGCTGTCATTATTTTAGTATGTTTTCAGTATTTAGCTCACAACTGTACAGCCAGCACTGGCAAATGCTTGCAGAAGCTACATTAGTTACGTCTTTAACTTCCGCATTAATATTATATTCTGAATAACAAGTTAATACAAAACAGCAAACTTTGGGAGATTTTAATATGTTACAATGTAACAAGTGTCTATAAAGCCGTGAATGACTTACCTCTCACTGAGTGCTAAAAGCAAGAAACTGTTTCATAGAAACTGCAAGGTTTGTGACAATATTCATGACAAAAAAGGACCACATTAACAGTACTTTTTTGCACATTAAATATCTTCAGTCTTGCTCAGAACATTGAGTCATGAGTTACTAAATAATCACACAGAAAATAGAGGACCAAGTTATGCTTAAGAAGGGGAAGTATAGATTCATTCAGGTAATGAAGAACAAATCAAGAGAGCACATATGGAGACCTTTCAGTAGCATCATACTTTCCTTTCTGAGAAGGATCATTGACTTGACAACCAGATTCCTGTGCTAATATGCCGCTTAGAGAATAGTAAACTAACAACAAATCAGCAAGAATTGGTACCACGTGTGAGTTTGCATGCCAAGCTTGGGAAGAATGGAATCAGTAACATCAGAGGTTTAGACAGCTTTGCCTGTTGTACAATGCACTATTTTTTGGAACAATATATAGGTTCATAGTTTCATAGGTAGGTACTAGGCTATCGGCCCTAGGGCCTATACAAGTCTAGCCAAAAAGGTGCCCTGGCTTTCGCCACTCAATAAAATTATTTTCCTGTACCCCTGTCGAGCAGAGCCACAGAGGTGATCCTGGGGTGAAGTTCCTATTTCACATCCATTCATCAAGATTTTTCTTGAAGAGTGCTAATGAGGAGCTTTGTTTGATATAGATAGGTAGTTTGTTCCAGAGTATGGAAAGTGTCTGTGAGAGGAATCTATCCCTCCATCATGTTCTGTTTATTGAGGTGACAAGGTTTAGGTCCCTAGAGCATGTAGCTTGGTAGGATTGGGATTTCTTTAAGTGAAGCATACTCAACAACTCTGGGTTTGACATAGCTTTGTATGTTAGGCAGAGATCGCCTCTGAGTAGGCAATATGTGATGGAGTAAAGCTGGAGTTTTTTGAGACTATCTGCGTAGGGCATCTGTTTGAGGCCAGTAACCCTCTTTGTGAGGTATTTCTGCAGCCTTTCCAGTTGTTGTAGATATCTTGTGAGGTACATACCAAAGGGGGCACTGTACTCTATAATGGATCTAATGAGTGACGAGTAGAGGGGAACAATGACCTCTTTTTTTCCTGGATGAGAAACCTTTTGTAATGAGGTGTGCCACGTAGAAGGATTTCCTGACTACTGTGGCAATGTGACTATCAAAGGAGAGACTACTGTCCACCTGTGTCCCAAGGTCTCTTATCACACTTTTGGTGTTAAGTAGACTACCACCTATGTGGTAGCTCATGGGTACAGAGTTTTTACCAAAGGGGATGACAATGCACTTTTTGCATTGAGCTTGAGGCCATGGCTTTGACACCAGGCATCTGTCTCAGTGAGGCCTTTTTGTAGGATGTCCACATCGTTCTGAGTTTCAGTTATGGCTCCTAGTTTGCAGTCATCTGTGAACTCCTTTAGCCAAAGACCTTCTGTGTTAGCCTGTACTTCAGAAAAGTAGATACTAAACAGGAGAGGACACAGGACTGAACCCTGTGGTACTCCACTTGTCACTGGTCTGAAGTCAGATTTGGAGTCTGCTACTTTCACAGTGTGGGTTTTGTCAGTGAGCCACTTGGCAGCCCATCTTGTGACATAGGGATTTATGCCTAGTTTAGTGAGTTTATCTATAATTCCAGAGTGAGGGATGGTGTAAAAAGCCTTGGTGAGATCTAGATAGGCTGTGTGAACTACCTTACCCTTAGGAGACATGATCTGCCTTTTACAAACCCGAACTGTGTGGGGTCCAGAGTTTGGAGATTATCAATGTTTTTGTTTATAAGTTTCATGATGATATGTTCCATGGCCTTGCAGACCAGGCTTGTTAAGCTAATGGGGTGGTAGTTCCCAGGGTCCGTGGTGGCTCCCCCTTTGTGAAGTGGGATAACTGTCACTGTACACCATTCAGTGGGCACAAAGCCTGAGATGAGGCTATGATTGAACATGGTGCTTAGGTGGGGTGCCAGTTCATTCTGTAGTTCATGTAGAATGCAGCCTGGGGTGTTGTCAGGCCCCATGGATGTTGTGTTCTTGGCTTTGGAGAGCATGGTTTTTACCTGTGCAGCCATGATTACAGGAACTTTGCATTCTTCCGGTATAGAGATGGGTCCTTTAGTGGGTGGGGGGGGGATAAAGTTAGCACTGAACCTATCTGCCAGGATGTTGACAATATCAGTTGGTTCTGTATATTTAATGCCATTCTGCTGTAACTTAGAGCAGATCTGAGTGTTGCCATTGAGATTCTTGACATAGCTATAGAATGCTTTATGGTTGTTTTTAGAATCAGTGGAGATTTTGTTTTCATAACTAGCTTTGGAGGATTTTATGAGGGATCTTAGCGTCTAACTGAGGCTGACCAGGGAGTTCCTCCAATCATGGGATTTTACTCTTTTTTGCAACAGTTTCTTTCTTAGGTTCATAGGTTCATAGGTCCATAGGTTAGTACTAGGCTAACTGCCCTTATGGGCCATTTTAAGCACAGCCAATTACCCCATGTCAGAATCAAACCCTGCACCTTGTGTTTCTAAGGTAAGCACCTTAACCATTATGCCAACCTCCTACCCCTTTAAGTTCTTCAGTTGTAGAGCTTGTTTATGGCAGGGGACCACCAGGTTGGCTTCCTTTTTTTGGAGGATAGCATCTTGGTTCTGTTAGGGATAGCATGATTCATGCATTTGTGTAAGTGCTAATAAAGTGCATTTGTATAGGATTCAGCAGTCATACCTCTATTGTCTGTCTGCATGTGTGTCGTAAAGTTTGCCACTTCTGTTTTAAGAAGCGTGAAGTTGGCTTTGGAGAAATTTTTACGGTGGTTTCCCTAATGGGGGTTGGGGGCAAGATGTGGATGTCTAGGCTGATTAGCTTGTGGTCGGATCTGACCAATGAGGAATTGACCTTTAGTATGGAACACAGGTCACCCACATTGGTAATGACCAGGTCTAGGATATTGCTGCCCCTGGTGGAGGTGTGGATAAGTTGATCCAAGGCATTGGATTTTATTAATTCCAGAAAACGTTGAGCAAAAGTGTTGGTGCATGAGTAGTTTTCCCAGTTAATGGTGGGGTAGTTGAAATCACCCATTATTAAGGTATTGGGTTGTACCCTAGTATTTTCCAGTGCATCAAGAAATGAGGAGTGGGAATCCTGGGGCATGGTGGGGGATCTGTAGCAAGTTATAATCTGGATTGCGGTCTTTCTCAGAGTTAGTTGCACTTGGATAATCTCGGAAGCATTATGCTGAGCAACTAGCCTGGAGGTGTGGATATCTTTAATGAATATGGACATGCCTCTGCCTTTAGTGTTTCTGTACAGGATAGGTGGCAGAAAGGTGTGGTATGAATTATAGCCTGGTAATGCCTTGAACCAGGTCTCTGTCACTGCACAGATGTTGATGTACTCCATTTTAAGGAGTCCCTCGAGTGAATGCATTTTGAGGTTTAGACTTCTAGCATTGAGTAGCATTACCCTCAGATTTTGCTTGCTTGTATCTATTATGGTGGTGAATTTGTCATTTGAACCTTGCCTAAAAAAGGCAATATAGGGGTTGCAAGGGCCTTAGTCAGTATCTGGAATCCCAAGGGTGACAGCTGCAGGCCATCTTTGGCAAAGTATTGTGGTCTGTCGATTATGTCATCCCAGGCAGACAGATACCGGATTCCCTTAGAATGATACCGAAAGCTTAGCCAATTGTTGAAGTCAATCATTTTGTCCTTATACTGTGGTATCATTCTGGGTGATTGCAGGATGCTACTCAGGGCTAGGGTCATACCTGCCTGGGCTACAAGATCAGAGAGCTCCTCCATGTCTCTTTTCATGTAGTCCATGGAGGCATGTCTCAGGTCATTCACACCAACATGAATAATGACAGAGTCATATTTGTACTTGTAATGGAGTGACCTGAGTGCATGCATTATGTGGCAGATCCTGCCACCCAACAGGCAGCTGACAGTAACTTTCTCCTTGTTTAGCCTGGTGAGTGGAACATCAGTGTGCCTGACTACAGAGTCACCTATGACTAGAGTGTTGGGTACGTTGTTATGCCTTATTGGCTGTGGTTGAATGACACACTAAGTTTGTGGGCTATGTGTCATTTGGGTTATGTTGGGGGGTGGAGGTTTCTTATGTTTCTGCTTTGGGGGTCTCTGTTTCTTGAGCAGATTTTTATTGAGAACCTCCATGAATGTAGGTGTGTGCTTTGCGTTGCTATGTGTGTGTTTTGGTGGTGTAGGTTTTGAGGGACTGTGTGATTAGTGTGGTGTGGTGCAAGTATTTACCTTCTCCTCTTGACTGTCTAGTCTAATCTTGGGTGAAGAGAGCTTTGCTTGCAGTTTGGCTATATAAGTGCATCTCTCACACGTTGTAGTGTTGGGTGGAAGGAGGAGAGGGTTGTCTGTGCTCATGAGGCAATTGCTGCGTTGCCCCAAGATGAACATCAATGTCTGTACAGTAACTGAAACCTGGTTCAAGGCTCCTGAGAGCACCCCAGCACTACCAGGCTATACCTCGTATCATGCTTTTCGGCCCCAAAACCCAGGCCGAACCACAAAGGGAGGGGGAGTATCCATATTCATTAAGGACACCCACACCTCCAGGTTAGTAGCAACACATGATGCATCGGAGACCATACAGGTGCAATTAACCATAGGCAAAACTGCTATACAACTGGTAGCATGTTACAGACCACCCTCCCAATCTCAGGAAACCCACTCAGCCTTCCTGAAGACATTGGAGGATATGAATGTATCACAAAATACCATCATACTGGGAGACTTCAACTACCCTAACATAGATTGGGTACATTATTCTAGCCCTAACACCCTAGCCCAAAGGTTCCTGGAATTCATAAAATCAAATGCACTGGAACAACTAGTCACCTCTCCCACTAGGGGAGATAATATACTAGACCTGATCATCACAAACATGGGGACAAAATGCTCCACACCGGAGGTATACCCCTCACTAGTGAGATCTGACCACAAACTAATCACCCTGGATATACATATCCCACCTCCACCCCAGCACAAAAGACCACAGTGAAAAACTTCTCAAAAGCAGACTTCACTCTTCTTAAGACTGAGATGGTATCCTTTAAGCCCACTGGGCCAGTGGATACCACATCCCACAATGCTGAATCCTTCACAAATGCTTTCTATGGACATCTCCAAGAATGCATGGATCATGCAATCCCAAATAAATCCAAGTCCCTCTCCACCAAAGGCAAGCGTCCTGTCTGGTGGACCTCAGCCATAAACAAATTGTATAACAAAGAAGGAAGCTACTGCACGACAGAGCAAAATCCCATAAAGGGAAGACATCTCTGATCAACACTAGCAGAAAACTACTTTCTCTCATAAAACATCCAAGGCCAACTTTGAGAGAAAAATCACTAAGGACACTAAAGATAACCACAAAGCCTTCTTCAGCTATGTTAGAAACCTGGGCAGAAACCCTCAGATATACTCAGAGTTAGTTCACAACAACAAAAATACACTGAACCCACAGATATTGCCAACATTCTGGCTGACAGGTTCAGTGCAAATTTCTCCCTTCCCTCACCCCCAAAAGAAGAAATACTTATCCCAGCTGAATGTAATCTCCCTGTCATCTCAGATGTCCAGGTGAGAGCCGCCCTCAGCAAAGTTAAAAACACAGCATCAATGGGACCTGACTGTATCCCGGGTTGCGTGCTACGTGAACTCCAAGAGAAGCTAAACCTGCACATAAAAATGCTATTTAACCTTAGCCTTACTACAGGATATGTACCTGAACACTGGCGTTAAGCAACAGTGGTCCCACTCCACAAAGGGGGTACCTCTACAGACCCTGAGAACTACTGCCCCATAAGCTTAACCAGCCTGGTCTGCAAAGCTATGGAAAGAATCATTATGGAACTCATAAACAGAGACATTGGGGACCTACAGACACTTGACCCCACCCAGTTCGGCTTTGTAAAGGGCAGATCCTGCCTTTTGAACCTGGTTGACTTTTTCAAAACAGTCACTAGAGCCATTGATGAGGCAAAGAAGTCCATACAGCCTACCTGGACTTGGCTAAGGCCTTCGACACAATACCCCACTCAGGCATCATAGATAAGCTCAACAGCTTAAATGTAAACCCTTATATCACTAGATGGGTTGCAAACTGGCTAAAGGACAGAACCCATAAAGTTAAAATTGCTGGAGCAATGTCAGACTCAAAGCCTGTAACAAGTGGTGTCCCACAGGGATCTGTCCTGGGACCCCTCTTGTTCGGCATTTATTTCTCAGATGTTAAAGCAAACATGGGAGGGTTGTGGCTGACAAAGTTCGCAGATGACTGCAAACTAGATGCCATAGTCGATACACCAGCGGACACATACATCCTACAAAAAGGCCTCACAGAAATGGACAACTGGTGCCGGAGTCATGGCCTTAAACTAAATGCCAAAAAATGTATAGTCATCCCCTTTCGGAAAAACAAAGTACCCACAAATTATCACATAGACAGCAACCCACTGAGTATGGAAAAAGTAATCAGAGACCTAGGGACCCAAGTCGACAGCAACCTCTCATTTGACACCCATGTTGCCAAAGTGGTTAGAAAAACATTCTACCTTGCACACCTTATCATGAAGGGATTCACATCCAGATCCAAGGATGTCATTGTACCCCTATACTCCTCCCTCATCAGACCCATGATTGAGTACAATGCCCCATTTGGTATGTACCTCACCCGGCATTTGCAACAGCTGGAGAGACCACAAAAGTACCTCACCAAGAGGATCAAGGGTCTCCAACATATGTCTTATTCTGCCAGACTAAAGAAACTCCAGCTCTATTCAGTAGCATACCGCCTGCTCAGAGGTGATCTCTGCCTGACGTACAAGGCCATGTCCAATCAGGAACTAATGGACATGCTCCACCTCAAAAAATCCAAATCCATCAGAACCATGAGAACTAAAGACTTAAACCTCGGCTCAAGTATGAATAGGACATGCTGGAGGGATAGATTCATAACCCAGAGGCTTCCCATGCTCAGAAACAAGATCCCAGTTCATATTAGGCAGAGCCCCTCACTGACTCTCTTCAAGAGAAATCTTGATGAGTGGATGGGAGATCGTAAGTTTTCCCCAGGGGTCACATCTGTGTCACTACTAGACAGGGGCACAGTAAACTAATTCTATTATATAAGGGGAGCTTCACTGTGTCACTACTAGACAGAGGCACAGTATTCTAAATCTATTCTGTGCATTTTGTACCATTTTATGGGGTGGCGAAAGCCGCATCACTATGATAGGCTTACAAATGCCCCAGGGCAGATAGCCTAGTACTAAACTATGAAACTATGAAACTGTGCCCAGATTCATCAGGTAGACAGGAGAAAACACTGGAAGCTGACCCTTAGACCTGCCTGCATAGGTGCTTATTTATTAAGTACTAAAAACTGTTTTCATCTAGACAAGTGAGGAAAGTTGAGTGCTGTAGTAATTTGTAGCTTATTTAGTGCTTCCAACTAGTTCTGAACAAGTGCTGAGCTCAAAGAAACAGATTTGAGTGCTAAAACTAATAACTGGCTAGTTCTAAGGGAAAATTTGAAGAGCAGACTATATGGCGCCAGGAATAATTTAACGCTAGCTAAACGCTGATGCATAAAGTGTATTTTTTTTAATATAACAGTAGCAAATGAGCAAACTGATTTAAACAAATGAACCAATTAACCAATAAAAAGCTAAAAACTGAGCCCCGCTCCAGCAGTTTTCAATCAGACAAGTTCTAACTGCACACTCCTGCCACTGGGGTGCAGGGAAACCTTGTCTAAAAAATATGGTCTGGATTAATGCCCAAGTTATACAAACAAAGCTATATTCAGCAGGTCTGAATTTAGTCTATGCTACAGCAAACAAGGCGTACCAATTTCAGGAAGAAACAGTTAAAATAAACAGGCACAATATGCCTTTAACCAGAAACTCCCAGCTCAAAAGGGCAGAATCTACTCTCTCCTCCCACAAGAGTGCAGACTACACCTTCTTAATGTAAACAACTGGCCCAAAGCCCAAGTGCTTAAACCAGAGCTAATACACTTTTAGAATAACAGACACTAAGCCTTCAATCAGCAACTCCTAACTTAGAAGGCTGTAAGCTATCTGTTCTGCCTCAGCAGTGCAGACCACAAACCTTCTTAATGTAAAACAACTGGTCTGAAGCCCAAGTACTTCAACCAAAGGCTTAGAATAACTGTTATAATTTAATCAGGCTACTAGCAGGCAGTAATAAATGCAGTAGAATAAATGCAATAAAGTAGGAAGAAACACAAATGCAGTAAACACAGATGAATAAAGTGCATTTTTATATAACAACAGAAAACAAGCAAACTGATTTAAAAAAATACCCAATTAACCAGTAAAAAAGCACAAAACTGAGCCCTGTTCCAGCAGTCTTCAATCAGACAAGTTCTAACTGCACACTCCTGCCACTAGGGTGCAGACAAACCTTCTCCAAAAAAGATGGCCTGGATTAGTGCTCAAGTTATACAAACAAAGATAGATTCAGCATGCCTGAATCTAGTCTATGCTACAGCAAACAAGACACAGCAATTTCAGAAAGATACAGTTCAAATAAGCAGGCACAATAATCCTTTAACCAGAAATTCCCGGCTCAGAAGGGCAGAATCTAACCTCTCCTCCCACAAGAGTGCAGACCACAAACCTTTTTAATGTAAAATAACTGGCCTGAAACCCAAGTGCTTAAACCAGAACTAATACACTTTTAGGGTAACACACACTGAGCCTTCAATCAACAATTCCATACTTAGAAGGATGTAAGCTACATGTCCTGCCACAACAGTGCAGACCACAAACCTTCTTAATGTAAAACAACTGGTCAGAAGCCCAAGTGGTTAAACCAAAAGGCTTAGAATAACATTTACAGTTTAATCAGGCTACTACCAAGCAGTAATAAATGCAGCAGAATAAATACAATTGAGTACTTTTAAGAAGAGGCAAAAGCAAAATAAAGTGCAATTTTTTTTGTTAGTAAAGTACAAGGAAAGAGGAAGGAGGACCAGAAGAAAAAAATCCAGGTTAAGAACCTAAGTGGGTTGGCCTTCTCAGATATTCTCTTTGTATTAAGTAGAGTGAGCACCAGACTGGGAGGGTGGCCCAGATCAAATTTACAGTAGGGGCGGGCAACTGCAAAGCCACCAACTATAGCAACTCTACAAGAATGGGGTGGGGGGGATAAAAACAGTTTCAGGACCGATAGGAAACATAAAACAATGCCAGAAAATATATAAAATAATTCAGTCAGGCAAACAATAATTCAGTCAGGCAAAATTAAGACAATGCAGAACTCTGAAAGGTTAAAATGTCAAGAAATATACTTATAAATCAGCAATATATTTCCAGATTGTTTAGAATCACACTTCAGCCAGAACACCAGGAGTTTCCAACAGTATATGTATCTTTCCTTAGTAAGTCATAAATATGCACTATATTAGCTTATTATAACACAAATGAATTATCTGCTGTTGTCTGTCTCACTGAATGATTCATAGGCGGAAATGTCTTTTTTTATGTTAAACTTCTTGTTCTGATTTCTTCTGTTCCAGATATAATGCAGTATACATTTGTTGAATGTATGCCATGCATTCTGATATGTTTCATGAATTTGATTTAGTTTGTCACAGTAACAACCTTCATCTTCCTTTCAGAATGCTTTAACAGCTGTCATTCTGTAGGACTTTTCTGTGCAACAAGTCACTGTAAGAGCTTTACAGACACAATGCATTGTAACATATTATCAGTCTCCTACAGTTTGCTACTTTGTACTTAACTTGTCATGTATAATATAATATTAATGTGGAAGTTAAAAGCATCAATTCACCTTCTACAGTTTACAGTATGGAGTTCAGAGTGCACGTATGGATATGTGTTTTGGGATGAAATGTAGCTTGAGCTCTGGACAGTAAACTAGAAAACCAGTGTTGTGTGTTTGCTTCACTAAATTCAATATATCCTCCCTGCTAGACAGGGGTCCAGGGAAGTAAATCGTGTGGGAAGAAATAGCCAGGGAATTGTTATGATTAGGCTCGTATAGGCCCTAGGGCTGATAGCCTAGTACCAACCTATGAACCTATAAACCTAACCAGGCCAGTTCAACTCTTTACAGAATACACCTAAATTAACTGTGTTACTTCTCCCCCCTCACACATACAAACATGGACCAATCATAGATTCATAGATATTGACCATTCAGAGCTTCATCAATCTTGACCAATAACGCCTTGCAAATAATCCCTCAGGCCACACTTTCCTTCTGCAGGAGGACCATACTAGTCAGCCACATAGTAAATTTATGGATAGCCATTCAATCATCTAGGTTAGGTTTAAAGGAAGATAGTGAATCACTCTGCTTAACATGAAGGGGAGGTTTATCCCAGCTGTTTGGGAGATGCAGAGTTAAAACTGTCCCTCTGCTATGCTTTATTTATATGTTGCTGAAGATTTATGTCACTGGTTCTGGTACTGGCGGAGATATTGGACTTTTGGCAACACAGGACGTCCAGGATAATCAGGTCTCTCTAATGGTACAGTAAGCAAGACAGAAATCTCCCTTCAAAAGTATATAAGATACTGAATAAAAGGATAGAGCTTCTGGCCATGTTTGGCAGCCCAGGTAGTGGTGTGCTGTCTGTACAGCATGATAACAGGAGGGGCTGTCTAACAAAATGATGTTGCTTTTCTTTTTAACATTAATGTTGCCTATCTTACTTCTTTAACACTAGAAATACTAAAGCAAGTTAAAATGGCATTTTGTGTTACTCCTTATAACAAATACTACTCACTATTAATCCAGATGTTTGTTCAAATATGACAATCGTTGATGAAACTCATTATAAATACCTATTTTTCCTCCGAAATATTTTTTCTTTGTTACTGTATTAATGTATAATTATGTTTTCAATGTGTGACTAATGTGTTTTTAATGTGTACTTCAAATGTGTTCCTACTTTGTATTACGGAATTAACCTTCTGGAATTTTTCTCCCCAGGACTCCATTGAATATGAGCCATTTGTGGCCCAATGGACTATCCTGTTAAACAAACTGCAAGTAAATAAATAAATAAATAAATAAATAAATAAATAAATAATTTGGAGCCCATTTTAGTGCCCCAAAGGTTATTAGGGGAGTTCATTCTAGAAAGTTTGGTGTCAGGTGGTGAGTTAACAACAGGCCCAGTTTGCACTTGTCTGCAAACTTTATTAGACAGAAGTCTTGTCTCTCCTTAGAGATCTGAGAAATAATTACCAAAAAGGAGAGGGTTCAACACATAGCCCTGAGAGACACTCCTGGACAGTTTCATACTTTCTAATAAGGCACTTGCAAAGCATACTTTGGGTTCTGTCTTTCAGGTAGTTTGATATTTTTACATATGGTTCTGTTTTTAAAGTATTCAGCTTTTCATCGATGACAGCAGAGAGAATAGTGTCAAAGATCACATTGGTCCATATACTCACATCCCACAGTTTGTTTTTGTAGCATAAGATTACTGAAAAGGAAGAAGGAATAGTTTTACTTTTTTGATAAAAGAAAAACACTCTTAAAAGCCACTTTAAAAAGTGCATTTCCTCTCACTGTTCTTTCCTCTCACTGCTCTTTCCTCTCACTGTTCTTTCCTCTCACTGTTCTTTCCTCTCACTGCTCTTTCCTCTCACTGTTCTTTCCTCTCACTGTTCTTTCCTCTCACTGCTCTTTCCTCTCACTGTTCTTTCCTCTCACTGTTCTTTCCTCTCACTGCTCTTTCCTCTCACTGTTCTTTCCTCTCACTGCTCTTTCCTCTCACTGTTCTTTCCTCTCACTGTTCTTTCCTCTCACTGCTCTTTCCTCTCACTGTTCTTTCCTCTCACTGTTCTTTCCTCTCACTGCTCTTTCCTCTCACTGTTCTTTCCTCTCACTGTTCTTTCCTCTCACTGTTCTTTCCTCTCACTGCTCTTTCCTCTCACTGTTCTTTCCTCTCACTGCTCTTTCCTCTCACTGTTCTTTCCTCTCACTGTTCTTTCCTCTCACTGTTCTTGCTGCTGGCTTGCTGGCCTTGAATTGACCTTGGAGTATTTTTTTTAGTTTATTATGGCAGCTCTGCACTTGCTGCAATACTTTTGTGTCTTTTGCGTTGGGTAGAGTGGGATTATTCAAATAGTGGCAGTAGGTGACTGCATGGTCTGAGCTGAGAAACACAAACAAGAGTTATGATTGCAGGTGTTTATTGGCCAGATGGCTTGGAAGCTAGTTTACTGTCTTTTCAGTGCCAATATAAATTAAGTTGGCACTAATTTCCACACAGCTCAGCAATATTTGCCATCCTCGCCTGCATTCCACAAGTGATTTTCTTGCATCCAGCACCTTCCAGGCAAAGTTAAGTACTTCTGATTTACTGGATTTATTTAACTCATTTAAGCAGATCACTGTTTTCTCATTTTAATTGTTGAAATGAAATCACATTTTTATTAAAAAAAGACAGATTTCCTTACCCTACCCCAGCAAGTTATAGGTCTAGCTGTTTCCTCAGAAACCAATAGGACTTACTTAGACTTACTGTAGACACCAACCATTCAATCAAAAACCTTACTCATGACAGACTTTAATTACCCTTGCATAGATAGGAGATCCAATGTGGCCTCAAATTTGCAGGCACAGAGATTCCTGGGCTTTCTAAACTGAAATAACCTACACCAAATAAGTGCATACATCCACTAGAGGTTCAAACATATTGCACCTGGTACTCAGAACTCAGAAATATGCAAGAAACCTGCACACACACCCCCCCCCCCGGTGTCACACCCTTCCTGGTAAGGTCACCCCCTAGTGTCATGCCCTTCCTGGTATGGTCAGATTACAAGGTTTGCTTCTTTGAAATTAAAATCAATTCAGAAAGTCCATTTAATCCTATGACAGTTAGAAACTATTCCATAGCAAACTACCTTTTATTAACTGATAACTTGTCAAAATTCAGTGTCCCTCCAATCACAGAAAAACACAGCAATATATGCAGAACCACAACCACAAAGCATTCTTTCGCTATGTCTGCGACCTCAAAGGCAATGCACAATTGTGTGCAGAACTCATTGTAAATGGAGGCACCTATACTGACTCAGAAGTTATAGCAAGCCTCCTGGCTGATAAATTCAACTCCAACTTTACCCATCTCTCCCCCTCAACCTTACCTCAGGGAATATCATCAAATATAACTCCCCCTACTATCACTAGGGAACAGGTCCTTAATGCTCTCTGTAAGACCAAGATCACTGCATCAATGGGCCCAGACAATATCCCAGGATGGTTTATAAATACCATGAAACATAACCTATCAGGGCCTCTGGAATTACTATTTAACTGTAGTCTCCAAACAGGCTTCATGTCTCATGAATGGACAAAGGCAACATTCATCCCTTTGCACAAAGGTGCACCATCTACTGACCCTGGAAACTACAAGATCTATAAGTCTCACTAGTCTTACATGCAAAGCCATGGAAAGAATTATCATGAAGATTATCAACAGAGAGTTAGTAAACCTCCAGACACTGGACCCAACCCAGTTTTGTTTCATAAAGGGCAGATCATGCCTACTCAACCTGGTGGACTTCTTTGAGAAGGTCACCATAGCAATGGATGAGGGCAAAATAATTTACACTGCCTACCTTGATCTGGCCAAGGCATTTGACACAATACCCCACTTGGGTATTGTTGACAAACTCAAGGGGTTAAGTACAAACCCATATGTCACCCAGTGGATAGCCAACTGGCTCACAAATAGGACCCAGGAAGTTAGAATTGGGGTGTCCACCTCTACAAATAGGCCAGTCACAAGTGGAGTCCCTCAGTGATCAGTCCTTGGACTACTCCTTTTTAGCATTTACTTCCCAGAAGTCAAGGCCAATGTCAGTGGTCTCTGGCTGACTAAATTTGCAGATGATTGCAAATTAGGAGCTGTCACTGATTCTCACACTGACACAAATGTTCTCTAGGAGGAGCTGATACAGACAAACAACTGGTGACAGAGTCATGGACTAAAACTAAATGCCAAGAAATCTATAATAGTATCCTTTTGGAAGTCATCCATCCTGGGTAACTATCATATTGACAACACACCCCTTAGAGCTGACCTAGTAGTCAGGGACTTAGGGACACACAAAGATAGTAATCTAGCCTTTGACCATCATGTGTCTAGAGTGGTGAGGAAATCATTCTATGTTGTGCAACTTATAAACAAAGGTATGCCATCTAAGCCCAAGGAAGTCATTGTTTCACTGTATTTGGCATTCATCAGACCTATCATTGAGTACAATGCCCCCTTTGGTATGTACCTAACCAGGCATATCCAACAAATGGCACATCCACAGAGGTTTCTCACTAAAAGAATACAGAGCATAAGTAATATGTCCTATGCAGAACACCTCAAGGGCCTATCCCTGTATTCTGTCTCCTACAGGCTTTTGAGGGCATATCTATGCCTGGCATACAGGACATTGTTAGACCCCACTCTGATGGACCTCCTGCATATCCATAAAACAAACAATACCAGAATTACCCATTCTAAAGACTTAAACCTTGCCTGTGATATAAATAGGACCTGCTGGACAGATAGGTATGTATCCCAGAGACTACCAAATCTATGGAACAGGCTCCCCATCCATGTGAAGCAGAGTTGCTCCCTAACCCAATTCAAGTGTAACTTGGACAACTGGATGGTAAACCGGAAATTCATCCCTGGTTTGGCACCTATGTCTCTAATGCAAAATGGTAACCTGTAAATGGTTCATGTCCCAGGCCCATGCTTACACTTATCAAGGGTATCAGAACTCGTCAGAGATTTGGGATGCATGGCTAGGCTTACAAAGGCCCTTGTGGTCATTAGCCTAGTAAACATCTATGAACCTATAAGAATTATTGACAGAAACGCTGTACAACCATGTCAACCGCTGCATAGAGGTTGCTGTATCTACCAGAAGTAAGCTGAAAGCTAACTCTTAAAACAAGGCACCTTGGTAGAATCCTAAATCAAATAGGTTATAGAATGAAAGAAGAAAGTCACACCTAAAAATAGGAAGTATAACAGCCCAAAAAATAAGAACTCTATCATCAAAATAAACAGGCAACTAAGAGGGCTAATTAAGTCCCAAAAAGCCAACTTCTAGGTCAAGAAAGTTTCCAAAGCCAAAGACAACTATAAGGCCTTCTCCAGCTATGTCAAAAGCTTCAATGGCAGCACACAACAGTATACTAAACTGGTGGTTAAGACACAATCTCAGAGCTAGGGGATACCAGATGGAATAATAGTTAAAATCTTTGCCTTCTGTGCACAAGGTACAAGATTCGATCTTGACCTCTGACCAATGTCTGTGTCTCTGTGTGGGTTACTCCCACCTCCAGAAAACATGCTGAGTATTTCCAGCTCAAACTCATTAAAGAATGGAGCTGTGGCAGCAACACAGACTCTCCATGGTTCCCTATAGGGGAAGAATTGTATAAATCAACCATTTTGGACATTACGGTGATGTGCTGTGCTGTAACTTCATGATAGGAGAACACGGGTCACAGACTGTGCACCGTGGAAGTGCTAGCCATTGATGGTACATACTATGGCTTTAGCTGATTTGGACCTCTTGACTAATGCTAAACGTGTAGGTTCACTGACAGACCACAGCTTGGAAGTGAATGACATGATGATAAACAGGAGGTTGGACATCCTGTGTTTCCAGGAGACAAGATGGAAGGGAAGCAAAGCCACTTGGCTTGGGATCTGGAGTCTACTACTCAGGAGGAGAGCAGGCAAGAAATAGTGTGGGAACTGTGGTAAGGGAGAGGCCTCAAAAGACAGTGATGGGTATCATCAGAATTAGTGACAGACTCATGACAATCAGACTCCAATCTAATGAAAGGGTAGTACAACAGGGTTGGGATAGTGATGAAAAGCATTCCGACAGCAGTTCTAGAATCTACTAGATAAAGCAGGACAACATGAATTGGTGTTAATAATGGTTGACTTGAATGAATATATTGGGACAGACAGATGGAACAGGGTATGAGGACTGCCTGGCTCCACAGGGGTGGGGCACCTCAAGCATCTCAAGAAAAAGAGGAAATAGGTGGGGGTTGAAGAAAAATGTCAGCACCTTAAACTGCATGTGTGAGAAATACAAAACAGAAATAAGGTACATAAGGAAAGGTAGTGGACAGCATGAGTCCAGGAAGAAATCAAAAGAAAGAAGGAGTGCAGGAAAAAATGGGAAATAGAAAAGACTGACCAGCCTAGGAAGGAATAATGGTTGGCGAACAAAGAATCTAAGAAAGGAGTTGCAATAGCAAAGAACAAGACATCTGAGGCCCTCCACCAGCTTCTGCAAAGTAAGTCAGTAGATGGCAGAAAGAAACTATATCAGGTTGCAAAGCAAAGACAGAAGGATAAAGACCACATCCTTCACGATGGATGCCAGCAACAATCTGCTCAACAGTCCACAGGATATCAAAGACAGATGGAAGGAGTACTTTCGGCAGCTTCTCAATGAAGAAAACCTCACAGGAGCTGTATTGCCCCAGACACTACCAACAATGAGAGAAGAGGAGGAGCCCACCATAGAAGAAGTAAGAACAGCACTAAGAAAATGGAGTCAGGGAAAGAAGCAGGTCCAGATGAGGTACTGGCTCATGAGGGTACTCACTGCAGTGTGGAGAAAAAGGCATATTCCAGATGACTGGAGAATAAGTATACTAGTGCCAGAGCTCAAGAGCAAAAGGGGCATCCACAACTGTGGGCAGTACAAATGTATCAAACTCCTGTCACATTGCATGAAAGTTCTGGAGAGAGTGAGTGATAAATGAATACACAGAGTACTTGAAAGTAAGATAGGAGGTGAGCAGTTCAGATTCAGATCAGGATGCAGTGCAACTGACCCAATGTTTGCAGCGAAACAGATAGTTGAGAAGAATCTACAGCTGAGGAAAGAGTTCAACTAGCAATTCCTAGATTTAGATCAAGCATATGACAAGGTCCCAAGAAAGTTGATTTGGGCAGTCTTGTGGTGGTAATTCAAAGTCTCAGAAACATTAGTAAAATTAACGCAGGCTGTATACAAGGACCCAATGATTCAGATGTGAACAGTGTTCAGTCTTATGGACAAGTTACAATGGCAGTGGGTGTGCACCAGGGTTCAGCTCAGAGACCATTGCTGTTCATACAGGTGATGGACTACATTAGTGAACTGCTCAGAAGGGACAGATCAGCAAAGTTGCTGTATGCAGATGATGTGGCATTACAGGCAGAGTCTGAGAAGAACGTCAGCAAAGGAAAGGGGAATGGAATGCAATACTAAATGCACATGGGATGAAACTAAGCACAGATAAGACTGTGGTAATGGCAGCAAACTGGAGAATTGAGATAGAAGGGAAAATAGTGGAACATGTAAATAGTTTCAAGTATCTGGATGGTGCAGTGGTGCAGCGGTAGCATTGTTGCCTCACAGCAAGAGGTTCTCCGGTTCGATTCTTGGCTGGGGTGCCTTCTGTGTGGAGTTTGCATGTCCTCCCTGCATTCGTGTGGGTTTCCTCCCACATTTCAAAAACATGCATCTGGAGCCTTTCTCCCCGGGCCTCCACTGAAAATTGGCTTTGTTCCAAGTCGGACTTTCCCAGTTAAGAAATGATAAATAAAATAAAATAAAATCTGAGAGAGGTGACTGAGGAGAAAGGAAGTCTGAATGAGGAGTTCAAAGCTAGAAGCAGAGAGGCTGCAGCCAGCTGGCATAGAGTCTGATGTATAGTCTATGACAGAAGGGAATACATGCATTTGGTCACATGACTGAATGTCGATCCATCGTAATTCTGAACCGGAATGTTGAAACTCGTAGGCGCGAACTCTTGTAATGTCGCGTGCGATGTCAAATTCAAAATTCCCAATCACACAAACCACTGCAACAAGTGCTCCCATGGGTCGAGAGGGGGGAATAGTAGCCTGGCCGGCGTTTGGTTATTCCGGGTTCGTCATCTGCAGATTCAACATTTTGTGATCTTCGGATTCTGCTTTCGATATGTTCATGTTCAGACATTGGCTGTTCACTCAAATGTATGTATACTGACAGAAGAATGTCAAAGAAGCTGAAAAGTAAGGTGTTCAAGACAGTGGTGTGACTAGTACTAACGTATGGTACAGAAACCTGCGCAGTAAAGGCAGAACAGTTGAAGAAGCTAGAGGTGATGGAAATGAAGTGCCTGAGAAAGGTGGTAGGATGCACACTGTGGGACAGACAAAGAAATGAAGACATAAGAGCAGAAGTCAAAGTAGCTCCAATTGCAGAAAAGATCAAAGGGAACAGATTACGGTGGTTTGGAAACATGTGTAGAAAAGCAGAAGACAATCTGGTGAGGAAGATTTGGGACAGACAGGAAGAAGGTAAAAGGAAATGAGGACGACCAGCAAAGGGGTGGATGGATTGTGTGAGAGAAGATTTGTGGCACTCAGGCATGAGTGTTAAAGAAGGCAGGAGTGTGGCACTGAATCGAGAGAGATGGCAACAGTTAACATGATATCCTGACCCCCCCCATGTAGAAAAATGGGGAAAAGGAGGTGGATGATGATGATAATGATGATGACAATGATGATGATGATGATGATGATAATGATGGTGATGATGATGATGATGACAATGATAATGGTGATGATGATGATGATGATGATGATGACAATGGTGATGATGATGATGGTGATGATGGTGGTGGTGATGATGGTGGTGGTGATGATGGTGATAATGATGATGATGATGATGACGATGATGATGATGATGATGACAATGATGGTGATGGTGATGATGGTGATGGTGATGATGATAACGATGATGGTGATGGTGATGATGATGATGGTAATGATGATGATGGTGATGACGATAGTGATGATGGTGATGATGATGATGATGTTGATGATGGTGATGGTGATGATGGTGATGACGATAGTGATGATGGTGATGTTGATGATGATGATGGTGATGATGATGATAATGATGATGATGATGATGCTGTACACCAAAGACCATATAATCATCCTGTCTGGCTGTAACACTAGTGTTGCTGCTGCCTCTATCTTTGACAAAAATCTCACAGTTAATCTAATACCTACTGGATGAGAATCATATAGTGTGATGAACAGCATGATGGCAATGGCTGTTTTACTGTACAATGTTTGGGCTTGTAGCATGCAAATTATGCTAATGAGACAATTAAGAGTAAAATTCCATGGATTTCACATTTTATGCAATGCAAAGCTGTGCAATCAGGTTTACATCTGATTGGGAAGTGTATTGCACAAGCCAGCTCAATTCACTGATGTATATGGATCTGCACTTGCATTAATGAACCTTGCAAAAAAAAAAGAATAATCTGTGGTATCCCTCAAAGTCTCAGAAAAACCCAGTATATACCAGGTCCAAAATAATCCAAGAGGAAACTTCATCATGTGGAGGGTGTGATGTTCATTTCCTAAATTAAGTTATGCACTTCGTTCACTGTATAAAAATATAACTGTAAAATACATGCTACAAAATAATAAAATAGAAAATAGTAGGTAGTCCACAGCTGAGTTAAAATGACATATCCTTTATTGAAACACACAAACAAGCGATCCTTGTTGAGTATAATGACAAACATCTGCAGTCCCTTTACACACTATAGTGTAACTATGGACAGGGATGTGGGTTTACAGGATACATACATGAAAGTCAGCATGTCTTTGTCATCCAGACACTCTAGTACATCATCAATGTGAGACTATTACTAGTATCTGACATTGATGCATTGACCTACTGTCTGTCAATGTGTGTCAAATGATGTCTGCAACATGACTCAATAACATTCTGATACCATTTTTCTTAAGGTTGCTTCATGAAAAGTGGCCATTGTTTCTTAGGTTTCTAACTGTGAAAGGGCTCCCACATGGTACAGGAAAGAAACCAAAATGTTTCTGTACTTCCTGCATTGGGACTATGAATAGAACCTAGTGAGGAATTCTTATGAGGTTTCCCAGTACAAAGTGATGCCTGTCACTGCCCACCATGGACATCAGTCACATTAGTGAGCAGTGCAGGCACAGGTACAGTAACCTGAAAAGGCACTAGCTCACCTGTCTTGGATAATGAGAAGAGGTTAGGGAAAAACCACCTGAGTTTTATAACACATAGTCATGATACATTGTTATTTGGGATTCTTTCAGCATAACTGTTCAGCCATCTGTAAGGAACATGAATTATGAACCTCTTTACTTTTATGTACCCTCAACTGACAATCGACCCTCCTATTTCCCTAAGATTGCTTCAGAACCTCTGGTCTATCTTATGTCAATTTTGATCAACCACTCTGTTTCTGAATCCCATGTCCCCTTTTTATGGAAACAATTCTTTACTTTACCCATTCACAAAGGTGGCAATTCATCAGACATATCAAACTTCAGACCAATCGCTATACTATCTCCTCTCTCTAAAATGTTAAGAGAAATGCATTCACAAGCAGATGATGCAGTACTTTCACCAAGAAAACCTTCTCACACACACAACATGGTTTCCGTCCTAATTGTAATACAACTACTGCACTAATATCCTTCATCAACACAGTATCTCTTGCTCGTGATAATAATAAACTTGTCTCGTGCCTGTTCCTCGACCTTTCTAAAGCTTTTGACACTGCCTCCCACCCTCTCCTCCTGGAAAAAAATTACTGATCTAAACTTCTCCCCTCCTACCATTTCCTGGTTCTCCAGCTATCTCTCTAACCACCAGCAATCGGTAAAATGGCTCTCTGTTCTATCTCCTCTCCTCACTGTACAAATGGAAGTCCCCCAGGGATCTATCCTTGGACCACTGCTCTTCAATATTTTCACAATCTTACTATATACCTCTTGTCCCCAGTCATCACTTGTGCAATATGCTGATGACTCTACTGTCATCACTATTGCAGACAACACATCAGATCTCCGCTCTGTTACCCAAGTATCCTTCAACACCACTGAGACTTGGCTTAATGACAGCAAATTAATTCTAAAGCCAAAGAAAACCAAAAGCTCCTACTTTTTCTCCCCAAAAACCTCACCAATCTCAAAACTACATTTAACATTTTATCAAGCAATAACACCATCATCACAGCTGAACCCAGCACTACATTGCTAGGAGTCCTATAGGTGATCAACTTAAGTTTGATCTACATGTCACAAACAGTATAAAAAAACACACCAGAAACTGTGACACCTTTACCGTAATAAGAAATACTTAACTAACACAGCCAGAATTCCTCTCTCCCATGCTTTTTTACTTCCCACACTTCTATACTCCTGTCACATATTCTACCTATAATAAGGTGGCCAGATTCACAGCCAACGAATCCTACAAGTCTCATCACTGCTTATCACTTAAGCAACTGCACTGGCTTGGGTTTCCTCACCTGTTACTACTTTATCAGCTGCAAATTACCCCTCTATCATGTGCTTTCCCTCATGCTGCCCCAGCCTCTCTACTATTATATCTAAATACTCCCCAGCTAGGTCACTTCGTAGCTCAGATCAAGGGTTATTACAGATTTATAAACCCAAAACTAAAATAGGATGTCTGCTCTATAACTACAACCCAGCCACTTCCTGGAACCAACTACCCCTTGAAATAAAGTCCCTTGACCATATCACACAATTCAAATTAGCCACCCAAAAATACCTAACAATAAAATGGTCCTGCCAATGTTGTCATCCCCCCTGAAACTGCTACCCTTACACCTATACTCCTCCTTTCCTCGTGTTTACTTCTAACATTGTGCTCCCTCCACTTCCTTCCTTCTATCTGCTTTTTCTTTTCTCCCTCCCTCTCCTACATTTCTTCCCCGTCTACCTCATCTAAACTATATTCAAGCTGTTTCCCATTAAATCGCCTACTTCCACCTGTCTGTCATCTTGGACATCATCTCTTTACTTCCCTATATCTACATTCCTACTTCTGTATACAACCTCTCTAAACCTATCTACAATAACTCAGGTACGTTAATTTACTATGCAATTATAAACCAATTGTAAATGTTGTTGACTGTAACAGATTCCTTGTTAAATTTTATTGAACCTCAAAGCCTCTCTCCATACAACTATTGCATATATGCTGTCTATACCTAGTACCAATCATGTTGGTCTTTAATCATTTCGTGTGCTATTGTAACCTGATAGTAACTTTTTTGCTGACTGTAATTGAACTTTGTTAAATTTTATTCACTGAGGAGCTTTTCTCCCCGGGACTCTGCTGAAAATGAGTCAAAAACTCAGTCAAACTAACCTGGTTAACAAATGTAAAATAAATAAACAAATAAATAAAATAAATGTTTTTCAGCTCCTTGTGAATTTAAGGATAATCAGTTGGACTACCAGGGTCATACAGAATGCCTGTCCAGGTGCAGGGGTATATGTATAAGCACTGATGCAGTAGCCATATTAGTACATCCGACTGTTACCGTGCAGGTACAGCCCACTGGTACCATGCAGGTACATCCTACTGTCCTACTGTTACAGTGCAGGTACATCCTACTGTTACAGTGCAGGTACATCCTACTGTCACAGTGCAGGTACATCCTACTGTTACAGTGCAGGTACATCCTACTGTTACAGTGCAGGTACATCCTACTGTTACAGTGCAGGTACATGCTACTGTCACAGTGCAGGTGCATCCTACTGTTACAATGCAGGTACATCCTACTGTTACTGTGCTGGTACATCCTACTGTCCTACTGTCACAGTGCAGGTACATCCTGCTATTACCATGCAGGTGCAGTCTACTGTTACCATGCAGGTACATCCTACTGTTACCATGCAGGTACATCCTACTGTTACAGTGCAGGTACATCCTACTGTTACAGTGCAGGTACATCCTACTGTTACCATGCAGGTACATCCTACTGTTACAGTGCAGGTACATCCTACTGTTACAGTGCAGGTACATCCTACTGTTACTGTGCAGGTACATCCTACTGTTAC
>NC_056726.1:1516514822-1516579370 GCF_019279795.1 Protopterus annectens | reverse complement strand
TGCAGTACACTCATTGTGCAGAAAAGTGCAGATACTTTCCACTGTTATAGTGCAGGTACGTCCTACTGTTACAGTGCAAGTGCATCCTGCTGTCACAGTGCAGATACATCCATCTGTTACCTTGCAGGTACATACTTCTTGTTTATTATAGGAGTTCACTCTTTTAGAACATCATATTGTAGTGTGTTTTTCATTACTAGCACTTTAGCTGTTCTGGGATGTCCTCATCGAATCAGTGGTATAATCTAGGGGGTTACTGGTTCTATTAGATACCAGGATAGTCCCTTAGGTACCTTTCTTTAAGGCACTTCCCTGGCTCTTGGTAGGGTCCCTGATTTCTCTATGTGTACATTTACATTTCTTGGTTTGCCCGGTCTGTTTATTTCTGCATATTTTACTTACGAGTTGGACCAATTATAGCCCTATTGCCTTGTGTCTTACACACTTTCAGTTTCCCTACAGGTCACAATTAGAGCACACTGTTTTACTAATAGTGGGGATTTGACACAGAGTCTCTGGGTTTGGTCCCGGACCCATTTTGATTTCTAGTGGATATTACCGCTAGCTCCACCACGGGGGTTCTTTGTGCTATTATTTTTTGAATTTCACCCCTGGGAGTATGGGTGGAGTGTATGCTTGCACGTCCTTGGTTTTAAGTGTCTTGGTTATGTTTGAACACACAGCTGCTTCCGTTTGACGGCCGCTGTCATATGTAGTTTGATTTTACAGCGGAGTGGTTACAATAGCGTACAATACTGTTATTTTTTAAACATTTAGAAACTATTCTAAAGTATATTATTTTAAAGAACATCGACGTTAGTTGGTGACATATTTAAGTCACTTCATTGGTATGAAAAATTGACTTACTAATGTTCCACTACATTTGCCTGTCCCTGTGGTCTTAACTTTTACTCTTTAAGTCCCGGGAGGTACGTTATCTGGGTAAGATTCATGTTTTTACTCTCTGATTACTTTTTTAGGTAGGGACAAGTGCGGTTAATTTGGTAATGTGAAACCGCAAGTTCCAATTTATCTGCCATTCTTGTATTAACCTTTTCAATGATATTTACAGTTTCATCTGTATTGTTTACCACCTTTTACGTAAGCATTGACCTGACAGGGACTGTTTACTGGTTATAAGCAGTTTATATACATTTATAATAATGTTCTTGAGTTCCAATTTGGGAACCTAGGTTGTAATAATGGTGCAGGGACACGTCCTTACACTTGTTTGTAATATGGTTATTACGGTTTATTTTTATGTAATATGTTTTTAAGATTTTTATGCGCACCAAGTTTGGCGCGCTTTCATGTTTAAAATGAAACTGACAATGTTTCTATTTTGTATTCTGAGGAAGCTACAACAGAGGTTGTAGCGAAAACGTTGCTTGTTTTTTAATAAAAGGTGCGTTCAGATTAACTATCGTGGAGAGGACTTTGTGACTTTTCGATTACCTTGACACAGTTTGTTTTTCTAGGTACATCCTACTGTCACAGTGCATGTACATCAGACTGTCACAGTGCAGGTACATCCTAGTGTTACAGTGCAGGTACATCCTACTGTTACTGTGCAGGTACATCCTACTGTCACAGTGCAGGTACATCCTACTGTTACAGTGCAGGTACATCTTACTGTTACTGTGCAGGTACTTCCTACTGTTACCGGGCAGGTACATCCTACTGTCACAGTGCAGGTACATCCTACTGTCACAGTGCAGGTACATCCTACTGTTACAGTGCAGATACATCCAACTGTTACCATGCAGGTACATTCTACTGTCACAGTGCACATACATCAGACTGTCACAGTGCAGGTACATCCTACTGTTACAGTGCAGGTACATCCTACTGTCACAGTGCAGGTACTTCCTACTGTCACAGTGCAGGTACATCCTACTGTTACCATGCAGGTACATCCTACTGTCACAGTGCATGTACATCAGACTGTCACAGTGCAGGTACATCCTAGTGTTACAGTGCAGGTACATCCTACTGTTACAGTGCAGATATATCCTACTGTTACCATGCAGGTACATCCTACTGTCACAGTGCAGGTACATCCTACTGTCACAGTGCAGGTACATCCTAGTGTTACAGTGCAGGTACATCCTACTGTTACCGTGCAGGTACATCCTACTATCACAGTGCAGGTACATCCTCCTGTTACCATGCAGGTAAATCCTACTGTTACAGTTCAGTTACATCCTACTGTCAAAGTGCAGGTGCATCCTCCTGTTATCTTGCAGGTAATTCCTACTGTTACAGTGCAGGTACATCCTACTGTCACAGTGCAGGTACTTCCTACTGTCACAGTGCAGGTACATCCTACTGTTACCATGCAGGTACATCCTACTGTCACAGTGCACATACATCAGACTGTCACAGTGCAGGTACATCCTAGTGTTACAGTGCAGGTACATCCTACTGTTACAGTGCAGATATATCCTACTGTTACAGTGCAGGTACATCCTACTGTCACAGTGCAGGTACATCCTACTGTCACAGTGCAGGCAGAACCTAGTGTTACATTGCAGGTACATCCTACTGTTACTGTGCAGGTACATCCTACTATCACAGTGCAGGTACATCCTCCTGTTATCATGCAGGTAAATCCTACTGTTACAGTTCAGGTACATCCTACTGTCACAGTGCAGGTACTTCCTACTGTTGCAGTGCAGGTACATCCTACTGTCACAGTGCAAGTACTTCCTACTGTTACAGTGCAGGTACATCCTACTGTTACCATGCAGGTACATCCTACTGTCACAGTGCAGGTACATCCTACTGTTACAGTGCAGGTACTTCCTACTGTTACCGGGCAGGTACATCCTACTGTCCCAGTGCAGGTACATCCTTCTGTCACAGTGCAGGTACATCCTACTGTTACAGTGCAGGTACATCCTACTTTTACCATGGAGGTACATCCTACTGTTACAGTACATCCTACTGTCACAGTGCAGGTACTTCATATTTTTACAATGCAGGTGTATCCTACAGTTACCATGCAGGTACAGCCTACTGTCACAGTGCAGGTTTGTCTGACTGTTACCATGCAGGTACATCCTACTGTCACAGTGCAGACACATCCTACTGTCACAGTGCAGGTACTTTCTACTGTTCAAGGCCAGGTACTTCCTACTGTTACAGTGTAGGTACATCCTACTGTTACAGTGCAGGTACATCCTACTGTTACATTGCAGGTACATCCTACTGTCACAGTGCAGGTACATCCTACTGTTACAGTGCAGGTACATCCTACTGTCACAGTGCAGGTACATCCTACTGTCACAGTGCAGGTACATCCTACTGTTACAGTGCAGGTACATCCTACTGTCACAATGCAGGTACATCCTGCTTTTACAGTGCAGGTACATCTTACTGTTACAGTGCAGGTACATGCTACTGTCACAGTGCAGGTACATCCTACTGTTACAGTGCAGGTACATCCTACTGTCACAGTGCAGGTACAGCCTGCTGTTACAGTGCAGGTACATCCTACTGTTACAGTGCAGGTACATCCTACTGTCACAGTGCAGGTACATCCTACTGTTACAGTGCAGGTACATCCTACTGTCACAGTGCAGGTACTTCCTACTGTTACAGTGCAGGTACATCCTACTATCACACTGCAAGTATTTCCTACTGTTACTGTGCAGGTACATCACACTGTCACAGTGCAGGTACATCCTGCTGTTACCATGCAGGTACATCCTACAGTAACAGTGCAGGTACATCCTACTGTTACAATGCAGGTACATCCTGCTATTACCGCGCTTGTTCAGCCTACTGTTACCATGCAACACTGGATTTAAAGGAAGCCTACCTACACATCACAATAAGGGAATCTTGCAGAAGATACCTACACTTCAGAGCAGGCTACGTGCACTATCAGTTCTCTGCACTGCCCTTTGGCTTATCTACTGTGCCCAGGGTATTCACTAATTGCCTAGCTCCAGTCATTGCATTTTTCAGGCAAATAAATATTCAAATATACCCATACCTGGACAATTGTCTAATTTAGGCAGAAAGCCAGGACATGCTATTAAATCATCTGGCATTTGTAAAGAAATTGCTAACTTCTCTGGGGTACACCATAAATGAAAATAAATCACATCTAGTACCCTGCCAACAAATCGTATTCCTGGCAGCAAGCTTGAATACAACTTCCCAGATGGCATACCTCACGCCAGAGAAACAAGTTCATTTGACAGCCTACTTCAAACTACTGGCCACAAAACTACTTGCTATCTGCAAGGAAAATACTGCAAGCCCTGGGGGTTCATGGCCACTTGCATTCTACTAATTTCATATGCAAGACTGCATATGAGGAAACTACAATGGTATCTAAAAAGCCTATGGTGCCAACATTCTCAGGACCTAGAATCAATGATTCCTATCATACCTTGTCTACAGACAAAGTTCCTTTGGTGGGCAGAGGCCTGCCACCTAAACAAGGGACTGCCATTCACTCTACCCCCTGCCGCCCAAACCCTAACAACAGACATATCAGACTATGCATGGGGGGGCTCACTTAGCAGGGCAGTGTATTCAGGGCAAATGGAACCTGAGTCAAATGCACCTGCATATCAATCAAAAAGAAATGTTAGCTGTACAGAATTCTCTAACAGCCTTCAAGGACCACATTCTTCCAGGACAATTATTGGTAAAGACAGACTACACCACTGTTATGTGGTACATAAACAAGCGGGTGAAACCCATTCATACCCCCTCTGCAGACTAGCCATGGCTCTGTGGAACACAGCTTTGAGCTATCAAGTGCACCTACAAGTGCACCTACAAGCACAATTCCTGCCAGACAAGCTCAATACACTGGCAGATGACCTAAGCAGAAATCTCTTGGACCCACACGAGTGTAAACTGGAACCAAAGATATTCAACATTTTGAGAATCAAATGGGGAGCCCAGAGATAGACCTGTTTAACTCTCCTCACAACTACCAATTGGACAAAGTCTGCACAAGGACTCCCTACAGACAAGCTTGGAAAGTGGATGCCCTGTCCTTCAGTGGGAAAAATCAGTTTACGCCTTTCCTTCTCTGCTCTCCTTTCCAAAGTGCTACTAAAGATCAAACAGGACAAACTAAGGACAGTACTTATTGCCCCCAACTGGGCATACCAACACTGGTACCCCCTCTTGCGCAGTGTGTCACTTCTGCAACCTTGGCACCTGCCTCAGACCCCTGCCCTGCTGTCCCAGCTGGAGGGCCAGATCCTGCACCTATAGCTTCAAACACTGAACCTTGCAGCCTGGCTAATTACATGACCTCTTCTTTACCATCCCTCAGCAAGCAAGTGATGGATGTCATTCTGGAGGCAAGGAGGCCTAGTACTAGGGAATCCTACTCTGAAAAATGGAAGAGAGTCTGTTCCTAGAGCCAAACACAGGAGATGGATACAATTGTGCACAATTTATAGCTCATTCTTCAATACTTAACTGAGATGCTTCACAAGGGCCTTTGCTTTTCTTTCATCAAAATTCATGCCTCCACCATCTCAGTTCATTATAATACAGAGCCACCCCTCTTCTCTCATCCACTGCTGAAGCAACTCCTCAGAGGGGCCAAAAGCTTAAGACCACCCAGGAGAGCCCCTACTCCAGCCTGGGACCTTAACTTTGTATTGGAAAAGCTCACTCTACCTCCCTTTGAGCCAGCTGCAAATACAGAGTTGAAATTCATTTCTTGGAAAACAGCTTTCCTCCTAGCCATCATTTCAGCAAGAAGGGTGCCTGAATTACAGGCGCTCATGGCAGTGGAGCCTTTCATCATCTTTCATGCGGACAGGGTGTCCCTCAGGACCAATCCCTCTTTTATGCCCAAGGTGGTATCCAGTGTGGCCCTTAATCAGTCCATTCATTTGCCAACCTTCTTTTCTAATCCACAGAAGAAAGGGGAATGAATACTGCACTCCTTGGACGTGCACAGACAACTTAGATTTTACTTGGACAGGACTAAGTCTCTCAGGAAATCTGAACAACTGCTAGTTGCATTTGCTGCAGGGGCAGATGGGAAGGCCAAACAAAAAGGCGATATCCTGGGTAGTCCAGAAACGTTAATTGCTCACACTTCGTGAAAAATAAAAACCAACAGCAAAAATACTTTAAATATACCAAGTACTGAGCACTTTCACCCACTAAATAAAGGCGGGTTTCTTCAGAGTACCATTGCCATGGCCATTTCAAAGCAAACCATTTCTAAGTGGATAGGCCATTGCATTCATTTCTGCTATAAGCATCATGGAAAACCTACACCACAGGGGATAAGACCACATTCAACCAGGGCTGCATCTACCACTTCAGCCTTTCTCAGAGGTGTCCCTACCAAGGACATCCTAGAAGTTGCTACCTGGAGTTCTGTATATACCTTCACCAAGCATTACCACTTCCAAAGTTTTCCAAATCCAGAGCTGGTTTTACCACTGCAGTCTTGCAGGACCTTATAGCTGGTCCTAATGCTATCTAACTGCCTCCTCCCTTCCTTAGCTTTGGGAATCTACCCAAATGTAATGACTGCAACAGTGAAACATGAAGACCATAGTAGGTTCATAGGTTCATAGGTTCATACTAGGCTATCTGCCCTGGGGCATTTATAAGCCTAGCCCGATTGTGTTTGGCTTACACCACCCCTTGATTTGAGTATACTGTGCCCTTTTTAAAGTTTAGTTTACTGTGCCTCTGTCTAATAGTGACACGGAAGTAATCCCCGGGACAAACCTATGATCCCCCATCCACTCATCAAGATTCTTCTTGAAGAGAGTCAGTGAGGTGCTCTGCCTAACATGAATTGGAATTCTATTCCAGAGCAAAGGGAGCCTCTGGGTTATGAATCTGTCCCTCAAGCATGTTCTATTTATTTCTGTGCTGAGGTTCACGTTCCTCAAGCATGTGGCTCTAAGGGATTTAGATTTACTTAAGTGGAGCATGTCCATTAATTCTGGGTTGGACATAGCTTTATATTTCAGGCATAGATCACCTCGAAGTAGGCAGTATGCAACTGAGTAGAGCTGGAGTTTTTTTAACCGAGCAGCATATGGCATCTGTTTGAGTCCCTTGATCCTCCTGGTGAGGTACTTTTGGGGTCTTTCTAATTGCTGCAGGTGTCGGGTAAGGTACATCCCAAAGGAGGCATTGTATTCTATGATGGGTCTGATGAAGGATGAATAAAGGGGCATGATTACCTCTCTTGATCTAGATGTGAATCCTTTCATGATGAGGTGGGCTATGTAGAAGGTCTTTCTAACCACTTTGGCAATGTGGTTGTCAAAGGAGAGATTGCTATCAACTTGGGTCCCCAGATCTCTAATTACTTTCTCTGTACTTAATGGGTTACCACCTATGTGGTAATTTGTGGGCACATTGTTTTTACCAAAGGGTATGACTATACACTTTTTGGCATTTAGCTTTAGACCATGGCTCTGGCACCAGTTATCCATCTCTGCGAGACCTTTTTGAAGGATGTTTGTGTCAGCTAGAGAGTCAATTATGGTGCCCAGTTTGCAGTCATCTGCGAACTTGGTGAGCCATAGTCCTCCCACGTTGGCCTGTACCTCAGAAAAGTAAATACCAAACAGGAGAGGTCCCAGGACAGAACCTTGTGGGATGCCACTTGTGACCAGTTTAGAGTCTGACATGGCTCCAGCAACTCTGACTCTGTGGGTTCTGTCTTTGAGCCAGTTTGAGACCCATCTTGTGACATAGGGGTTAATATTTAGGCTGGATAGCTTGTTTATGATGCCCGAGTGAGGTATTGTGTCAAATGCCTTTGCGACATCCAGATAGGCTGTTTGGTCTACCTTCCCTACATCTATGACCTTGGTGACTGTTTTGAAGAAGTCAACCAGGTTCAAAAGGCAGGATCTGCCCTTGACAAAGCCAAATTGGGTAGGATCTAGTGTCTGTATGTCCCCAATGTCTTTGTTTATGAGTTCCATGATGATTCTCTCCATAGCCTTGCAGACTAGGCTAGTCAGGCTTATGGGGCGATAGTTACCAGGGTCCACAGAAGCGCCACCTTTGTGGAGTGGGACCACTGTTACTGTACACCATTCTTTGGGCACATATCCTGTAGTGAGGCTGAGATTGTACAGCAGTTTTACTTGAGGGATTAGTTCTTCTTGGAGTTCATGTAGGACGCAACCCGGGACGCCATCTGGTCCCATGGAAGCAGTGTTTTTTGCTTTGGAGAGGGCGGCCTTCACATCAGAGATGTTTGGGAGGCTGCACTCTGCCGGGATAGATACTTGCTCTTTTGGGGGGGGGTGGAGAAGTTTGCACTGAACCTGTCTGCCAGGATATTGGCAATGTCTGTGGGTTCAGTGTATTTTTTGTCGCTTAGAATCAACTCAGAACAAGTCTGGGAGTTGTATCCCAGGTTCCTAACATAACTGAAAAAAGCCTTATGATTGTCTTTAGTGTCCTGTGCAATTTTTCTCTCGAAGCTGGCCTTGGAGGATTTTATGAGGGATCGTAATTTTTTGCTAGTACTGATCAGAGATGCCTTCCCTTTTAGGTATTTTGCTCTATCATGTAGTAGCTTCCTCCTTCTGTTGTACAGTTTATTTATGTCTGGGGTCCACCAGACTGGACGCCTGCCTTTGGATGATTGGGTCTTGATTTTGTTTGGGATAGCATGATCCATGCATTCCTGGAGATGTCCGTAGAATGCGTTTATATAGGATTCTGCAGTTTGGGCTGTAGTTTCCACTGGCCCTGGGGCCTTGAAGGATTCCACTTTGGTTTTGAGAAGTGTGAAGTTCACTTTTGAGAAGTTTTTCACTGTGGTTTTCTGGGCTGGGGTGGGGTTGGGATGTGGATATCCAGTGAAATTAATTTATGGTCTGATCTTACCAATGAGGGATATACTTCTGGTATGGAGCATAGAGTCCCCATGTTGGTAATGATCAGGTCTAGTATGTTTTCTCCTCTTGTGGGAGTGGTGACTAGTTGTTCCATAGCATTTGAGTTTATAAATTCCAGGAACCTTTGGGCTAAGGTGCTGGGGCTTGAGTAATGCTCCCAGTCTATGTTTGGGTAGTTGAAGTCACCCAATATAATGGTGTTTGGAGAGATATTCATGTTCTCCAATGTTTTCAGGAACGCCGAGTGGGATTCCTGACTTTGAGAGGGTGGTCTGTAGGATGCTATAAACTGAAAAGCAGTCTTGCCCACTGTCAGTTGCACATGGATGGTCTCCGATACTTTGTGCAATGCCACTAACCTGGAGGTGTGGATATCCTTGATAAATATGGAAAATCCCCCTCCTTTTGTGGTTCGGTCTGGGTTTTGGGGCCAAAAAGCATGATATGAGGTATGCCTGGTAGTGCTGGGGTGCTCTCTGGAGCCTTGAACCAGGTTTCTGTCACTGCACAGATATCGATGTTCTCCATACTGAGGACAGCTTCGAGTGCATGCATCTTGAGGTTAAGACTTCTGGTGTTTAGCAGCATTACCCTTAGTTTCTTGTTCCTTGTGCTGTCTGTGGAGGTGGGTTTGACTTTTGAGCCTTGCCAAAAAAAGGCATTATGGGGGTGGCAAGAGCCTTTGCCAATATCCAAAAGCCCAGGGGTGACAGGTGCAAGCCGTCTCTAGCGAAGCAACGTGGCTTGTCGAGCATGTCATCCCTGGCTGACAGACACTGGATCTCCTTTGAATGACACCAACATTTTAGCCAGTTGTTAAAATCAATCATTTTGTCTTTATACTGTGGCATCATTCTAGGTGAGGGTAAGATGCTGCTCAAGGTCAGGGTCATACCGGCCTGGGCTACATGATCAGAGAGCTCCTCTATGTCTCTTTTCATGTAGTCGAGGGAGGTACGTCTCAGGTCATTCACGCCAGCATGTACAATGACTGAGTCATATTTGTATTTGCTTTGGAGTGACCTGAGTGCTTGCGTTATGTGGCAGATCCTAGCACCCGACAGGCAGCTCACTGTGATCTTCTCTTTATTCAGCCTGGTGAGCGGGACGTCAGTGTGTCTGACAACAGAGTCACCTATTACAAGAGTATCAGGTGTGTTATGTACACTTACCATAAATGTAGATGTTCAAGTGTATTCACTGTTGCAGTCCTGGTAACCCTCCCTCCAGCCCCCTGACTTCTGTTGACTATACCTCTATTCTTGCTTACTATGCTTAAAGTTTTCTGGTGTATTTGCTTTTTGTTGGAGGTGTAACCTTGTATATAATTACTTCCCATTATTGGGGCACCTGAGATCTGGGGCAAGAAAAACGGATATAATGGCATTGGCTGCATGCTTTATACCCCTGACTACCTGACGTCATGGAAGATGAGACAGCAACCGATGCAGGACCCAAGACTTTGATAATTAGGCAGACTGAGGGCTACTGCAAGCAGATAACCCAAATCTAATGACTGCAACAGTGAATACACTCGAACATCTGTATTTATGGTAAGTGTACACAACTGTACTTTTCTTTCCCACATCATTTACCCTTGATGTCACTCTTTACAGCACATGCACTGTTCATATGTTGTATAAACAGGTGGGCAGGTTAGGGGCAGCATGTAATCTTTGGATGGCATAGTGGTGCAGCGGTAGCATTGTTGCCTCACAGCAAGAAGTTCTCCTGTTTGATTCTCAGCTGGGGTTCCTTCTGTGTTGAGTCTGCATGTTCTCCCTGTATTCGTGTGGGTTTTCTGCCACATTACACAGACGACATGCATCTGGAGCACTTCTCCTTGGGCTTCCACTGAAAATTGGCTTTGTTCCAAGTTGGACTTTCCCAGTTAACAAATGTTAAAAACAAAATAGCCATGTGGCACACTGCTGTAGTACTCTCTGAGCTGACCCATTTATTGTATTTTACTTGTCCAAGAAATGTTATGCCACATACTGTGGTGCACATACTGTGGTGCACATACTGTGGTGCACATTAGTGATAATTGCCTTTTTCTGTTGTGTTTCAGTCCTTTTCTTTTTCTTTTTCAATGTACTGAACTATTTGTTGTATTTTGTTTTCCTTATTTTTCTTTGTTATTATTTTATGCAGTGTCTGACAGAGCTTTGGTTGAGGTCTAGCAGTGGTCACTTCACAAATCACCTGCCAAGTATCCAGTTGTCTCAAGGTTAGCCCCTCTGTAGGCCATACAGCAGGAGGCAACCTTGAATGTTTTCTGGTGGCCTCCAGTGGACTGTCTTAGGTAGGGGTGTGCTGGACCTCCATCAGAAGGTACTACAACATGTCACCTAATAGGAGTTGGAAGGTCTAATGATGGTGTTGGTGAACGAGTGGTTGGACACTCAAATTGGCTGCAAAGGATGCTCTCATGGGCCGAGCCATAAGGTGGCCACAGTGGTGACTGACCTCTAGTTGGGTGCCACACTGGGTAACATGGTAGTGAGCTGCCACTACACTCTGTTCCCTTTCCTTGTGTTTCACTTCACTCCTGAGTTTGTTGCCCATTCCTCTTCATCATTTATTGTTCTCTGTCTGTCTTTCTGTCTCTCCTTTCTATTCCACGTCCAGTGTTTGTATCATCCTACTTTATTGGTCTTTCTACTGTGCTATTCTTAGTAAAATGGAAAAAAGGGGAGCTACCCAACACCCTGCCCCCTTCCCAGTATTCCCTTCCCTAGTCATTCTCTGTGTTCCCCTTCTTTCTTGTCCCCCATTTTGACTGTCCTATAAACCCATTTTCTTTCTTATTATTGAAATAAATTACTAGGGGTTTGCTGTGCACCGCTATCAGGGCTTACAATCACTAGGGGGTTTGCTGTGCACCGTAATCAGGGCTTATAATCACTAGGGGTTTGCTGTGCACCGTAATCAGGGCTTATAATCACTAGGGGGTTTGCTGTGCACCGTTATCAGGGCTTATAATCACTAGGGGGTTTGCTGTGCACCATTATCAGGGATTATAATCACTAGGGAGTTTGCTGTGCACCGTTATCAGGGCTTATAATCACTAGGGGGTTTGCTGTGCACCTTAATCAGGGCTTATAATCACTAGGGGGTTTGCTGTGCACCGTTATCAGGGCTTATAATC
This sequence comes from Protopterus annectens, assembly GCF_019279795.1. NCBI lineage: Eukaryota > Metazoa > Chordata > Ceratodontiformes > Protopteridae > Protopterus > Protopterus annectens. The sequence continues at coordinate 1,516,567,343 of NC_056726.1, read as the reverse complement.
ACTAGGGGGTTTGCTGTGCACCATAATCAGGGCTTATAATCACTAGGGGATTTGCTGTGCACCGTTATCAGGGCTTATAATCACTAGGGGGTTTGCTGTGCACCGTAATCAGGGCTTATAATCACTAGGGGGTTTGCTGTGCACCATAATCAGGGCTTTTAATCACTAGGAGGTTTGCTGTGCATCGTTATCAGGTCTTATAATCACTAAGTTGTTTGCTGTGCACCGTAATCAGGGCTTATAATCACTAGGGGGTTTGCTGTGCACCATTATCAGGGCTTATAATCACTAGGGGGTTTGCTGTGCACCGTTATCAGGGCTTATAATCACTAGGGGTTTGCTGTGCACCGTTATCAGGGCTTATAATCACCAGGGGGTTTGCTGTGCACCGTAATGAGGGCTTATAATCACTAGGGGTTTGCTGTGCACTGTAATCAGGGCTTATAATTACAGGGGGTTTGCTGTGCACGGTAATCAGGGCTTATAATCACTAGGGGGTTTGCTGTGCACCGTAATCAGGGCTTATAATCACTAGGGGGTTTGCTGTGCACCATTATCAGGGCTTATAATCACTAAGGGTTTGCTGTGCACCGTAGTCAGGGCTTATAATCACTAGGGGGTTTGCTGTGCACCATTATCAGGGTTTATAATCACTAGGGGGTTTGCTGTGCACAGTAATCAGGGCTTATAATCACTAGATGGTTTTCTGTGCACCGTTTTCAGGGCTTATAATCACTAGGGGGTTTGCTGTGTACCATTATCAGGGCTTATAATCACTAGGGGGTTTTCTGTGCACAGTTATCAGGGCTTATAATCACTAGGAGGTTTGCTGTGCACCATAATCAGGGCTTATAATCACTAGGAGGTTTGCTGTGCACCGTTATCAGGGCTTATAATCACTAGGGGGTTTGCTGTGCACCGTTATCAAGGCTTATAATCACTAGGGGGGTTGTTGTGCATCGTTATCAGGGCTTATAATCACTAGGGGATTTGCTGTGCACTGTTATCAGGGCTTATAATCACTAGGGGGTTTGCTGTGCACCATTATCAGGGCTTATAATCACTAGGAGGTTTGCTGTGCAGCGTAATTGTTTGTGCCTTTGGGCTTTTCCTTGTTAGGGGTCGCCACAGCGGAACTCCTGTCCGCTAATGATTGGCAGTAGAGTTTTCTGTGCTGGCTTGCCGGGCCTAATGCACAACCTTCAACGAAGGAACGCCCATTCACGCATGTTGCCACACAGAAGACGCTCTAACTGAGAATCAAACAGGCAACGTCTAACTGTGAGGCAAAAGCGCTACCACAGCACCACCATCGCAGTTGCTGTGCAGCGTAATCAGGGCTTATAATCACTAGGGGTTTGCTGTGCACTGTAATCAGGGCTTATAATCACTAGGGCATTTGCTGTGCACCGTAATCAGGGCTTCTAATCACTAGGGAGCTTGCTGTGCACCGTAATCAGGGCTTATAATCTCTAGGGGGTTTGCTGTGTACCGTTATCAGGGCTTATAATCACTGGGGGGTTTGCTGTGCACCATAATTAGGGCTTACAATTACCAGGGGGTTTGCTGTGCACCGTTATCAGGGCTTATAATCACTAGGGGGTTTGCTGTGCACCATAGTCAGGGCTTATAATCACTAGGGGGTTTCCTGTGCACCATAATCAGGGCTTATAATCACTAGGGGGTTTGCTGTGCACCATTATCAGGGCTTATAATCACTAGGGGATTCGCTGTGCACCGTTATCAGGGCTTATAATCACTAGGGGTTTGCTGTGCACCATTATCAGGGCTTATAATCACTAGGGGGTTTGCTGTGCACCATTATCAGGGCTTATAATCACTAGGGGGTTTGCTGTGCAGCATTATCAGGGCTTATAATCACTAGGGGGTTTGCTGTGCACCGTTATCAGGGCTTATAATAACTATGGGGTTTTCTGTGCACCGTAATCAGGGCTTATAATCACTAGGGGGTTTGCTGTGCACCGTAATCGGACTTATAATCACTAGGGGGTTTGCTATGCACTGTAATCAGGGCTTATAATCACTAGGGGGTTTGCTGTGCACCATAATCAGGGCTTATAATCACTAGGGGGTTTGCTGTGCACTGTAATCAGGGCTTGTAATCACTAGGGGTTTGCTGTGCATCGTTATCAGGGCTTATAATCACTAGGGGTTTGCTGTGCACTGTTATCAGGGCTTATAATCACTAGGGGGTTTGCTGTGAACCGTAATCAGGGCTTATAATCACTAGGGGGTTTGCTGTGCACCGTTATCAGGGCTTATAATCACTAGGGAGTTTGCTGTGCACTGTTATCAGGGCTTATAATCACTAGGGGATTTGCTGTGCACCATTATCAGGGCTTATAATCACTAGGGGGTTTGCTGTGCACTGTTATCAGGGCTTATAATGGTGCATCAATATGTGAGTGAACGTGCATCATTGCTTACATGCCCCATGCATGTCAGTGGCCTCATTAGGTCCTGTATTATTCATAGTATATATGCTTCCTCTAGAAGATTTGGTAAGGGAGGCTGGTTTGACATAAAATTTTCATGCTGATGATACAAAAATCTACCTGTCCTTTCCTTAAGTTGATATGATGAGTACACATTCCTTAGATGATGGGCTGGAAACTATACATTCTTGGCTTATTAAAAATCAGTTGAAACTATGCATCTCCAAGATTGAAGCCTTGGTAGTCTATGCAACTCTGAGGAATTCTTCTAGGTAACTATTTGAAATGCTGGGACTTGCTAGACTGACTCCCAAAATATGGAGGCTGAATTGCTGAAAGATTAGATTCATAAGTAGTAAGTATGAGTTGCCATTTCTTGGAATATTCCCTTTTGCTCCAAGGTATGGGGATCTCAAATTTGGTATATATAAGTGCAGGGAGTGTCAGGGTCTTGCCTCCCCCCACAGACAAAATTAAGTTTTAAGGAGAAGAGGAATTTTCAAGACTTACTGTTCTCTGGGTTTTTTGTTCTTTTTCAGCTTTTTAACACTCAGCATTTCAGGTGCTGACACTTCACTAGTGAGCCTTTCTTCCATCCCTGCTTTGCCCAACTTTATCATATATGGTGGTAATATGATTGAATTTGTTGATATGGTGTGTAATTTATGTATGAAATTGGAGCCACGACTGACACTTTGGAAGCTGCTCTCCAAGATGTCATTCCTTGTCTGGTCTCTTCAAGGCTGAGCTGCTGCAATGCCCTATACCTGGGACTTTCTAATACTATGCTATCACAGACGTCTGCAGCTATGAAACTGATTGTCCCCAAACTTTACCAGCATGTTACCCCTGTTCTACACAATCTTTATTTGCTACCTGTTTGCAAAGGGGGCAACTGCCCTGGGCAAAAAGTGTTAGGGGGCCCAATAAAGAGTTCCTGCACTCCTTTATTCAGTACTAAAAGACTGGTATGGAAATGCACTCTGCTCACACTTCTTTTCCTTTTTGTCTTCATTTGAAGAGCAGAGGGTGTGCATGTGTATCTGTTGAAAGCCTACTGAGTCAAAAGCAGAGCTGAGGAGTGGATTTTTCTGTTATAGAAAGCCAGTTGGTACAACAGTATCAATCTGCTTTCTACAGTAAAATCTGAAGTCTTTTTTTTTTTTGCTCTTCATTTGAAGAAAGGAGGAGGAGCATGGATTTGTGGATTTGTAGGAAGCCATTAAAAGCACCAGTTGGCTTTCTAGAAACCTGACCTGAAGACTTTTTTTGTTGTTCTTTTTCTTCACTTGATGAGCGGAGGGTGCTGTAGATTTGTAAAAAGCCAATAAAGCACTGGGCACTACATAGAATCTTCTGTAATATCTTATTGGTGGTGTACTTGTCCATTCATGACTTGAGTCCCTCATACCTGAAAGACATAGTAATACACAATCATCTCACTTGTGTACTCTGTTCTACCTCCAAGGGGCTGTTGGCAGTCCCACAGGTGCACCTTGAGAATTCAGGATTATACTTCTTTTCTTACCAATCTCTTTATCTGTAGAATTTGTTGCCACGGTGAGTTCAGCAGTGTCCATTATTGGCTGCCTTACATGGGGCTCCTAAAACTTATCTCAGAGTATTGCAGCAGTTTCTGTTTAGTATTTTTATTAAATATAACTGTTTGTTGTATATTTGTTATCTGTTAATCAGGATATCTGGCTTAATGTTAAGGTGTTTTGAACTAAATCACCAAAATAAAATTGGAGGTGATGTCGGTCACATGACCTAGATCATGTTATGTCAGTCATTATGCACCCTATGGGATTTTCAGTATTATTGTATCAAATCAGTTTAAATCTTTCATGTAAAATGCCATTTCTAATGCATTGTTAATCCGCTCTGGACCACATCACCCTTATTTGACTGTGCTGTTTTGCCTTTACTCAGCTGCATAAGGAATTTTTCTGAATCCCAGCCATTGTGTTGGTTCAGTGACAGTAGTGGTCTGTGGGATGCAGGGATGCATACCAATTTAATAACTGACTGGTAAGAGAGTCTCTATCTGAGATACAAAGGATGAAATGACCAGACTTAAAGTAAGTAAAGGCTATGACAGGAGGTAGTTCTCATTAGTTCAGGCAACTGAAATGCAAGAACAGTGATGTGTTTAATTAATGGGGTGAATTACAAACGTTTCAATTATATTATAAGACTGCAATAGTACTATTATTTTATAGAATAATGCAGAATAGATGAATGAATTTGGTTGGCTCTTTTTTAATTATTGACAAATTAAGACAGATAAGAATCTCTGTAGAATAGTAAGAGTTTTCTTTGTTAACGTATGTTAAAGTAAAGAAGGGCCTTTTCCTTCTGTCTTTGAGAATAAACATGACAGCTGCAACAAGAAAACGAGTTGTTGAGGCCTTTAACTATATTCAGTTTCTCTGACACAGCCTTCCTGTTTTAAACCTATTCTGACTTTGTTACTGTTCCATTTCACTTCATGACGAACTACAAATGAAATATGTACAATCACGTATGAAGCATATGATTACATACTGTAGTTGTCTTGTCACCTACTGTGATACAAATTAATATGTACTGCATGGTGCACGCTGGTTATACTCCGATATTCGGAAAAAGACAAACCAGTTAAGCACCAGAACGGCATGTGAACCAGCCTTAATGAATGTTAAGCATCCCTTGCAAAAGTTGTTAAGGTTGGGTCCCACAATAGGCAATAAAACTCTGTCAGTATTGACCAACAAATAGAGGCAAAATAAAAAAGTCTTTCTGCCTGCTGTCTTTTCTTGTAACACATCCTTAAGTTTCTGCAATGAACTTAGAAACCTGATATTGTGTTCGCATGAATTTTCTGAAGGATACAAACCCAATGCATGTCATTATTTAGTGGCTTCAACCCTCAGTGGTGTGTCCAAAAGACACAGATTTTATGAGGAAAAAAACAAAAATATGAAGCAGTAATCTGGACATTCTGTGAAAATGTGGACAGTGGAGGGATGTGAAAAGTTAAGTGTAAACATGAAGTACAGCATTATATTGCCTTTCTCACAGCATCAGTTAAGTGTTTTACAGCTTTGAAAGCCAGGAAAATACTTAGCAGTTTTCCTCCATAACTAGTAGTACCTGGGGCAGATAAAGCTCCATGCACTACAAAGAATTATGATAGCCTCAATGATCATAACCCTAAATTATGTGTTCTCGACATGAATGCTAAGATTCACCTCTTGAGCTTCGCTCTCAAGGTGAATTTCTTGTCATCCATGTCTTGAACACATAATAAGCGGATATGATCAGCAGCCCAATCATAAATTTCTATTTTATGTACTAATATACTTGTGTAATTGTATTATTATTATTATTTGTAAATACTTTGATAAACAATCCAATGTTTCTGTTTTTCTTTTTGTTTACTGACTTTGCATTTTTCTACCTAGAACTCTGCTGAAAAGGGAATGCTAGCTCAATTGTACTATTATGGTAAGCAAATGTAAAATAAAAGTGACAATACAAACAAAATAAACTTATTTTAATTGTAATTCCCATTTTTATATTCTATTCCTGCTAGGCAGTCAGTCACTTTTTCCCTTTTTAATGCTGTAAAGGACAGAGAATCTGTGTGCTTATTAGTTCCCACTACAGGCTTATGTGACAGTTTTTAAAATATGATGCCCTTCCTAGAAAATGGGGGCGTCTTCTTACCAAAAGAGTTTTTAAATTCTCATGCTGTGTGACTGTCTTTGCCGTATCCTCATGACAACACATTTCTTTTTCATGGATATTTAACAATGAAAATCAAGCGTGTCCTTAGGCAAGGAGGGTGATCTGCTATTCTGGTGTTTCCATTCTCTTCAGCTTTTTAATTTATTTCATTCTATTGTAGGCCAGTATGAAGACCTGGAAATGAAAATGTTATATGAAACAGAAGAAGGTAGAACGAATCAAGATTTAATTCCAAAATGTTGCTCATCTTCCCTTTTTTCTTTTGATCCGTGGCTCACATCTCTTTGTTGTTTTGATTTCTGTAAAATGGAAAATATTATTTGAGACTCAGTTCTCTAACAACTAAATATAAATCTAATTTAAAGCAAATCCAATCTATTTATACCGTAAGGAGAGGATTTTAACTCTTTCTGAAACACACATCTAGTGCTTCTTTATAATTCTTTAAAAGACTATAAACATAATACTAATTCTTTTGACAAAGAGCTAAAATCCATTACTCAATTATGCCTGTTTTAGAGATGATACTGGAGGACTGAACAGGAATATATCCTATTCTGAATCATACCAATATGCTTGTACAACTCTTTGTTGGAGTTATAAGTCATCTATATAAATAAGAATTGTACACAGTTGCTCTAATCTGTAAACTGTAATAATAAAAATAAAAATTATAATAATAATAATACTTTCTTAACCAGGTAGGCCCACTGAACACCAGTTCCCTTTGCAGGGGTGATCAAGGAGGAATGTCTGAATAAATAACTTGCTCAGCGTCATACAACAGGCAAATGAGGGTTAAAGGGAATCAAACCCAGTACCACAGCTCACATCCTTAACCGTTTGTACCAACTGCCAAACAAATATACAACTAGAATTATTTATTTTGTTTTTATGATGTTCTTGCTTTCACTGCCACATTAGACACCTCATTTAGGTTTCTAGTGAAGATCTGTCGGTTTCATTAAAAGATCAGCCTGTAGGAATAAGAAACATGGCCATTTTTTTCAGAACAAAAATAAAAATAACAGAAGAAAAAAAGAGATTGTTTTATTACTGAATATATACTAAAATTGCAAAATATTCTTCTTCTTAGGATTAGGGATTCAGAAACCTTGATCATGTTAAAAAGTCAACTAGACAATTATATTAGAATAAAGCAAATAATTATATAATGCATAGAAGGCTGCCATATCTACGGTCTAGCCAGCTGATAGCAGCGATGGATTAACTCTATAAATGTCACAACATCATGGGCTATATTTTCAAGGATTATGGATATCCATTTCATTTAGGCCTGACCCAAGAAGAATACAAAATGTATACTTCATAAGAAAAAAATGCAAAATTAATAATAAAATGCCAAAAATGCAGGGGAATGGAGCCTGGAGTGCAACCAAGGCAATCAGGATTTGATTAGCATTTTCCACACTGCAGCAGCCAGGCAGGGTGGGGAGAAGTGAAGGAACATGGCAATGCTTCTCTCCCTGAAGTGAGAAGGGTTTGCATGCACTCAGGCTACAAACTGGATGGCACAATTTCTCTAATGATGGCCTGGGAGACCAGTACTCATGTCATACAGAGAGGGACAGGGCTGTTGTTTACAGACGTGAGGGTACTGTTTATCGCATATACCTCCTCAATGCTTCATAGGATGTATGAGGTTAAGTTTGAGGAGAAAATCACAAAAATCCTGATGGCTGTCTAAATGATGTCATGTCTGTTAGACCCTTGTACCAGCAGTGCAGAACAATCTCCAGGTGAGGAAGCTAATGACTGACAGGCATCAGGGCAAAGAATAACAACAACAAAAATTGTAAAATGCAAACTTCTTCAAGTATACATTATTCATACCAACACATATGCACATTAAATCATAAATGTCATAAAACTGGTGTCTTATTTGAAAACTCCAGCAAAATATGCCAAAACATGACTAGGATATCAATGAGATAAATCTTACACTATGAAGAAAAGGAAAATTAAAAGAAATTCACTTCTAAAATCTAAAATGCCAACAAATTAATGGTTTTGAGTTTTGTTGGGGTCAGAGAAGACAGGTATAATTGTATATTTGGTATAACTAGGTAAGGGCATTCAGGGGGATACTGTGTCAAAAAGTTTCAAAATGCTGATATAAGTCAACACTGTGGTATTCAGAAAAATGCCCAAGAAGTGTCGAAGGGAAGATGCACAGAAGCCAAGGATGCCGGACACACTGCATGACGGTGAATCCAAGACAAGCAAGGCAATGTGCCATGCAAGCCTAACTCCAAGTCACCCATATCATAGCAAAAATAAATGACATGGCACATGATGTGCTCTGTGTACAGCCAGATAAAACCACAGATGTCTGCAAAGGAAGGGCACACAATACAAGCTGAGGAAGGTTTTTGGACCTACATGCATAGTGCTGCAGTTATGTTATACAGATGGGCTCCATGCCACCTGCAATATCAGCACAACATTGACCCCTGGGTATATATCAGCACAACATTGGCCCCTGGGTATATATCAGCACAACATTGGCCCCTGGGTATATATCAGCACAACATTGGCCCCTAGATATATATCAGCACAACATTGGCCCTGGGTATATATCAGCACAGCATTGGTCCCTGGGTATACTATCACACTATGCCAAGTTTAATGTCATGTAACAACAGTTCTGACAGGTCAACATAGACCAGTTTAAAGACCTGGAAGGTGACTGGAGAGGAAGCACAGGAGTTGAAGGAATTAGTCAGGGCTCTAGTACTTCAGGATGAAGAGGAAATTGGTGGAGTTGAAGAAGAATGGCAGTGCCTCAAAACAGTATGTGTGAGGACTACAGATCGGATATGTGGCTGAGCCAAGTATGAAAATAAGGTGCTTAAGGAAAGCTGATCATGGAATGCAGAAGTCCAGGAAGTCATCAAAAGAAAGAAGGAGTGCAGGAAAAAGTGGGAGATAGAAAAGATGGACCAGGCTAAGAAGGAATACTGGCTGCTAACAAAGAGGCTGAGAAAGGAGTTGCACTAGCAACGAACAAGACATTTGTACCTCCTTCTGGAAAGTGACTCCTTAGGGGGCACAAAGAAACTATATCAGGTTGCAAGGCAAAGACAGAAAGATAACGAAGACGGTCAGACACCCTTCATACAAGAGAAACCAGGAGCAACCAGCTCACCAGACCACAGATCCTAAAAGGCAGATGGAAGGAGTACTTCCTGTAGCGTCTGAATGAAGAAAACCTCATAGAAGCTGTACTGCCCCAAATGCAGCCTACAATGAGAGAAGATGAGGGGCCCACCCTAGAAGTATGGAAAATGAAGTCAGATAAAGCAGCAGGCTCAGATGAGACCACAGCAGATATTGCAGAGATGTGGAAGAAATGGCTCCTGAGCATACTTATAGCAGTTTGGAGAGAAAAGTGTGTCCCAGATGAAAGTTCTGGAAATGATGATTGATAAAGGAATATACAGAGTATGAGAAAGTAAGACTAAAGATGAGCAGTTCAGACTGGAGGGAGGCATACAATTGAGAAGAAGCTATAAATGAGGAAACTGTCCAACTGGGCATGCCTGGACTTAGAGAAAGCTTATGGCAAGGTCCCAAGGAAGCTGAAATGGGCAGTCCTGAGGTAGATCAAAGTCCCAGAAACAATGGTAGAATAAGTTCATGTTAAATACATGGACCCAATGATTCAAATATGAGAAATGTTTGATCTCAGAGAGGAGATTCCAGTGGGAGGATTCAGCTCTGAGCTCACTTACTCATACTGGTGATGGACTACTAGTTAGCAGGTCAGAAAGGACAGCTGAACAAAGCTGTGGTATGCAGATGATGTAGCATCGCACACAGATTCTGAGCAAGAATGTCAGCAATCGATAAGCAAGTGGGATGCAAAACTGAAGACACATTGTGAAACTAAGTCCAGATAATACAGCTGTTATGGCAGCAAATAGGGTCAATCAGAAGTAGCTGAGGAATGAGACAGAAGGTAAGAGACTTGCGCAGGTTAACAGCTTCATGTAACTGGGGGGGAGGGGGTGAGGAAAAGTGAAGTCCGAATGAAGAAGTCAAAGATAGAATCAGAGGGGCTGCAGCCATCTGGCACAAAGTGTCAGGTGTCTTGTGTGACAAAAGAATGCCAAAGAAGATGAAATATTAGTTGTACAAAACAGTGGTGTGACCAGTACTGCTATGGGTACAGAAACCTGGGCAGCAAAAACAGAACAGCTGAGGAAGCTAGAGGTGATGGAGATGAAGTGGCTGAGATGGGGGATACGATGTAAACAGACAAATAAATGAGAGTATCAGAGCAGATTACAGAGTAACTCCAAATGCAGAGAAGGTCAAAAGGAACAGACTGGTTTTTGGGCACATGGAGAAAAGCATAAAACAGTCTAGTGAAGAAAATTTGGGATAGGCAGGTAGTAGGCAAGTGGAAACAAGGGTGTCCAGCAAAGAGATGGAAGGACTGTGGGAGAGAAGACCTGTGACAGTTAGGCATGCTTGTCGAAGAAGGTAGGATAGTGGCATTGCTTCAAGCGAGAGAGACAGTAACAGTTGACATGACACCCATGTAGAAAATGAGAAAAGGGGGGTTGATTATGATGGTAATGAACAGTATTGACAGTGTTGTTGTTTGTGTGAAGGATATTCAAGTTGCTTTACTAATAATATGAAGGCGCTTACATCTACCACATCTATATTTTGTGACTCTGATAGCAAATGCAAGGACATGTACCATAAATAAATGGGCACTTTGGTATGTGACATCAGGTGGACCACCTACAGCACTGTCCACACAGATGTGCAACAGTGTGAGTGGATGTGAAAGGAAAAACAAAAGGCAAATGCATGCAGTAAATAGAATGTGCAAATGGCAGATGAGCGCAGATGCCATGGAATCAAAGGGATGAGATGCAAGGCATGTACCTGCATGTCATAGGTTCATAGGTTCATAGGTTCATAGGTAGGTACTAGGCTATTGGCCCAAGGGCCTACATAAGCCTAACCAACAAGGTTCCCTGGCTTACGCAACCCAAGAAAGTTATTTTCCTGTACCACTGTTGAGCAGAGACACAGAAGTAATCCCCAGGGTGTATTTCCTATTTCCCATCCACTCATCAAGATTTTTCTGGAAGAGTGCTAATGAAGAACTTTGCTTGACATAGATGGGTAGCCTGTTCCAGAGTATGGGAAGTCACTGGGACAGGAATCTACCCCTCCTGCATGTCCTGTTTATTGTGGTGACAAGGTTTAGGTCCCTAGAGCATGTAGCTCGAAGGGAATGGAATTTCTTTAGGTGTAGCATGTCCAACAGCTCTGGGATTGACATAGCTTTATATGTTAGGCAGAGATCACCTCGGAGTAGGCAATATGCTACAGAGTAAAGCTGGTGTTTTTAGAGATGGTCATTGTAGGGCATTTGTTTGAGGCCAGTAATCCTCTTTGTGAGGTACCTCTGTGGCATTTCCAGATGCTGCAGATGTCTTGTGAGGTACATTCCAAAAGGAGTGTTGTACTCTATAATGGGTCTAATGAGTGTTGAGTAAAGAGGAACAATGACCTCTTTTTTCCTGGATGAGAACCCTTTTATGATGAGGTGTGCCATGTAGATTGACTTCCTGACTACTGTGGTGATGTGACTATCAAAGGAGAGACTACTGTCCACCTGGGTCCCAAGGTCTCTTATCACACATTCGGTGTTAAGTAGATTGCTGCCTATGTGGTAGTTCATGGGTACAGAGTTTGTACCAAAGGGGATGACACTGCACTTTTTGGCATTGCAGCTTGAGGCCATGGCTCTGACACCAGGCATCTGTCTCAGCGAGGCCCTTCTGTAGGATGTCCACATCATTTGGGGACTTGACTATGGCTCCTAGTTTGCAGTCATCTGTGAACTTCATTAGCCAGAGGCCTTCTGTGTTAGCCATGTACTTCAGAGAAGTAGATACCTAATAGGAGAGGTCCCAGGACGGAACCCTGTGGTACTCCACTTATCACTGTTTTGAGGTCAGATTTGGAGTTGGCAACTTTTACAGTGTGGGTTCTGTCAGTGAGCCAGCTGGCAACCCATCTTGTGATTTATACCTAGTTTAGTGAGTTTAGCTATAATTCCAGAATGGGGGATGGTGTCGAAAGCCCTGGCGAAGTCAAGATAGGCTCTGTGAACCACCTTACCCTCATCTACGGCTTTGGTGACTGCCTCAAAGAAGTCGGTCAGGTTCAGCAGGCATGGTCTGCCTTTCACAAACCCAAACTGGGTGGGATCCAGAGTTTGGAGGTTACCAATGTCTTTGTTTATGAGTTCCATGATGATACATTCCATGGCCTTGCAGATCAGGCTTGTCAGGCTAATAGGTCGATAGTTCCTGGGATCAGTGGTGGCTCCACCTTTGTGGAGTGGGATAACTGCTGATGTGTGCCATTCACTGGGCACAAAGCCTGATGAGAGGCTATTATTGAACGTGGTGCTTATGTGGGGAGCCAGATTATTCTGGTTTGTGTAAAATGCAGTCTGGGATGTTGTCTGGTCCCATGGATGCTGTGTTTTTGGCTTTAGAGAGTGCAGCTTTTACCTGTGCAGTTGTGATTACAGTGTTTCTGTATTCTTCCTGTATAGATATGGGCCCTTTGGGGGGGGGGTAAAGTTAGCACTGAACCTATCTGCCAGGATGTTGGCAATATCAGTTGGTTCTGTAATTCTCGTGCCATTGTGCTGTAACTCAGAGCAGATCTGGGTGTTGCCATCGAGATTCTTGATATAGCTATAGAATGCTTTGTGGTTGTCCTTAGAATTAGTGACGATTTTGTTTTTGTAGCTAGCTTTGGAGGATCTTATAAGGGATCTCAGCTTCTTACTGAGGCTGACCAGGGAGCTCTTCCACTCATGGGATTTTACTCTCGTTTGCAACAGTTTCTTCCTTCTGTTGTACAGTTTGATTATGGCAGGGGACCACCAGATTGGCTTCCTTTTTTTGGAGGATAGCGTCTTGGTTCTGTTTGGGATAGCACAATCCATGCACTCATGTAAGTGCTTATAGAGTGCATTTGTGTAGGATTCAGCAGTTGTAACTGTATTGTCCATTTGCATGGGTGTCATGAAGTTCACCACTTATGTCTTAAGAAGCACGAAGTTGGCTTTGGAGAATTTCTTTACCATGGTTTCCTTAATGGGGGTGGGTGCGGGATGTGGATATCAAGGGTGATTAGCTTATGGTCAGATCGGACCAACGAGGAGTTGACTTCAGGTGTGGAACACCAGTCACTCATGCTGGTAATCACTAGGTCTAGGATATTGTTGCCCCTGGTGGGGGTGTGGATAAGATCCAGGGCATTGGAGTTTATGAATTCCAGAAAGCTAAGGAGTTGGTACATGAGTACTTTACCCAGGAAATGGTGGGGTAGTTGAAGTCACCCATTATTAGGGTGTTTGGTTGAATTCTAATATTTTCCAGTACATCAAGAAAAGAGGAGTGGTAACCCTGGGGTATGGTGGGGGGATCTGTAGCAAGCTACAATTTGGATTGCAGTTTTGCCCAGAATTAGTTGCACTTGGATAACCTTGGATGCATTATGCTGAGCAACTAGCCTGGAGGTGTGGATATCCTTAATGAATATGGACACGCCTCCACCTTTGGTGTTTCGATCCAGGTTACATGGCCTAAAAGTGTGGTATGAGTTATAGCCTGGTAGTGCAGAGGTGCTCTCTGGAGACTTGAACCAGGTCTCAGTTATTGCACAGATATTGATGTTCTCCATTTTAAGTAGTGCCTCGATTGAGTGCATTTTGAGATTTAGACTTCTAGCATTGAGTAGCATTACCCTCAGTTTTTGCTTTCCTGTTCCTGTTATGGTGGTGCATTTGTTATTTGAACCTTGCCTAAAAAAGGCACTATAGGGGCAGCAAGAGCCTTAGCCAGTATCCAGAATCCCAGAGGTGACAGTTGCAGGCCATCTGTGGCAAAACACCGTGGTCTGTTGACCATGTCATCCCAAGCAGACAGATACTGGATCCCCTTAGAATGACACCAGAAGCTTAGCCAATTGTTGAAGTCAATCATTTTGTCCTTGTGCTGCTGTATCATTCTGGGCAATGGCAGAATGCTACTCAGGGCTAGGGTCATACCAGCCTGGGCTACAAGATTGGAGAGCTCTTCCATGTCTCTTTTCATGTAGTCCAGGGAGGTACATCTCAGGTCATTCACATCAACATGGACAATAACAGAGTAATATTTGTACTTGTTGTGGGGTGACCTGAGTGCGTGGGTTATGTGGCGGATCCTGGCAGCCAACAGGCAGCCGACAGTAACCTTCTCCTTGTTTAGCCTGGTGAGTGGGACATCAGTGTACCTGACTATAGAGTCACCTATGACTAGTGTGTTGGGTACGTTGTTTTGCCTTATTGTCTGTGGTTGAGTGGCACACTGAGTCTGTGGGCTATGCGTCATTTGGGTTGTGTTGGGGGATGAATGTTGCTTGCGTTTCTGCTTTGGAAGTCTCTGTTGCTTAGACAGATTATTATTGAGAGCCTCCATGAATGTTTTTGTGTTACTATGTGTGGATTTTGGTGGTGTAGATTTAGTGAGACTATGTAATGAGTGTGGTGTGGTGCAAATGTTTACCTCCTCCTCATGACTGTCAAGTTCAGTCTTGGTTGGAGAGAGCTTTACCTTCAGTTTGGCTAGATAATTGCATCTCTCACAGGTTGTAGTGCTGGGTGGTAGGAGGAGAGGGTTGTCTGTGTACATGAGGCAATTTCTACATTGCCTCAAGATGCCCAGATTCATCAGATAGACAGGAGAGAACACTGGGAGCTGACCCTTGGACATGCCTGAATAAAAAAAATATTTTCCTCTAGATAAGTGAGGAAAGTGAGTACAAGAGCTGTTTTTCTCTAAGCAAGTGAGAAAAGTAAGTACAAAAACTGTTTTCCTGTAGGTAATGAGGAAGATTGAGTGCTGTAGTAATTAGTGGCTTCTTTAGTGTTTACAAGTTCTGAACAAATGCTGAGCATGAATAAGCAAATTTAAGTGTTAAAACTAAGAATCTGTATCTGCTCTAGACGAGTTACAGGACAGAAACAAGTACAAATGCAGGCTTTCAAATCAGAAAGTTGAGAGAGATGGAAGAGATTGTCCAAAAGGCCAATAACTACAATTTCTGGGCCAGAACCACTCCTTATGTGGTAGACAGGTTACCTAATGCTTACCACTCCCACTGATAAGCTAGAAGGCTTCCCTCCAACACAGAAAGTCTTGGGGGGCTCAGAAGCTTACATACAGTCCTGGATACAGCAAATCTGTATCTGGAACACTAGTTACAGGAAAGGTAGGAAACAGGCTTACAGTTTTTTTTTTTTACAGAAAAGTAGCAAAAACAGTAGTAAAAACAATTCACATGCAGTGCAAGCTAGCACACTTGAGTATGTAGCAATATTAGACAAAACACAGTTTAAAAATGCAATTAAATTAAAAAGGACTAAAAGCAAGTGCAGAAAGAGTTTATTAGATAGAATGTGGTAAAGAGATGGGACTGGGGGAGTGTCCCAGATCAAATCTACAGTGGGGCGGGCACTGCAAAAGCCACCAAATTTAAACTACAAGCCAAAAATAGGGAGCATGGGTGGGACAATACAGTTTCAACAGAGATCTAAGCAACAATTAAACTCTAAAACCAAAAATATATACTCAGCTCTGTTTATTTGCAGATAGATCTGAAAGCAATCTCTCAGAACAGGGAGACAACAGTTTCAACAGAGATCTAAGCAACAATTAACAAACTCTAAAACCAAAAAATATATACTCAGCTCTGTATATTTGCAGATAGGTTGGAAAGCAATGTCTCAGAACACATGTTCCAGCAATTAAATGCAGGCTGTTACTAACAGGTCTAATTTTATGCAAGTGATCCTTGAGTTAGATAGCACACAAGCTATAAAAACAGTTATACCAACTGAAGACACATCAGAAAATAGGGGGGTGGGGAAAACAGTTTCAACAGAGATCTAAGCAACAACTAACAGTACAAACTCTAAAACCAAAAAAATATACTCAGCTCTGTATATTTGGAGATAGATTGGAAAGCAGTCTCTCAGAACAGGGAAACAACAGTTTCAACAGAGATCTAAGCAATGATTAACAAACTCTAAAACCAAAAAATATATACTCAGCTCTGTATATTTTCAGACAGTTTGGAAATCAGTCTCTCAGAACTCAGGTTCCAGCAATTAAATGCAGGTTGTTACTAACAGGTCTAATTTTATGCAAATCAATGTCTGTAAATTCTGATCTCATTTCACATTAGTTCAGCTGCAAGATGTAAATTATAACTGCAGACACAGGCACACACACATGCAGACACACACACACACACACACACACACACACACACACACACACACACACACACACACACACACACACACACACACACACACACACACACACACACACACACACACACACACACACACACACACACACACACACACACACACACACACACACACACACACACAATGTGACAAAAAAACATGTTCTGCAGACAGGACGAGCTTCTCTTCACATCCTCTTTTTAATTTCTCCAAATCTTTTGGGTTTCTAATACAATGATGGGAATGGACCCCATTCCTAAGTCAAAGTACGATTAAAGTTCATGAAGTTAGTATTGCTTCAATCTTTGATGTCAACCAGAAGAGCTCTTCTCTTCCTTCTATATGGGCAACTTCCCCTTCCTTCAAATCTCTTTATAATTCTTATGACACAGTCACTGCATCTTGGAAAAAGAGTTATCACTGACAGGTAATGTGTTACCTGAGTGTAACACCTGTCTCTTAATGACAGGTAATGTAAAACCTATCTCACATTGACAGATAATCTAGTGTCAGTCTTGTTATTTTCTCAGAAGACTGCAAGATCAGACCAACAACAAATAACTAGCATGCCCACACTGTGATCTAACTCCAGTGTGAAGTGCGTAACATCATATGTGTAACTGGCATCTCCAGCTGTTATGCTTGGGAAACTGTGAGTCAAGTTTGGGTGATCAGAGCAACTGAACGTAAACCTGTGGCATGTCTCAGTGTTCACAATCCAGTGCATGAATAAGTGGTCAGCCTTACATGGACATCCACATCATGCACATTATGTAGCAATGGTGTCAAGCCTCACAGGGGTGTGGTGAAGAGCATGACATGGGATAACACAAGCCCACTGTCATCAGTCAGCCAAATGTTGTGACCTAACATGTCATAATGCAGTTGGAAAGTATAGGTAACCAGTGCACCATAAGGCCACTAACATAATCTACCTTGTACACAGCATTGTGCACTCTGCTTGTGTGAAACACTGTTTTTCAATGTACCTACTATGTGATGTACACACATTGCATGGCCAGGATGAGTGCATAATGTCTACATCAGAAGGTAGAGTGCCATAATGGATAAATGCATGAAAATATTGCAATTTCAGATCAACTACATGAGACATGCATCTTCAAAAAAATAAAGACACATGCAACTGTTAAAGTTCAACATATGTATGTAGTTTAACCAGACATGTAACAGTTGATCTAATGATGTGGCAAAAATTAGACAAAAGCAACTGTTAAAGTTCAACATATGTATGTAGTTTAACCAGACATGTAACAGTTGATCTAATAATGTGGCAGACATAAACCATAAACAGTACATGTATCTCATGCATGTCTGTGCAGGCACCCTGGAGATTGTCTGCATATAGGTGGATGGTGCCCCCCCCTCACTCTCCCCTCCTTGGAGCTCAGACAATATATGTAATCCATACATGTCTGTGTGCATCCCAAGGAAATTGTCTGCACGTGTGTGTATGTGGATGGTGCTCCCTCTGCCTTTCTTTCTCATCATGGACCACAGGCAATGCATGTAGTCCATGCATGTCTGTGTAGTCCTCCAGTGGATTGCCATGCATGTCTCTCCTGCCT
Source organism: Protopterus annectens (assembly GCF_019279795.1). Lineage (NCBI taxonomy): Eukaryota > Metazoa > Chordata > Ceratodontiformes > Protopteridae > Protopterus > Protopterus annectens. The sequence goes on along the minus strand of NC_056726.1, from coordinate 1,516,549,203 downwards.
ACTCTCACATGTCATCCCTGGCATCCTGGAGGGAAAAGAAGTCAGGCTTAGGATGAATTCAAGGGTGCCCATCCGATCATCATGGTTTTCCAAAATGAAGTGTCTTATATGTAATGGAATATTATTCCAGAGAGGGAGGGAGAGCAAAACAATATACCTGTGCCTCCAGCATTATGCTAAACAAAAATCACCCTGCAGGATAGAGCTTCAACCTATCGAGCTGATGGTATTTAGTCTTTTAGTAAGGACCTGTGGGGTCTTTGTAGTTGCTTAATGTATTTGAATAGAGACAGACTAAAAGGAGAATTATATTCTATAACTGATTTGATCACAGAAAATTATAGAGGGATGTGTGAAGATTAGGTGAAGATAGATGAAGGCTGCCAGCCTAGCCAGATAGAATTTTGGAGATAATTCTGTCATCTGTAAATATTAATGTAAACCACAGGCTTGTTGTCTTAAATGGTAAAAATAGTGTTACATGTGGAACTGGAGAAAATGTAACAACAGTGCACTCTAGTGACCAAGTAAAGCATGACCAAGTGCTCAAAGGTCCCAACAATTCAAGCAGGTCACGAAGACTGTAAATTGAACACTGTTTAATTAAGCACTTTTCGTTGCCGCTTATACGTCAACTTCTTCAGATTACAAAAACCAAGACATTAGCAAGTTTACGTAAAAAAGTAAAATCATGTGTATAAGTGGCAACGAAAAGCACTTAATTAAACAGTGTTCAATTTACAGTGTTCATGACCTCCTTGAATTGTTGGGACCTTTGAGTACTTGGTCATGTTATATTTTTTCTAGTGTGTTTTTCGGACCAAGTAAAGCATGTTGTGACCCTTTGATGTAAACATGGCTCCTGCCAGTCTAGATGAAGGAATTCTTGCTATTGTTTTAAGGCCAGAGTTAATGGCCAGAATTTGCATACATAAATGTCCTTTATTGCTCTGGTTTTTGCCCACTGTTGAAGAATGTAAATGTAGTTTCTGTTAGCCTGGGAACCCAGGGAAGTGTGAAGAATGATGTAATGTGAACCAGAAATGTGATTTTAAAAACAGAGAGAATCAGAGAGCATTAAGCATTTTTGTCTTGACCCTCCAACTCATCAGCACTGTCTTGCTCTATATGTGTTTATCTTAGACTTGTGTTTTCTCTTAGAAATATCAATAAACTAGAAAGATTAAACTAAGTGTTTTTCTGTGATGTCAGAACTGTACTACTGTATTATTTTAAGTATTTCTCTGTTATCTCTGAACTCTTAACTAGCACTGTGTAGTAAAAAGTATTGTCTTGTGTTTTGACTATTTATTATTAAATATTTTAAACCCTTTCAATTGTGGCTGTTTTGTAGAGATAATGTAAGCTCTTTAGAGTACTTGCATGCCTTTGGTAAAGTTGTACAAAGCTACTTCAATAGCTTTATCCATGGTCTATACTACCAATTGGATAATAATATTGTACAGTAATAATTATACACAATTTTAAGGGCCTTTGGGTAGCTGATAAATATTAGTTGGTGGTGGCAGCTGGTACTACCATATAGTCTGGGAAAAAGAGGCACAGCTGGAGAACCTGCCCCAGCCTTCCACAGGAGTGTCTGTGTGGTTGTATAAACACTTCTCAAAGTGTGTGTGTGTGTGTGTATGTGTGTGTGTGTGTGTATGTGTGCGTGTGTGCGTGTGTGCGTGCGTGTGTGTGTGTGTGTGTGTGTGTGTGTGTGTGTGTGTGTGTGTGTGTGTGTGTGTGTGTGTGTGTGTGTGTGTGCGCATGTGTGCGTGTGTGTGTCAGCTACTTGGGCAGGGACAGAAAGCACTGGTTGGACAGAGAGGGTGCTGGAGGTTTTAGCTTGCCCACTAGGCTGAAATCCAGACCCTAGAGCTGTGCCAGTGGGGAATCTTATTGGGGACCTGGAGAGCAAGGGAGCAACCTGCCCCAGACTGACTGTGATCTCTGTATGCCCTTAAGGGAATTGCAGTTTACTGTGTGCATTTCTTATCCTTTCCTCCTATATGAGATGCCCATCACTGGTGTTAGTGGTGAGGACTGAGGTTCCTTGATTGCTGGACCAGGGCACGGGTGTCACATATTAATTGTTTGGCAGTGTTGGGATATCCACACCACATATTAATTGGTTGACAAATACTAATTTGCTTGTAGTGGTGTGGGTAGAGTGAATTCCTGTAGCTTGTGTACAGTGAGCTCTGAAGGTGTTTTGTACTCTAAAGTACGGGTTAGGAGGGTGGCCTAGTGGTTAAGGTGTTTGCCTTACAAAGAAAAGGTGCAGGGTTTGAGCCTCACAAGGGACAATTGGCTAGGCTTGCAATGGCAGTTAGCCTAGCACTAACCTATGAATCCTTTATAGGGTTGGTAGGGTGGCCTAATGGTTAAAGTGATTGCCTTGCAAACACAAGGTACAGGGTTTGAGTCTCACAAGGGATAATTGGCTAGGCTTAAAATGGCTCACAAGGGCAGTTAGCTTAGTACTAATCTATGACCCTATGACCCTAAACCAGCCACACAGTGAATACTCAGAGTTCAGATCACAATTGTTTTATTTCGTTTGTTAGCTTAGTTAGTCAGAGTGAGCAGGCAGCATGTCAGCAGAGGAGTACGGCAAGCTGACAAGGAGCCAGCTGGCGGAGATGTGCCAGGCTAGGGGACTGGTGCATGGAAACCTGACTAAGGCAGACCTGATTGCAGCCTTGGTTACAGCTGCGTCAGAAAACAGCATCCAGGAGGACAATCAGACTGGCAGTGGAGATATAATACCCATGGAGAATGGACAGCTCAACCTTTCTGCAGTGGACTTAAAAATCCATCTGGAGCTAAAGAGACTTGTGTTGGAGGCCAGGCATTTGGAGATAGAAGCAGCTGAGAGACAGAGGAGTCTGCAGGCTGAGGAGAATAAGAAACTGCTATGCCTGGAAGCTGAGGAAAAGGAGCAGCAGAGGAAGCATGAGTGGGAAATGCTGACTCTTCGCCAGAGTCAAGGAGGTAATAGGGAAGGGAGTAACTGGACCCCAGAAGCACAACAGGTCAGTAAAGTTCTTCCGCAGTTTAAAGAGGGGGATAATTTTGATAGTTTCATTCATATGTTTGAGAGGGTATGCAAACAGTATGATGTTGACAAAAGGCTCTGGGTACGGTTCCTGACCCCGTTACTGCATGGTAAAGCTGTAACTGTTTTGTCAAAAATGTTTAACGTTGCATGTTTTGATTATACTGCTGTTAAAAATCACTTGTTAGAATTGTTTAAGTTAACACCTGAAATGTATAGGAAAAGGTTCATGATCAAAGGGTGGTCTAATGGTTAAGGTGTTTGCCTTACAAACACAAGGTGCAGGGTTTGAGTCTCACATGGGATAATTGGCTAGGCTTAAAATGGCTCGCAAGGGCAGTTAGCTTAGTACTAACCTATGAACCTAAAAAAAATAGACGCAAGGCAGATGAAAGTGTGTGTGAATATGTTGCTGAACTGAGCACTTATTTCCATGGATAGGTGAATGGATGTCAGGTCACCATGTTTGAAGGGATGGCAGACCTTTTGGTGAGGGAACAAGCCCTTAGCACTTTGCCTGAGGACATGAGTGTCTGGTTAGCTGACAGACAATCTGCCAATTCAGATGAGATGGGGAAGAAGGGAGACCTATACCTGGCAAGCAGGACAACCCTGCACAGGAAAGGGACTCCCAGTACTGCTCATGGGTCTAAAGGAACCCATGGTGGGAAGCACAGACTGCCCCAAAATAATCTGTCAGTAGCATGGGAAGCCACTAGTCCAGGTACACATCCAGGAGCTAGGGTTAAATGTTTTGAATGCAACCAGTGTGGCCATGTGGCATACAGGTGTCCACAGAGGCAAGGTGGGGAACAAAAGGTGAGGAAGCCAGTAAGTGAGAAAGACAAAATGCTAATAGTAGATTGTCTTGAGACAACAAGGGTACCAAACTACTATCCTGCAGATGTCCTGATAGGGAAGGATTTGGATGAGGCAGTACCATGTGTTTGTGCAGTTACACGCAGTCAGGCTAGGAGACAAGCATGTGGGTCTGGTAGCCTGGGGGAGACCCAGACAGTCTGCATACTTGCAGCCAGGACTGGTGAGGTGGTTACTTCAGGGAGGGAGCTACCCTGTAGCAGTGAGACTGAAGGGGAGCCACAGCTGCTTGGGGGTACTGATGGTCCCTTGGACAGAGTGACTGCAAAGGAAGAGGTGAGTAACAGTACCTAGACTGACAGTGAGGCACCACTGTCAGAGGATGCCAGACTTCCTGTGGAAGGGGAGCTGGTAAGGGTTACAAGGAGAGAGTTGACACAGGCTCAGCTCTCAGACCCTACATTGCAAGGCCTGAGGCAGGAAGCTAGGAAGGCACCTGATTCTCAAGGAAAGGGGGAATCTGTACACTGAGACAAAAGGTTAATGTACAGAGAGTGGACCTCTGAGGGAGGGCTAGAAGGTGAGAGAGTACAGTGGTTGGTAGTGCCTAGAGCTTACCATCTGGCACTTCTAGCCATACCCCATGATATTCCCTTTGCAGGTCATATGGGCATGAAACATACAAAGAGACATGTTATGCAGAACTTCTATTGACTTAGAATTTCCAGAGATGTAACAGGCTACTGCAGGACCTGTGAGCAGTGCCAAAAGTTAAACAAGGCAGGAGACAAGGTGAGACCTCCTTTGATGCCTTTGCCTGTGATTGAAGAGCCATTTCAGAGGGTAGCTATGGATATTGTGGGCCCTCTGAGTACACTAAGTTCCACTGGGAAAAAGTATATCCTAGTGGTAGTGGATTATGCTACACAATACCCTGATGCAGTGGCTTTGTCCTCCATTGAGGCAGAAAAGGTGGCAAATGTGTTGTTAGAGATTTTCAGCAGGGTAGGATTCCTAAAAGAAATACTGACTGTCAGAGATGCCAATTTCATGTCAGACCTGCTGGCTTGTCTGTGGAAGTCCTGTTGGGTGAAGCACATGAAGACCACCCCTACCATCCCCGGACTAATGGTCTTGTTGAGAGGTTAAACTCTGCAATCAAGTCCATGCTATGTGCATTTGCAGATCAGTTTAAGAGGGAGTGGGACAAATATTTGCCCCATCTGTTGTTTGCTTACAGAGAGGTTTAACAGGAATCCACAGTTTTTTTCACCCTTTGAGTTGCTGTATGGGCATAGGGTGAGGGGACCTCTAGATTTAATTCAAGATGAGTGGGAAGGTGACTGTCAGTCTCACAAGGAGTCTGTTGTGGCATACATCCTAAACCTCAGGACTAAGATCAGGGAACTCATGGGCTTGGCCGAGGAGAACCTGGCAGAAGCCTAACAACAGAAAAAAAGTGGTATGACAGGAATGCTCGAGCTAGAGAGTATGCTGTGGGGCAGTAGGTAATGGTTCTCATTCCTGTCAGACACAACAAGCTGCAAGCAGCTTGGGATGGACCCTACACGGTGGTAAGAAAAGTAAGTGATGTTAACTACATGGTGGAACTGCTAGACAGAAGGCAGGGGCACAAAGTGTACCATGTTAACTTGATGAAACCTTACCATGATAGGGAGGCCCTTGTGCTGAGCATTTGCAGTGGACTGTTGGAGGAGTCTGAGGGAGATCTGGTAACTTATCTCCTCAGTGAGGCTCGGGCTGATACCTCAGTGGAAGGGGTGGCAATGTCCCAGCAGCTATCACCTATCCAGGATCGAGAAATCTGAGCAGTGTTGCAGGATTTTGGGGACATGTTCACTGGGAAACCAGGGTGCACCCACCTGGGGAAGCACCAGGTGAATTCAGGATCCCAAAGCTCTATTAGGCAGGCCCCTTATAGAGTGCCTGAGTGAGTCAAACAGACTCTGAGGTAGGAAGTACAGGATATGTTGGAACTAGGGGTGATTCAAGAGTCCAACAGTCCCTGGGCCTCCCAAGTGATGCTGGTGCCAAAAAAGGATGGCAGCACCATGTTCTGTGTGGACTACAGAAAATTAATCACACAGAGTCAGATGCTTACCCCATGCCTAGGACAGATGATGCCGTAGAGCAGCTAGGTGGGGCTTAGTATCTTACCACCATTGATCTTACCAAGGATTACTGGCAGGTGCCCTTCACTCCCAGTCCTAGAGAGAAGTCAGCCTTTGTGACTCCTTTTGGCTTGCATGAGTTCACATAGATGCCCTTTGGGATGAAGAATGCCCCAGGAACTTTCCAGAGGCTGGTAGATCATATCCTAGCAGGTGCAGGAGGTTTTGCCCTTGTTTACCTAGATGATATTGCCATCTACAGCCATTCCTGGCCAGAGCACCTTCAGCATGTCAGGGAGGTAATGGGAAGACCACAAAGGGCAGGGGTGACCATTAAGCTGAGCAAATGTCAGGTGGGTATGGCAGATGTCTCCTACCTAGGACATAGAGTGGGGAGTTGTAAGATAATGCCAGAACCTGCCAGAGTTAAAGCCATTCAGACATGGCCTGCACCTGTTACTAAAAAGCAGGTGAAGGCATTTTTAGGGACAGCAGGGTACTACAGAAAGTTCAGCCCCAGTTATAGTACCATAGCGGCTCCCCTCACAGACCTGACAAGGGAGAACAGGCAAGATAAGGTAGTGTGGACCCCAGCATGTGAGCAGGCATTCCAGAAGCTTAAAGAAGCTATGGGAGGACCCCCTGTGTTAGCCAGTCCAGATTACAGAAAATAATTTGTTGTGCAGGTGGATGCTTTGAACCATGGGGTGGGGGCTGTACTTAGCCAGATGTCTTCAGAGGGGGAAGAGCACCCAGTGGTTTATCTCAGTTGTAGGCTCCAACCCAGGGAGGAATGCTATGCAGCTGTAGAAAAGAAATGTCTAGCCATAGTGTGGGCACTGGTGAAACTCCAGCCTTATCTGTATGGAAATAAATTCACTGTTATGACAGATCACAACCCCCTAACATGGTTAAACAGTGCCAGCCAGCAAAATGCCAAGTTGCTAAGATGGAGCCTGGGGTTGCAAGGATATGATATGTCCATGCAGTACCACAGTGGGATTAGCAATGCCAATGCAGATAGGCTCTCAAGACAAGGAATGGGGTAAGGTATACTCAGATAGACCTAACTCCCTCAAGCAGCATTTCTCAAGGGTCACTTGAAAAACTAGCTTGAGATCTCCAGGGGGGGGGGGATAAATTAATATGTGACACCCATGCCCTGGCCCAGCAATCAAGGAGCCTTAGTCCTCACCACTAACACCAATGAGGGGTGTCTCATATAGGAAGAAAGCATAACAACAAATACACACAGTAAAGTGTAATTTCCCTTAAGAGCACACAGAGATCATGGTCAGTCTGGGATGGTCACTCCCTTGCTCTCCAGGTCCCAAATAAGACTCCCCACTGGCACAGCTCTAGGGTCCAGATCTCAGTCTAGTGGGCAAGCTAAAACCTCCAGCACCCTCTCTGTCCAACCAGTGCTTCGTGTCCCTGCCCAAGTAGCTGACACACACACACACACACACACACACACACACACACACACACACACACACACACACACACACACGCACACACACACACACACACACACACACACACACACACACACACACACACACACACGCACACACACACACACACACACACACACACACACACACACACACACACACACACACACACTTTGAGAAGTGTTATACAACCACACAGACACTCCTGGGGAAGGCCTGCACAGGTTCTCCAGCTGTGGCCCTTTTTCCCAGACTATATGGCAGTGCCAGCGTCCACCACCCACTAATATGTATCAGCTACTCAGAGGCCCTTAAAGGGTGTCCAATTATTACTTTGCAATATTATTATCCAATTGGTAGTATAGCCCAGGGCTAAAGCTATTGAAGTGGCTTTGTACAATTTTACCAAAGGCATGCAAGTACTCTCAAGAACTTAAATTATCTCTACAAAAACAGCCACTGTTGAAAGGGTTTAAAATATTTAATAACAAATAGTCAAAACACAAGACAATACTTTTTACTACACAGTGCTAGTCAGGAGTTCAGAGATCACAGAGAAATACTTAAAATAATTCAGTAGTACAGTTCTGACATCACAGAAAAACACTTAGTTTAATCTTTCTAGTTTCTAGCTATTTCTAAGAGAAAACACAAGTCTAAGATAAACACATATAGAGCAAGACAGTGCTGATGAGTTGGAGGGTCAAGACAAAAATGCTTAAAACTCTCTGATTCTCTCTGTTTTTAAAATCACATTTCTGGTTCACATTACTTCATTCTTCTCACTTCCCTGCGTTCCCAGGCTAACAGAAATTACATTTACATTCTTCACCTCTGGGCAGAAACCACAGCAATAAAGGACATTTATGCATGCAAATTCTGGCCATTAACTCTGGCCTTAAAACAATAGCAAGAATTCCTTCATCTAGACCGGCTGGAGCCATGTTTACATCAAAGGGTCACAACATGCTTTACTTGGTCAGTAGCGTGCACTGTTACATTTTTTCCAGTTCCACATGTAACACTATTTTTTACCATTTAAGACAACAAGCCTGTGGTTTACATTAATATTTACAGATGACAGAATTATCTCCAAAATTCTATCTGGCTAGGCTGGCAGCCTTCATCTATATTCACACAAACTTCACAGGATGATAACATCATTTGACCTGAATGAGATGCCCTTTTATTAATTGGATTAGACAGAAGGCAAACCTGGGGCATCTACACAGTTTCATAGATGTGTGCCAATGATGTGGCATCCCTTTACGACAGGTATTGCTGCACATACATTACCATCAATCATTCCTGATCTCTCAGTAAGGTGCTTGAACACAGTTGACAACCCCACAAAAATGATGTTGTGTGAGCTGCTGCTTTGTTAGTGTGGTAGGCCATGTGTTGGTTGCATTACTTCTAGCCTTCTCGGGGTGGTAGCCCTCTGTAGGTTGTATTACTTTTAGATTTGTTAGCATGCTAGGCCATGTGTAATTTGCATTCCTTTTAACACTAAGCTGTTTCATACAATGAGAAGGTGTTAAAGTGTACTGTATGGTTCCATTGGGGCTCTACCAACCTCAGCAATCCAATCCAATAGTTACTTCAGATGAAGATCATTATATCTGTGGTGGAAATGGATACACTTGCTGTACATTCCTCTGCATCTACAAAACTACTGGCTGATGGTGTTCCATACATCTGTCTCTGCAATGGTTCAATACTGGACTTGCATCCTGTCTTTGTGTGCAAGGTACATGTGACGAAGGTGAAGAATCACCTGATCCATCTAGCTGAGTGCGTGGATGCACCTCAGTCTCTGCACTATTGACATTCTTGCAAATAAATGCTCAGTAAACATTCAGATTACAGTTGGTCACTGTGGTGATACTCAGTTCAGAGATAGAAGTAGAATGTGGTGGAGCATGCCTTAACTTACCTTTTAAATGTGGCAGAGTAGAAGGGGTTGTTGTTGTTTATGCTGACATGTAACAGACAGTTTTTACTTTACTTACATTGGTAGTTCCTCCATTTGCCTTTGAGTTACAGGACTGTATGCTGAACTGTAATTGTTTACTCTAGTAAACACCAATGCAGTTCAGACATAACCTATGTTAATGAACTCATTTATCATGCTGAGTTCAAAACATACTTAAGACAATTGCCAACAGTGTTGCAATTCATTTTCCAGAAGTATGAATTTTGACAAACCTAAAGTACTTACTAATGTAATGTACATACTCGTCATGCTTAATTATTTACATGGATTGCCTTGGAATCACACAAAATCTGTAGGAATAGCAGATTTCAGGAACTTAACAGCATTTCTGTGTCTGTACCTTAAAAATGAAAGCATGACACGCAATTGTTAAATGTTACTACATTAGGTGTCCTTCTTGAGTGTGCTTGAAAACTGTTCTTTGTTTTTTTATGTGTGTGTGTGTGTGTGTGTGTGTGTGTGTGTGTGTGTGTGTGTGTGTGTGTGTGTGTGTGTGTGTGTGTGTGTGTGTGTGCATGTATATGTATATATATATGTGTGTGTGTGTGTGTGTGTGTGTGTGTGTGTGTGTGTGTGTGTGTGTGTGTGTGTGTGTATATGGATTCACTACTAAATCCAGAAACCGCACAATACCGACACTGAAAATACCGACGCCCAGAAGAATGAAACTACAAAATACCCAAAACAACAAAACAACAAAACAACCCCCCAAAATCAGCAATAACAACATGTATGCATGCACCCCCTCACTCCCGTAACTTAAATATACCTACTCCGAGATCGCACTACACTTGGGGGAACGTCAAACTTACCTTTACGCACTATATGGCAATCTCCATTATTTACCGTCGGGATTCTGAGGTTTTGTTCCTCTGGGCGTCGGTATTGTGGGTATTCTGCGGTTTCAGGCTTTTGTAGTGTTTATATATATATATATATATATATATATATAATATATATATATATATATATATATATATATAGTTCTTGTGTGTTTTGTCGAATGCATGTTTTATCAATAAATGCAGTTGGTGTTGTGTAATGTTTAAGGTATAGATAGCCAAGGGGTGCAAATGTTTTTGGTATGTTTTGTCAACACAGGTGAGTGGGTTGGAGGTGGGGAGAGTGTTTGTGCTTGTGTCTGTGAGGTAGCGTCCTGGATAGTGAGAGTAGTTGTGAGGTTGGGTCTTGGATAGTTGAAGTATAGGTGCTGTGTTTGTTTGCTTGTGTGCGTATTTTAGAGTTAGGGCCACCATTAGATAAGGAAATAGATGTAGCAGGGAATTCAATAAAGACTACATGTTTTTTTTTTGTTTATGCATCATGCCTTGATGTATATGTGAGCACCAATGATGTTATATTCAGTAAGCATTGCTCAGCAGCGTGCAAGCACGTGCAAACAGGGAAAATTCCGTGGAATGCAAATTACCTCATAAGCAGTTGAATTTTATGCAAATAAGGAAGGTGGAGTGATCCAACTAGCAGAAAGGCATATATGTAGACTCCATGTCAGTGTGCTTAGTGTACACAGGATTTTTCCGCATGCAGGAGTCTAGACAGATAGAAAGGGATTCGAAACCCTAACAATTTGGACATACCTCCCCTGAAAATATTACATCACATACAGATATGTGCAAAAGGTAAATTGTGGATGTCTGAAAGAGGAAGGGAATATATAAAATTAATAATATATTTTTCAATACTCTCAGCATGTTTGCACTAATAGCTGCATTGCACAAACATCTTCTTCTTCTTCTTTCAGCTGCTCCCGTCACGGGTCGTCACAGTGGATCTCCTGTTTCCATTTCTTCCTGTCCTCTGCAACTTGCTGTGTCACACCAACCACCTGCATGTCCTCTCTCACCACATCCATAAACCTTATCTTAGACCTTCCTCTTTTCCTGTTACATGGCAGCTTCATCCTTAGTATCTTTTTCCCAATATACTCTGCATCCCTCCTCAGCACATATGTACTATAGGACCATGCGTTGGATCCGTACAAATGTACTATAGGACCATGCGTTGGATCCGTACAATGGTGCATTTGTGCTGTTGCCCAGCTTACACAGGTATGAACTGTGAAGGTTCCAGGCTGTCACAATAGATATGTATGCAAATGGGGTGGATTTCTTTTATAGCAAAAAGGAGCAACCATGTCCACATATCCACTTCATGCAGGCTCCTACACAATGTTGATGTTCCCAGTGGATGTGGATGACATCGAGGGGGTGTGTCGTGTTACTTTTAGATGGCATCAAGGGGGTGTGTCGTGTTACTTTTAGATGACATCGAGGGGGTGTGTCGTGTTACTTTTAGATGACATCGAGAGGGTGTGTCGTGTTACTTTTAGATGACATCGAGGGGGTGTGTCGTGTTACTTTTGGGGTTTTTTAGTTCTCAGTGCCCCTATTTGCATGCTGTGCTGCATAGCTTAGTGTGTTTGTGTTGGCAGACCACCCAGGTCACAGTGATGACATAGGCAGCACGTAATTAAAAGCAGATAAATTCAATTTTTAATTCTGAGTTTTGGATAAGCAATGCTGTGCAGCGCAAAACTTAATGTGTTCTCATGAGCAAAGTACCCACATGATGTGATGATGTAAGCAGCAAGTAATTAAAACTGGATGTATTAAATGAATATTTATTACTTTTGTATAAGCCCTGCTGCATAGCGTGGCATGTGGCGGTACACCGTACACTAAAGTAGGACCTTTAAATCATGTTAATTATATTCTACCCAGATGAACAGAATCATAATTAGCCAATTCCACATGGTGGGAATACAGCAGGATAGTATAAAGTATGCATACACCCTACATTCTAATTTTCCCCCAGTACTCTGGACCATTGGAGTACAGACTTAGGAATTTTAACTGACACAATATTAGGAGCTGCTGCAGCTATGTTACATCTGTATGTGCTACTGAAGCCAGTGTTTCTGGTGCTACTGACAATAGGCCTAGGCCGATGAGAAGACTGTTCAGGCCCAGGGTAACCTTCCAGGAGCTACATGAGCTGGAGATTGTAGAGCAATACAAGTTGGACAGGGACATACTACAGGAACTCACTGATCTCAGAGGCACAACTAATAGAGGGGAACCCATCCCAGTAGTAACAAAGGTATGTGTAGCCCTTAGCATACTAGCTACAGGTACTTTTCAAAGACCAACTGGTGACATGATGGGGTGTCACAGACATCTGCATCCAGGATACTCCACCAGTTCCCAGATGCTATGCTCCCACATGCCAGTGAGAACTTATATTTTTTTCCTCTCACCTGAGAAGAGGACCAGCAATATTCAACACTTCTACCATCCAACACACTACCCTGAAGTACTTGGTGCCATAGGCTGCACTCATGTACACATCAAGGCACCACCTGGTGAGTAGGATATAACCTATGTCAACCACAAGGGGTACCACTCCATCAAATGCCAGGTGATCTGAAGTGTCAAGGGGATTATCCTGAATGTGTCTGCTGGCAACCCTGGCAGTTATCATGACTCCCACATCTGACACACATCACAGCTGTACCTCATGTTTACTATGTGGGACATCCCACAGGGCCATTTACGGGGGGATGCTGGCTATGCCCTGGAACTTTGGATGATGATACCCATCAGAAATGCGCACACACACAGACACACACACACACACACACACACACACACACACACACACACACACACACACACACACACACACACACACACACACACACACACACACACACACACACACACACACACACACACACACACACACACACACACACACACACACACACACACACACACACACACACACACACACACACACACACAAAAGAATACCATAATGAGGCACATGCGTAACTAGGAACATTGTAGACGGTGTGTATGGGCTTCTGAAGTCATGGTTCCAGTGTCTCAATATATCTGGTAGAACCCTGCAGTATATTTCAGACACATGTACACAGATATTTACAGTATGTGCTAGGCTACACAATCTGATCCTGTGGAAGCTGCTGCAGCAAGATCAGCAAAGGGAAGGGATACACAGCCCCCCACCAGTGCCTAGGTTACCACAACCGCAGTCACAGGAGGACTCAGAGGTGGACCCCCCCCAATGATGTCCCTGTAGGCAAATGTAGGCATGCTCAGTATGCCCTGGCTTTGGCTAAGAGACAATGCAGAGCACATTCACTGACAACCTAGGGACCTAGGGACTGACACCTTACTTCTACTTAAATACAGAAATTAAAATTGATGCTAGGCAACTCACACATCCTGTAGCTATCCATGTATTGGCTGTGTACTACTTGTATCAAACAGAGTAAACCCTGAACTACAGTCGTGTCAACTGCTGCATTTGCAAGGTAAGTCCATAACCTACACAGTACTCAAAGGGTTATTATGATATGTCATTGTATGTATGTACCTGGTACATTGTGCAAGTAACTACTCTACTGGTAGAGGACTTTCTCCACTGGTTAACTCAAACTCACCCCCAGGAATCCATAGTGTTAGGTGACTTCAACATCGATTGGAATTCATCTAGCTCCCCATCTAGCAGCATAAATCTACATGGCTTTTCTCAGCTCATATCCACTCCTACCAGACTAGGTAAACTCCAAAACAAAGACAGCATCCTGGACTGGATCCTTACTAATAAAGATCCTGACCAGTACTCAGCAGGTACTCACCCAGAGGACATGAGTGATCACTTACTCACTTATGTTATCAAATTCAAGAAAATCACCCCCCTTCTTACAACCATAAAAAAAATCAGGAACAATAACAAATTCAACGCCTCCATTTTTCAAACTGAACTTAAAGCCCACAACTGGACAATACTCGTCTCTTCCTCTTGAAGAGGCAGTTATCTACTTCAACACCACCTTCCTCAAGATTCTAGATTCCCATGCTCCAATACGGTCCATTAGAACTAAAACCAAAAACGCACCATGGCTCTCTAAGGAAACAAAATCCAAAATCTTATCTAGAAACAAGATGTGGGTCACATGGCGTACCTCTAAAGACCCACACTCCCACCAAACCTTCCGGCAACTTAGAAATGAAACTAAAAGAATGATCTTAAATGATAAAAAACTTCTTCCTCCACCTCCAACACAAACACCTTAATAATCCACAAAAATTCTGGGCAGGCTTAAACAAGCTCCTGCACCCAGGCCAGGCAACCACCCCACTCCAACAACTTGCAAACAACAGTGCCCTGTAAACATTGCTAACACATTCAATAGTTTCTTCACAGAAACTATACAATCCCTGGCCACACAATTCAAACAAACAACCAGCCCACTCCACTACCCATGCCAGCAGAATACTACAACTACATCAGATCATCTATTTACCTTCGATCCAGTACCCATATCCTCTATAACATCTCTTCTTAAAAAGCTAAAACCCACTAAGCTAGCAGCTGACCTTCTCCCAGCTGAGTTTCTGCAAAAAGCAGCTGAGGCCATTTCCTATCCCGTCTCCATAATCATAAACCGTACCTTGTCAGAAGCCTTCATCCCCACCATATGGAAAATGTCCCACATTATTCCTCTCCATAAAGGTGGTAGCTCACTAGAGCTAACCAACTACAGACCTATAGCTATACTCTCACCCCTGGCCAAAATTATGGAAAAGTGTGTCCACAAACAACTGATGGAACACCTCACCAAAAATAAAATTCTAGCTAACTCCCAACATGGCTTCAGGCCAAATCACAGTACCACATCAGCCCTACTATCCTTTTCTAATACCATCAATAACTTCAGAAATAATAATAAACTATCATCTGCTCTTTTCTTAGACCTCTCCAAGGCCTTTGATATGGTGAACCACATTCAACTCCTCCATACATTAAAACTATCACTCAGCAATTCCACGCTGAAATGGTTCCAATCCTACCTGTCCAATAGGCAACAGGCTGTTCTATGGCAGGACAAATTATCTACATGCCTACCTGTTACACTTGGAGTTCCCCAAGGATCTATTCTTGGCCCTCTTCTCTTCACCATCTTTGTTAATGACCTGCCCACAATCACCCCCATGCCACATGCATTCAATATGCAGATGATTCGACTATCATCAGCACTGCCTCCAACCTGGCAGACCTCACTGCTTCAACCCAAGACACCTTCAACCTAATAGGAAAATGGTTCTCAAGTCGTCAACTAGTTCTCAACCCCAACAAAACAAAACTACTTACTTTCTCACCCACTAACAAGACTCTTCCCCCCACCTTCTCTATTACATCCTCCAATTGAATCACTATATCACCAGAAGCTCACTCAAAGCTATTAGGTGTTATCATTGATAACTCCCTTAAATTTGACACCCATTTCAATCTAACCATCAAAACCGTGAATAAAAAGCTTGGCTCTCTCTATAAAGTAAAACACTTTCTCACTCCTCACGCTAAACTTACAATTGCCAGCACACACCTACTATCAACTCTTTTCTATGCCTCCCCCCCTTTTACAAACCTAAACAAGACAACCCTTAACAAACTTGCTTCTTGTTACAATCACATAGCTAAATTTGCCACAAATTCCACCTTTAGAAAGCACCACTGCACTAACTTGAAGCAACTAGGGTGGTTAGAGTTTTCCAGCCAACTCCATTTCAACCAACTCAAAATGGCTCACCAGATACTGTATCACCCAGAGAAAACACCAGCTCTGAAAAACATCATTCACCCGTATATTAACCTGCAATCTTTATGCTCCTCCAATAAGATCTTAGCTCAAACTACCAAAGCCAATAATTCTGCTGGGGATTCTCTATTCTCAAACTTTGTAGGTAAAATGTGGAACTCCCTACCGACCATGTTCACCTCAGAACCTTCACTCCTACAATTCAAAAAAAAGCTTAAACCCCATCCTCAATATTCTGTGGCAATGTCCCTGTTCCAAACCTGATTAACCACTATCATTTACCCTTCTCTTACCTCACTATCCTTAACCGCTTTTTAACAAGGCGCCCGCCTTTGTAACTGACCTATGTTTTTTTTTTATATGCTGCTGTTATTTTTTTCCCAAGATGTGATGTATCTTTATATTGTATTTAGAACTCAACTATCTTCCTTTTTTGCATTAACAATGTTCATATGTCTGTTATGTACCTGAAGCTTTTCTCCCCGGGCCTCCGCTGAAAATGGACATGTATCCAGTCGGACTCTCCCGGTTAACAAATGTAAAATAAATAAACTATAGTGGACTAGTTGGACAGAAATGACATCCACATGGGACTACAGATACCCATTCCACTAAGATGTTTCCATTTCTATTCAGTAGGCCACATGCATGGAATATACATGCAGTCCAATTGAAAAAGATTACTGGTACATTATTCAATGGAGATGTTAGTGGGTTTAAGTGATAGTCAGACTATTGTGTATCCCAGCAGAACATGTGATGTTGTTCCCCCAACTCCAACACAATATTGTTCCCTTATAAGTGCTGTAACAGTAACTCATCAATGGTATATGATCATTTCACTCAGTCTCAGGACAGTAGTATAGAAATTGATCTTACATTGTATGTCTTATTAACGTAGGAATAACAGTGTACATATTTATGCAGGTGATTGTGTGATGAATTATCCCCTGTCTGTCAAGCAGCTTCTGGGTCTCAAAGGACTAAGGCAATCACCTTGTGTGATGGTCTTCATGGTTCTAATTCAGAAGTATCCCCTTTCTTTGGATGTGAGGTATTAATAAGCTGTGTTTTACAGATTGTCAATCTGTGTGTGCTGTACTATTATTAACCCCTTTCACATATTAATTACATAAGACAACTTCAAATAATCTTAGCCAATGTGAGTGAAGTGCAGCAGTGCAGAAACAGTGACAGATGTCATATGTTTCACCCACGAAATCCCGGACTGGAGTACAGCTAGGTCTGGGCTGGAGTCAGTACTGGTATACAGCTAGGTCTGGGCTGGAATCAGTACTGGAGTACAGCTAGGTCTGGACTGGAGTCAGTATTGGAGTACAGCTAGGTCTGGGCTGGAGTCAGTACTGGAGTACAGCTAGGTCTGGGCTGGAGTCAGTACTGGTATACAGCTAGGTTTGGGCTGGAGTCAGTACTGGTATACAGCTGGGTTTGAGCTGGAGTCAGTACTGGAGTACAGCTAGGTCTGGGCTGGAGTCAGTACTGGTGTACAGCTAGGTCTGGGCTGGAATCAGTACTGGAGTACAGCTAGGTCTGGGCTGGAGTCAGTACTGGTGTACAGCTACATCTGGGTTGGAGTCAGTACTGCAGTACACCTAGGTCTGGGCTGGAGTAAGTACTGGAGTACAGCTAGGTCTGGGCTGGAGTCAGTACTGGAGTACAGCTAGGTTTGGGCTGGAGTCAGTACTGGAGTACAGCTAGGTCTGGGCTGGAGTCAGTACTGGTGTACAGCTAGGTCTGGGCAGGAATCAGTACTGGAGTACAGCTAGGTCTGGGCTGGAGTCAGTACCGGTGTACAGCTACATCTGGGTTGGAGTCAGTACTGGAGTACACCTAGGTCTGGGCTGGAGTAAGTACTGGAGTACAGCTAGGTCTGGGCTGGACTCAGTACTGGAGTACAGGTAGGTCTGGGCTGGAGTCAGTACTGGAGTACAGCTAGGTCTGGGCTGGAGTCAGTACTGGAGTACAGCTAGGCCTGGGCTGGAGTCAGTACTGAAGTACAGCTAGGTCTGGACTGGAGTCAGTATTGGAGTACAGCTAGGTCTGGGCTGGAGTCAGTACTGGTGTACAGCTAGGTCTGTGCTGGAGTCAGTACTGGAATACAGCTAGGTCTGGGCTGGAGTAAGTACTGGAGTACAGCTAGGTCTGGGTTGGAGTCAGTACTGGAGTACATCTAGGTCTGGGCTGGTGTCAGTACTAGAGTACAGCTAGGTCTGGGCCGGAGTCAGTACTTGAGTACAGCTAGGTCTGGGCTGGACTCAGTACTGGAGTACAGCTAGGTCTGGGCTGGAGTCAGTACTGGAGTACAGCAAGGTCTGGGCTGGAGTCAATTCTGGAGTACAGCTAGGTCTGGGCTCGAGTCAGTATCTATCTAGCCAAGACTCCCACTGGGCATGCTCATACACTTAGTTAAGCAGAGCATAAATCTGTCACTCCTCACACAATGACTTTTAAAATATATGTCATTATATACATAAATAGATATATGTATATATGTGTGCATGTTTGTATTGTATATGTGTGCATGCCTGTTTTGCCCTACATACCCTGATAATGGTGTGTAAATCTGCACTATGCCACATACATGCCACATACATAATGTTGGTCAAAGGACCAAAAGTAAGAGCTCAGCATTAGATAATGCACTTAATTACAGCCCCCTGTGCCTGCTGGATGTCACCATGCTTCCATCAACATGTGAACAAGTTGTGTAATGTATAATGTACTCACGCATTGACAGGGCTAATTGTTTTTGGCCACAGGCTAGCACATCTTACTTAAGGTGTTGCTACTGATGTGTTACTTACCAGGAACATTTGTGTTACTGATAGGAATGATGCTACATATATTTGCATGGAGTTTAAGGCCATGAGTATGGCAACAATCTTTTGTTCATGAAGACACTCTTGTAGGATGTTAACATAATTTGGAGATTTTATGACTGCTCCCAGTTTACAGGCATCAGCAAGCCTTGTCAGCTATAAGCATTCAATTTGTGCTTGTACTCTGGATAGATGGATTACAAACAGTAGGGGACCCATGACTGAGCCCTGTGGAACACCACTGGTTACAGCTCTGCTACTGAGGTGGATTCCCCTATTTTGACTATATGAGTTTGATCAGTAAGTTAGTGACCTCTCTAATGATATTACTGTTGATGCCTAGTTGGGAGAGTTTCTCAATGATGCCTGATTGGGGGGATAGTGTTAAATGGCTTGGCTAAGTCCAGGTGGTTGTAAGCACAGATATCCCCTCATCCAGGTCCTTTGTGACTGCCTCACAGTTGTCCATCAGGTTTAACAGGCATGATCTCCTTTTCACAAATCCAAACTGTGTAGAGTCAAGTGTTTGTGTATTACATATATATTTGCTGATTAGGTCCATGATGATTTGGTCCATGGGCTTACAGATATGGCTACTCAGGCTAATAGGTCTATAGTTCCCAGGGTCAGTGGATGAACCACCTCTGTGTAAGGGAATAACAGTGGCCGTTTTACAGTCAGCTGGGATGCAGACAGTAGTTACACTATGATTGCAAAGAGTACATAATGGTGTTGGTAATCCATATTTGATCCCTTGTAAGATGCAGCCTGGGATATTAGCAGGTCCAATAGATGCTGGGTTTTTCTTCCTAGAGAGGTCATTTTTAAGACGTGCTCTTTAGAGATACAAGGTATGGGACAGGTTGTAGGGATGTCATGTTGTACATGTAGTGGGGACAGGGGAGTGCAGTTGTCACAGAACCTGTCAGACAATAGGTTAGCTATGTCTACAGGCTTATTATATGTGGTATCATTATGTACAAGTTCACCAACAATCTTGGCCTTTTCTTTTAGGCTAAATATGTAACTATATAATGCTTTGCAGTTGTCCTTTTGTAAAGGAGGCTAATTTTGTCGCATACTTTGTTTTGCAGGACTTCACAACAACATGTATTTGCTTGTTTAGGATGAGGAGGGAGTGATTCAGTTTTATGGGGGCTCCCTCCCTCTTTCTGTTAGACAGCAATGTATTCCTCTTATTGTAAAGCCTGCTCATGGCAGCTGTCCACCAGACAGGTTTGCTGTGCTATGAGGAGCTTGTTCTGCTCCGGTCAGGTACAGCAGAGTCAATGCAGTTGTACAGGTGCTTGTATAAGCATTGGTGTACAGCTTGCCATAGTTGCCTGTTTCATCTGAGGGAGTGGTGCAGTAAAGCTATTTATACCATCCCATAGGAGGTTATAATCTGCTTTGTTGAAGTTTATTATTGCATTTGCTGCAAAGGGGGGGGGGGTGTCAGGTGTGATACTTAGTTTTAATGAGACTGATTTGTGGTCAGAACACCAGGGAGTACCTCACAGAGGGGGTGCTACAGTGGTCACCCATATTGGTAAGCACCCGATGCAGTATATTGGCACCCCTTGTGGGATGGTCCAAGCCATTGTAGTTAAGAAAGTCAACTAACCTTTGGGCATGGGAGTTTGAGCATGAGTAATTAACCCATTTGGTAGTAGTTGAGGTCACCCCAAACCATGCTGTGTTCATGTATCTTGATAGGTACAAGTAGATTCAAATAAGCACGATGGGTGTTCTGATTCATGGAGTTGCTCCTGTAGCTGGCAATAGCTTGATTAGGTGCCCTACAAGTAGTCAATAGCACCTGCGATTTCTCCAGGGAATTATACTGTTTAACCAGTCTGGATGTGTATCTATTCTTAATGAATACACTAGCTGCATTACTTTGCACACTTTAAGTTGGAGGTCTGAACGTGTGGAAGGAGGTGTAGCCTGGCA
Source organism: Protopterus annectens (assembly GCF_019279795.1). Classification (NCBI taxonomy): domain Eukaryota; kingdom Metazoa; phylum Chordata; order Ceratodontiformes; family Protopteridae; genus Protopterus; species Protopterus annectens. Next base: position 1,516,528,296 of record NC_056726.1, on the reverse strand, counting down.
TGGCAGTGGTGCTCTCCACAGCCTTGAACCAGGTGTCTGTGACTGCACAAATGTCTGCATCTTCCAAGGTGGAGACAGCTTTCAGTGAGTGGAGTTTTGTTTTGGCATTCATAGCATGTAGCAGCATAGGTTCATAGGTTCATAGGTGTGTATTAGGCTAATGGCCCTGGAGCCTTTACAAGCCTAGCCCATAGGCTTACCCTGGCATCATGCCACCTGACCTTAGTTCCCAGTGCCTCTGTCGGGTAGAGCCACTGGAGTGATCCCCAGGGTGAATTTTCTATTTCCCATCCACTCATCAAGATTTCTCTTGAAGACGACCAGTGAAGTGCTCTGTTTGACATGTATGGGAAGTCTGTTCCATAGCATAGGCAGTCTCTAGGTTATGAACCTGTCCCTCCAGCATGTTCTGTCTATTGTGGTAATGAGGTTGAGGTCACTGGAGCTTGTGGTGTGGAGGGATGGGGATTTCTTTGGATGTAGCATTTCTAACAGATCTGGGTCAGACATGGCTTTGTAAGTCAAGCAGAAATTGCCTCTAAGTAAGTGATATGAATCAGAGAATAGTTGGGTTTTTTGAATCTGTCCATATAGGACAAGTGTTTAAGGCCTAGGATCCTCTTTGTGAGGTACTTTTGTGGCCTCTTCAGTTGTTGCAGGTGTCTAATGAGGTACATGCCAAATGGGGCATTGTACTTGATGACTGGCCTAATGAGGGAAGAGCAGAGGGAGACAATCATCTATTTCTTCCTGGATGCAAAACCCTTAGTAATGAGATGTGCCCCATAGAAGGACTTTCTGACCACAGAAGCAATGTGGTGGTCAAAAGTGAGGTTGCCGTCAGCCTGTGTTCCCAGATGTCTTATAACACCTTCTGTCTTCAGTGAACTACCATCAATGTGGTAATTCATGAGAACTGGGCTTTTCCCAAATGGGATGGCGAGACAGTTTTTGGCATAGAGCTTAAGGCCATGGTTCTGACACCAGTTGTTGGTCTCAGTGAGGCCTTTCTGTAGGATGTCAGCATCACTTGGGGAGTTAACAATAGCTCTCAACTTGCAATTATCTGTGAATTTTGTCAGCCAGAGTCACTTTATGTTGGCCTGGACTTCAGAGAAGTAGATATCAAACCGGAGAGGACCCAGGTCCGAACCCTGTGGGATTCCTCTCATGACTGGTCGACAGTCTGACTTGGAGTCAGCTACTTTCACACTGTGGGTTCTACTGTGAGCCAGTTTGCAACCCTCCTAGTGATATAGGGGTTGATGGCTAGCTTAGTGAGTTTTTCTATGATTCCTGAGTGGGGAATGGTATCAAAGTCCTTGGCCAGATCAAGGTAGGCTGCATGAATCACCTTGCCTTCATCCACAGCTCTGGTGACTGAGTCAAAGAAGTTGACCAAGTCTAGCAGGCATGATCTACCCTTCAAAAACCAAACTGTGTGGGATCCAGAATTTGGAGATTCCCTATATCCTTTTTTATTAGGTCCACGATGATGCATTCCATAGCTTTGCATATCAGACTCATCAGGCTCATGGGGTGATAGTTCCCAGGGTCTGTAGTCACTCCTCCTTTGTGGAGGGATATGACTGTAGCAGTGTGCCATTCCGTAGGGACAAAGCCTGAGGTGAGGCTGTGATTGAACAGGGCACACAGGTGAGGTGCCAGTTCACTCTGTAGTTCATGCAGAACAGAGCCAGGGATATTGTCAGGTCCCATAGAAGCTGTATTCTTGACCTTGGACAGTGCTGTTTTAACCTGTGCAGCAGTAATACTGGGTGCCTGGCAATCTACTGGTATTGTGATTGGTCCTTTGGGAGGGGTGAGAGGGTAAAGTTGACACTGAATCTGTCAGCCAGTATATTGGCAATGTCTGTTGGTTCGGTATAGGAGGTACCATTGTGCAGTTGCTCAGAGCAAATCTGGGTATTGCCATGGAGATTCTTTACATAACTATAGAAGGCCTTGTGGTTGTCTTTACTATCTGCTGCAATTCTGTTTTCATAGCTTGCTTTAGAGGATTTGATGAGGGATCTCAACTTTTTGTTGAGGCTGATAAGGGAGTTTTTCCAGTCTTGGGGCTTCACCTTATTCCACATTAGTTTCCTCCTTCTGTTGTAGAGTTTGTTTATGACAGGGGACCATGAGATTGGCTTCCTTTTTTTGGTAGACCGTCTTGGTTCTATTGGGTATGGTGAGATCCATGCATTTGGGTATGTGTTCATGCAGTGCATTGGTGTATGATTCAGCAATCATGCAACTATTCTCCATTTGCATAGGCGCAGTGAAGTTGGACACCTCAGTTTTAGGAGCCTGAATTTAGCTTTGGAGAAGTTTTTCATGGTGATTTCCTTTGTGTGGTATGGGGGGTGGGAGAGATGTGGATTTCCAGGGTGATTAGTATGTGGTCAGATCTAACCAGGGAGGAGTTGACTATTGGTGTAGAGCAATGATCACCCATGTTAATAGTGACCAGGTCAAGGATGTTGTGACCTCTAGTGGGGGTAAGAATGAGCTGGTCCAGGGCATTGGAATTAATGAATTTCAGGAAATGATGGGCAAGTGTATTGGTACATGAGTAGTGTTCCCAGTTAATGGAGGGGTAGTTGAAGTTGCCCAGTATCAGAGTGTTAGGTTGGACCCTAACATTCGCCAAGGTGCTTAGGAACATGGAGTGTGAGTCTTGGGACATGTTTGGGGACCTATAGCAGGCTGCCCTGAATCGCTGTCTTACCCAATGTTAGCTGCACCTGAAGTATCTCTGATGCATTATGTTGGGCTACCAGTCTGGAGGAGTGCCCATCCTTTATGAATATGAAAACACCGCCGCACCGCCTTTGGAGATCCAGTCCAAATTCTGGGGCAAAAGGTGTGGAATGAGTTATAGCCTGGTAGTGCAAGGGTGCTTTCTGCTGCCTTGAACCAGGTCACTGTTACAGCACAAATGTCAATGTTCTCCATTTTAAGGAGTGCTTCGAGCGAGTGCATTTTGAGATTTAAACTTCTAGTGTTGAGCAGCATGACCCTCAGATTGCATTTGTTTGTAGCTGTTAGAGTGGTAATTTGGTCTTTGGAACACCGCCTAAGAAAGGCACTATAGGGCTGGCAAGAGTCTTGGCCAGTATCCGGAAGCCCAAGGGTGACAGATGCAGTCCATCTCTGGCAAAGCATCGAGGTCTGTCAACCAAGTCATCCCAGGCAGACAGATACTGGATGCCCTTAGAATGACACCAGAAACTTAGGCAATTGTTGAAATCAATCATTTTCTGCTTGTACTGTGGTATCATTCTGGGTGATGGTAGGATACTGCTCAGGGATAGGGTCATACCCGCCTGGGCTACATAATCCGATTGCTCCTCCATGTCTTTTTTCATGTAGTCTAGGGAGGTACGTTTCAGGTCATTCACACCACATGTATAATGACACAGTCATATTTGTACCTGTTTTTGAGGGACCTGAGTGCGTGCATTATGTGGTGGATCCTGGCACCTGACAGGCAGCTGACTGTTACTTTCTCCTTATTCAACCTAGTGAGTGGTACATCAGTGTGCCTCACTATCGAATCACCTATGACTAGTTTGTTGGGCATGCTGTTTTGCCTTAGGCACTTTGGTTGAGTGGCACACTGTTTAGGAGAGTTATGTCCCTTGGAATTAGTGTTGTGTTGTGTTGTGGTGGTTAAGTGCATTTCTGCCTTGGAGGTCTCTCCTGTTTGAGTAGATTTTTATTGAAAGCCTCCAGAAAGGTGGATGTGTGGTTTGTGTTTTTATGTGAAGGCAGTGCTGGTGTATGCTCTGGAGGGCTATGTGTTTCATGTGGTGTGGAGCAAGTGTTGGCCTTCTCCTTCTGACCAGCTATTCCGGTCTTGGCTGGAATGTGTGTGGCTTCCAGTCTGAGTGTTGGGAGGCAAGAGGAGAGGGTTGTCAGTGTACATGAAGTGGTTGCTACATTGCCTCAGGATGCCCAAGTTCACCAGGTTAATAAGAGAGAGCACAGGGAACTGACCTTTAGACATGCCCTGGAGGGGTGGGCATTAATAATAAGTACTGGAGCTGTTTCCTTGTAAACCGTGATATTGTTTTCAGATGACATTTTCTCATTGGAAATGTTTTCCCTTGGGACACCACCTAAAAGGTGCACTATGGGGGTGGCAACAGCCTTAGCCAGCAGGCAGAATCCAGGGGAGACAGATGAAGACCATCTCTGGCAAAGCATCGAGGTCTGTTGAGAAAGTCATCCCAGGATGACATATAGTGGATCCCCTTACAAAGACACCACACACTAAGGCAATTATTGAATTTATTTTTTTATTTATTTTTATTTATTTATTTAACATTTGTTGACCGGGAAAGTCCAACTAGGTTCCACAGATCCTGTTTTCAGCAGAATTCAATCATTTTCCATTTGTATTGAGCCATCATCCTAGGTGACAGGAAAAAATGGAAACAGATGGTCCGTTGTGGCGACCCTTAACGGGAACAGCCAAAAGAGAAGAAGAAGATCCTAGGTGAAGGTCAAATGCAGCCACAAGCCATGGGCAAACCTGCCTGAGATACAGAGTCTGTAAGTGCAGTTATGTGTCTGCATACAGTCCAGAGAGGCATGTCTCAAGTTGTACACACCAACAGCAACTATTACATAACTGTACCTGATGTAGACAGACTTGAGTGCTTATGTGATATGGCCTGTCCTGGCACCTCACAGACAGCTGACTGTGACCTTTCTCCTATGTAGCCTGGTGGGAGGGACATCGATGTGTCTCATGATGTAATCATCTATGAGTAATATTGTGATATGGTGCATCCTGGCACCTCACGGACAGCTGACTGTGACCTTTCCCCTTTGTAGCCTGGTGAGAGGGACATCCATGTGTCTCATGATGTAATCATCTTTGAGTAATATTTTGATTTTGTGTTTTGCCTCAGGTGTTTGGTGAGTCATTACTGCATGCACTATTATGTGTACTGTGTTCTGCAGAGGTATGATTATGTGAAGCAAACTTGCATTTGAGTTTCTGAGGTGTCTGGTGCTTGCATATGTGTCTGGTAAAGAGCTCCACACATGTAGGTATGTGTAATGTGGGTTTGGGAGGAGTAGGAGGTAAGGTGTGCATGTTCCAACCCACTCATTGTCATATGTACTGAATGGTGTGTGCGATAGGATGAATTCAAGGTTTTTAATATAGTCACATCTCTCACACATTGTGTTTGTGTGGAATAGGAATATAGGGCTGTGGACACTTTCCACATCTTACCAGCAGTCAGTGATAATGCCATTAAGAATAGATTATTGCTTGTGTATAAGTCACAACACGCCATTGTGTGACAATGTACAACTCCAGCAAAGTTAGGGTCATGCTGCTACATGCTTGTGGCTGACAGCCTCAAACACACTGTCTGTAGGCACTCTTTGCAGTGAAGACGTGGATGTCCATGCATGCACAGAAATCCTGCTCAACTTTATAGTCATTACTTTGGCCTTGCAAGTCTACAATGCCTATTAAGCAACCAGACAGCAAACTGGATGTTGAGTGCAATGTCACTTTGGTATGTAACTACACAGACATATCTGACAACTGTAACATCCACACAGGTTCCACAGTAAACTAATACACAGTGTATATAACATGTCCTATGCAGACAGTGTCAAGGCTGTAATTGTGTATTCTGTCTCCTACATGCTTTGGAGGGGAGGTGTATGACTGCCGTACACAGATGTGTTAGATCCCACTGTGTACCTTCTGCATATCCAAGAAAGGACTAGCATGAGAATTACCTGTTCTGCACACATACAGCTTGACTGTGATATAAATAGAACATACTGGAGAGACAGGTATGTAAATCAGACACTACACCCTCTATGTAACAGGCTCCCCATCCATTTGAAACAGCGTTCCACCATAATGCACATCATAATAGGATGCAGAACAAGACAATCATAACTGGTTTAGAACAAAATGTCTCAAATGGACAAAGGGAAACTGTAGATGGTTCATCTCCCACACAACAGCTTGTAGATCTCTCAGCTGTCAAAACCCTGCTTACACTTATCAAGGGTATCAGACATTGTCATAGTTTAGGGATGCATGACTAGGCTGAAAGAAGTGCTTGTTTTTGTTAGCCTATTATACACATATGAACCTATGGAGCCATGCACCTATACTGTTTTATTTTTCTGAAAAAATTCTTCTTCTGTGCTGATATTCCATCCTGTGCTCTGACTTTGATGGGTTTATTGTAGCTGTGTACCCATAGGTGTGTCCTACACAACCCTGAAAGTAAAACGTAAACATTTCCATGAGACACCTAAAGCCATTACAGCATTATCCAATGTAATGTACACAAAATAATGTTGTTTACTCATAACAAATGGCAGCGTGCAGAATCTGTAACTGACCAGTGCAAGTAGCATGCCAAAGGTAACAAAGGATGAAACAAATACATATTAATTTAGTCACCCTGTGCATCAGACACAAAGCTTCATTTTCCTGCATCGATGAGAAGGATGACAGGGATGTGGCACAGGCATCATCACTTACACAGGGTGTTGTCTGGTGGTGCAGGAGGCCTAGGCTGACCCAAGAAGTTGGCAAGCATATGTGTGAGTTAGGAAGGGAAGCAGGCAAGATGGATCATGTAAATGTGGTGTGTGTGTGTGTCTGTAGGTGACCTGAATGTGAAAGTGGTGTGTGAGTGTCTACATGAACACAGCCAAGCTCAGTGCTAGCCGTACATGTCTGTATGTTGGACAGCTTTGAGCTGTGCATGGTAGAGCTGACACTTAATTGTCTCCACCCCCCCCCAAACATGAGAACTAGCTATGCCAAGAGTTGCACTGGCACCTCCATGACCAAGGTTAGATGCTGGGCTAGTACCCGAAGGTGACTGTTGTCTGCTGGGACTGTGTCTTGCATGGGAACACCCAGGACCATGAGCCCATGGCTTGCCACATCTTGGTGTAGACAGCACACTCACCTTTGGAGCGCTGGATGCACTCCCTCTATGGGAGTGTGATTGCACATGGCCACATGGACTATCAGAAGATGTTGTTACTGAACTATGTCCATGAGTCCAACACTCAACTCCAAACAGACATTCCATCACAGATGATGCGCATTCCAAGACGGATAGTGTGCGATCTGTCTCAGACCAATGCCTTTCCACTGCTTCAGTCAAGCAATCCAGGGTCTCAGCAATGCAGTGGAGGCAGTCACTGATGCCAGACTGTGCTGCATCCATAACCCTGAGCATTCATCTGGAGTTCCTTTTGGAATGTGTCTGTGTCTCCATGATGGCCCTAAACATATACCAAGTAACACGTGATGAGACACCTGCAACAGGTAGTGTAGGGACAGCAGGCCTCTTACGAGCACCCGTCAATACTCCTGTGTGGAACCTCACCAACTCTTGGCTATGGCCAGTGTTGATACTCACTGCAGCCATAGTAGCCACACTTCCCTGTTTAATGTCCCCACCCTCTGATTGTCCAATATCTGTGGACTCAGGGTACTGTGTATGCCTAGGCATACTTACTGTGTACAGTGATAATGAGGGCAGATGAGGGAAGTAAATCTCTGTGAGAGATTCAGCCCCTGCAACCCCAACTTTGCCTCACTTTGGCCACCATCAGAGTCTGAAGAGACAGTGACATCAGGTTGTTAAGCGGACAAAGACCAACCTCCCAGGTCACTTGTGATAAAAAAGGGAGAATAACAAAATACCTGCACTACTATGCTCTGCAGTACTATGTTGCAATACATGTTAAGCTGCATACACTGCTGTCACTAATACAGACTTGTATACCCCACAATGTGATATAGTGGGACGTGAGGTCATTATTTTCTAACCCAAATCTGTAAGTATTTGAAAATAATGATTATTTGAAAATAACGATTCTTTAAAATAGACTCTCATGAGGAAGTCAAGTTATGCACACTGTTGACTTTCTGCAGAAGTCTGCACAGTTTACAGGTATGACCATCTGAATAGTCCTGATAATACTGTGAAAGCAATCACTGTGGTCATAGTTACAAGGCAGAGGTATGACCCTAAATGTGCCCAGTCAGAACATATCTGTACATTTGACAATCATGTAGATAGTACATCAATCCAGCCAGCTGGCCTAGGATGGCACTTTAGCTAATACCTTGAATTAAATCTACACGTCTGACAAAAATGTTTTCTGTTTACCAGCAGCAGGAGCATGGCCTCTTCCTGTTGTTGACAATCATGAAAAACATTTCAGGGAGAGGTAATATAAACAGCATCACATGTTACAGTATAACATTGGTACTACATCCAAATGTCTCCCATTTACAGTAGTTGCTATGTTAACAGGTATGTGGTTCACAATCTCTGCATTAGGTTAAAGCTGCATCTAACCTCTCTCCTCTCAACCCATGAAACAGCTGACACCCAAGTAAAACTATTTACACCCTGACACCATGCTAAATGCTACAGTATTCCAGTGCTGATCCAACTAAGCATATGTGGATGCTCAACTTGAGTGGAAACAATGGCACCCCATATCCATGACATGTTGTGTGATGGATGCCTGGGAGCTGTCCTGTGTTACAAGGTTTGACGGGAATTCCTCAGTGGTTAACAGAGGTTGTTCTACTGCAGGCCCACCACCAGTGACCTGATGATCCCTGGGCACATCTGCTGCCTGTCTGTGTGCTGAATGGATCATGTCCGTAGCATGGTATCACCTCTGCTCATAAGTGAGATTCTCTTGACCCACATTTATGTTATGCACCAGTTTGTCCAACAAAGGTTCATAGGTTCATAGGTTCATAGCTTAGTACTAAGCTAACTGCCCTTGCGAGACAATTTAAGTCTAGCCAATTATCCCTTGTGAGACTCAAACCCTGCACCTTGTGTTTGTAAGGCAAACACCTTAGCAATTAAGCCACCCTCCCAACCCTTAAAGTTTGGGACAGACAGTTTCAAACTCACACACCTACTACTCAAAGGCAGAAGTCCTACAACTTGACCAAAGAGGCACTCTTTGTCGCTCTTGCCTATCAACCCTTCCTCTGGACAGCAGAACTTGGTAGTGTTGTCTTAATGCTTCAATTATGAGGTGTTTTCAGTGTCACTGAAAGATGGGCAGTGTCTGGTGTGCATGATATCACCTGAAATACAAACAAATGAGAATGCATGTCAGGACAACATATGTGGGTGTACAGTATGTACAGATACAGCAATTAAGGAGGGATACCAGTATTCCCTGCTTGATTACTCATCTCATATCAAAGTGTGCCAAACATACAAAGGGTGTGGAACCAAGTAGGACAGTAGCAATACTGACCGACTCCTGTCTGTGCCATGACAGATACTCACATATGCTCACACACCCAACACAGGAGTCCACTTGTAGTGTGGCCCATAGCAGGAACCCACTGATAACATATGTATAAAATACAATGTCAAACAAATAGCTGTGTAGTATTACAACTGCCAACAAATGAAGTATCCAGGAAACCTTTGAAGTCAGTTAGCAGACAGCATTATACCCCTGCTGTACTCTCCATCCTCTGTAGGTGTTACAGAGATGCAGATCAGTGGCATGCCAGCGGTACAGTTCAAAAAAAGGTTTACTGATGTAATCCCTTTCCCATTCCTCCTAAGTATATTCAGACATAGGCATCATGTTGGAAACAAAATTCTGCTGGAGTACAATCCTCCTCTGTTGAAAGATACAGCTATATAAGTGTTGTGATAATGAGGTACAATCCTCCTCTGTTGAAAGATGCAGCTATATAAGTGTTGTGATAATGAGGTACAATCCTCCTCTGTTGAAAGATACAGCTATATAAGTGTTGTGATAATGAGGTACAATCCTCCTCTGTTGAAAGATACAGCTATATAAGTGTTGTGATAATGAGGTACAATCCTCCTCTGTTGAAAGATGCAGCTATATAAGTGTTGTGATAATGAGGTACAATCCTCCTCTGTTGAAAGATACAGCTATATAAGTGTTGTGATAATGAGGTACAATCCTCCTCTGTTGAAAGATACAGCTATATAAGTGTTGTGATAATGAGGTACAATCCTCCTCTGTTGAAAGATACAGCTATATAAGTGTTGTGATAATGAGGTACAATCCTCCTCTGTTGAAAGATGCAGCTATATAAGTGTTGTGATAATGAGGTACAATCCTCCTCTGTTGAAAGATGCAGCTATATAAGTGTTGTGATAATGAGGTACAATCCTCCTCTGTTGAAAGATACAGCTATATAAGTGTTGTGATAATGAGGTACAATCCTCCTCTGTTGAAAGATACAGCTATATAAGTGTTGTGATAATGAGGTACAATCCTCCTCTGTTGAAAGATGCAGCTATATAAGTGTTGTGATAATGAGGTACAATCCTCCTCTGTTGAAAGATGCAGCTATATAAGTGTTGTGATAAGGAGGTACAATCCTCCTCTGTTGAAAGATACAGCTATATAAGTGTTGTGATAATGAGGTACAATCCTCCTCTGTTGAAAGATACAGCTATATAAGTGTTGTGATAATGAGGTACAATCCTCCTCTGTTGAAAGATGCAGCTATATAAGTGTTGTGATAAGGAGGTACAATCCTCCTCTGTTGAAAGATACAGCTATATAAGTGTTGTGATAAGGAGGTACAATCCTCCTCTGTTGAAAGATACAGCTATATAAGTGTTGTGATAATGAGGTACAATCCTCCTCTGTTGAAAGATGCAGCTATATAAGTGTTGTGATAATGAGGTACAATCCTCCTCTGTTGAAAGATACAGCTATATAAGTGTTGTGATAATGAGGTACAATCCTCCTCTGTTGAAAGATACAGCTATATAAGTGTTGTGATAATGAGGTACAATCCTCCTCTGTTGAAAGATGCAGCTATATAAGTGTTGTGATAATGAGGTACAATCCTCCTCTGTTGAAAGATGCAGCTATATAAGTGTTGTGATAATGAGGTACAATCCTCCTCTGTTGAAAGATGCAGCTATATAAGTGTTGTGATAATGAGGTACAATCCTCCTCTGTTGAAAGATACAGCTATATAAGTGTTGTGATAATGAGGTACAATCCTCCTCTGTTGAAAGATGCAGCTATATAAGTGTTGTGATAATGAGGTACAATCCTCCTCTGTTGAAAGATGCAGCTATATAAGTGTTGTGATAATGAGGTACAATCCTCCTCTGTTGAAAGATGCAGCTATATAAGTGTTGTGATAATGAGGTACAATCCTCCTCTGTTGAAAGATGCAGCTATATAAGTGTTGTGATAATGAGGTACAATCCTCCTCTGTTGAAAGATGCAGCTATATAAGTGTTGTGATAATGAGGTACAATCCTCCTCTGTTGAAAGATACAGCTATATAAGTGTTGTGATAATGAGGTACAATCCTCCTCTGTTGAAAGATACAGCTATATAAGTGTTGTGATAATGAGGTACAATCCTCCTCTGTTGAAAGATACAGCTATATAAGTGTTGTGATAATGAGGTACAATCCTCCTCTGTTGAAAGATACAGCTATATAAGTGTTGTGATAATGAGGTACAATCCTCCTCTGTTGAAAGATGCAGCTATATAAGTGTTGTGATAATGAGGTACAATCCTCCTCTGTTGAAAGATACAGCTATATAAGTGTTGTGATAATGAGGTACAATCCTCCTCTGTTGAAAGATGCAGCTATATAAGTGTTGTGATAATGAGGTACAATCCTCCTCTGTTGAAAGATACAGCTATATAAGTGTTGTGATAATGAGGTACAATCCTCCTCTGTTGAAAGATGCAGCTATATAAGTGTTGTGATAATGAGGTACAATCCTCCTCTGTTGAAAGATACAGCTATATAAGTGTTGTGATAATGAGGTACAATCCTCCTCTGTTGAAAGATACAGCTATATAAGTGTTGTGATAATGAGGTACAATCCTCCTCTGTTGAAAGATGCAGCTATATAAGTGTTGTGATAATGAGGTACAATCCTCCTCTGTTGAAAGATACAGCTATATAAGTGTTGTGATAATGAGGTACAATCCTCCTCTGTTGAAAGATGCAGCTATATAAGTGTTGTGATAATGAGGTACAATCCTCCTCTGTTGAAAGATACAGCTATATAAGTGTTGTGATAATGAGGTACAATCCTCCTCTGTTGAAAGATGCAGCTATATAAGTGTTGTGATAATGAGGTACAATCCTCCTCTGTTGAAAGATACAGCTATATAAGTGTTGTGATAATGAGGTACAATCCTCCTCTGTTGAAAGATGCAGCTATATAAGTGTTGTGATAATGAGGTACAATCCTCCTCTGTTGAAAGATACAGCTATATAAGTGTTGTGATAATGAGGTACAATCCTCCTCTGTTGAAAGATACAGCTATATAAGTGTTGTGATAATGAGGTACAATCCTCCTCTGTTGAAAGATGCAGCTATATAAGTGTTGTGATAATGAGGTACAATCCTCCTCTGTTGAAAGATACAGCTATATAAGTGTTGTGATAATGAGGTACAATCCTCCTCTGTTGAAAGATACAGCTATATAAGTGTTGTGATAATGAGGTACAATCCTCCTCTGTTGAAAGATACAGCTATATAAGTGTTGTGATAATGAGGTACAATCCTCCTCTGTTGAAAGATACAGCTATATAAGTGTTGTGATAATGAGGTACAATCCTCCTCTGTTGAAAGATACAGCTATATAAGTGTTGTGATAATGAGGTACAATCCTCCTCTGTTGAAAGATGCAGCTATATAAGTGTTGTGATAATGAGGTACAATCCTCCTCTGTTGAAAGATGCAGCTATATAAGTGTTGTGATAATGAGGTACAATCCTCCTCTGTTGAAAGATACAGCTATATAAGTGTTGTGATAATGAGGTACAATCCTCCTCTGTTGAAAGATACAGCTATATAAGTGTTGTGATAATGAGGTACAATCCTCCTCTGTTGAAAGATGCAGCTATATAAGTGTTGTGATAATGAGGTACAATCCTCCTCTGTTGAAAGATACAGCTATATAAGTGTTGTGATAATGAGGTACAATCCTCCTCTGTTGAAAGATACAGCTATATAAGTGTTGTGATAATGAGGTACAATCCTCCTCTGTTGAAAGATGCAGCTATATAAGTGTTGTGATAATGAGGTACAATCCTCCTCTGTTGAAAGATACAGCTATATAAGTGTTGTGATAATGAGGTACAATCCTCCTCTGTTGAAAGATACAGCTATATAAGTGTTGTGATAATGAGGTACAATCCTCCTCTGTTGAAAGATGCAGCTATATAAGTGTTGTGATAATGAGGTACAATCCTCCTCTGTTGAAAGATGCAGCTATATAAGTGTTGTGATAATGAGGTACAATCCTCCTCTGTTGAAAGATGCAGCTATATAAGTGTTGTGATAATGAGGTACAATCCTCCTCTGTTGAAAGATACAGCTATATAAGTGTTGTGATAATGAGGTACAATCCTCCTCTGTTGAAAGATGCAGCTATT